>NW_027397079.1:7017507-7371688 GCF_003265705.2 Callorhinus ursinus | reverse complement strand
ACAAGCAGGGGGAGTGGGGGAGGGAGAAGCAGGCTTCCCACTGAGCAACGAGCCCGATACGGGGGCTCAATCCCAGGACCCCAGGATCATGACCTGAGCCGAAGACGGATGCTTAACGACTGAGCCACCCAGGCGCCCCCATGAACTATATTTTTATTAATGAACATCAGCCTGAATTTGACCAAATAAAATAATTATCTGTTGCTAAAATAAAGGTTAAAAACAGAATAGAAATCTATCAAATGAAAACCCCACTGAAAATGAAGACTGACAAAGGACAAACACTGAGAAATGTTTTCTACACTTAGAGAAATTAAAGAGATTAAGGAAATATTTACCTTCCTCTTGGAAAGCAGTCATGGCGCTTTGGGCTGGGCATCAGAGGGGCGGGTCTGAGGCACATCTTGGGGACAGGCATGATCACCATCAGGTTAATCAGCCCCCTGCCAGGCTTCTGCCACCCTGGCTGCTCTCCGAACCCTGGACTCCAACAAGGGTTTAGGACATCTCCTCCAGCTGGAACGGACATGTTGGAACGGTCAATGGAGCCTAAATAAATTCACCAATGAACTGGGGACATCTGCAGAGGGGACAATGGGCTGGAGGAGGGAAGGCTCTGGGTGGGCTGGCTCTCAGCTGCCAGGCCAGGGCCAAAGGAGAAAGAATGCCCAGTGAAGTCACGTGAGGGAGTGTTGTGCGGCACAATCGCTCCATCGTGACAGAGTGGAGCCTCAGCCCGAGATTGGCTGGTGGGGTATGAACACCTGCGCTAGGGCGCGAGGCTGGACTGAGTCTCCCCGGCTCCCACGCTCTGGCTCTTCTGCTGCCCTCCTTTCGGATGCCTTCATGTCAACCCTGCTGCTGAGGCCGCCCCAACCTGCACTCCTCTTCTGGGTCTCAGGCATAGGCTCATGTCCTGGCCTTCCAATCGCATCTTCCTTCCCCACACTTGGGCAGGCAAAGGAGTGAAACACCAAGCTAAGCCTTCTGGGTTTGGGAAAGGGATGCCAAAAAACAGGTGCTTAGGAGGAAGTGAAAATAGGAAGGCATCAAGAGCAGTATCATGAGGCCAGTGACCATAAAACATATTATGGGGAATCCCAGAAAGCCTTGGGATCTCTGGCTGACAAGGGGACTGAAGTGCTGTGTGAGAGCAATGTGCCCTAGAGGAGTAAATACAAAGACAAAACCCGAAAGGGGCATTTCTCAGAAATTTTAGTGTTTAAAGAGGTGCTGCAGAGTTTTTGCACTCCTAAATAGGACCAAGGTGCAGGTGGGCAGGGCTGGATGAACAATTGTGAAAGCTGTAGCGAATAGTTCCCTGCGTCCTTCATAGTATCATATGCATGCTCCTGTGTTTTGTGGCTGCCCTCTGATCTGTGTAAGGAATAGCTTCCCTGGTCCAGGAAGCTCAGAGGGCAGGGACATTAAGGGCAGGAGGTTTTCTGGTATTCTCTAAAGGCATCTGGAACCCTGGAGAATGATTCTTCATTGTTTGGTTCATTTTCTCAATAGCCTTCTCTTCTGAACTTTCCAGCTACCCTGAACCTTTGTATCCTTTTGAATGGGGACCACAAAAACATTGAAGTGGGAAGGGACTTATAAAGTTTATTCCTCCGGTATTTAATTAGGAAAATGTTCAAAAACAATGAAGGCAGCAATGAATTTTACATTTAACTCTCTATTCTGCTGCTAACATTTGATTGTACTCGCTTTGTACATATCATTTCATCTCTCCATAACCTCCCCATTAATCCATCTTATTTTTTTATCTATGTCAAAAACATTATAGCTAACAGTAAATTTTCCCTAAATAATTCAGTGTATTATTAGAGTTCAATATTATTACAACTAATTCATTTTACTTAAAATTTTAATTTTATGTAAAGTTTATATATACCTTAAGGGATGAGTTTTAACAAACATATGTGCTTATGTAACCCAAAGGCCTGTCAAGTTGTAAAATATTAACCTTCACTCCACAAAGTTCCATTATGCCCTTCCCAAGTCAACTCCACATTTATATCAACAAACACTACTGCTGTTCTGATTTTTCACCCTATGGATAAATTTTGCCTGTCCATGAACTTCATATTGATTAAATTATAAAGTAAGTACTTTGTTGGCTATGATTTCTTTCAATTAGTCTGAGATGTTGTATCTACTCAGTTCATTCTTTTCATTACTAAGCAGTGGTACTCAACTGACTTAATACCACAGAGAGTATGTCTATTCTATTGATGGAAGCCTGGACTGTTTTCAGTTTTGGGTGATTATGAATAAAAATGCTATGAACATAGTTGTTCATATATTTCTGTGGAATTTGCATAGCATTTGAAGATACGTCCCATCACTTACTGGGAACCTAAGAACCAGACGGGAAACTTGCCCATGGTCACACCCACATCTTAGCAGATCCAGAAAATTTTCTGACAGCAGGGATCTGGGAACTACTGTGGTCCTACCTCTGTCCATGACCTGGAGGGAGCCAGATTTGTAGGGCTTTCTAAACTCATTTCCTCTGGCTCACTATTTGCTTTTTTACAACATTAAAATTTACTTCTAAGCCAATATGGGGTGGAGAAAGTGGAACATTTTCCAAACTGACATCTAGCCTGTGATTTGGTTATGAGCCAGCCTGAGCCAGCCCTGCCAGAAGCCATCCCTGATCAGTGGGACTGGGTCCCCTGTCCAGCTTCCTGCCTGTTCCTCTACCAGGACTTGAGAGGAAGGGCTCCTCAAGGGCTCTAGAAAGAGCATCAAAGAAGCCAAGCCAAGCTATATTAACACATGTTGGGATAACTTCCTTTAGAAGACATAGTCATTGAGGTTGCAGCAAGATGGTGGAAGAGTAGGGGACCTTGTTTCATCTGGTCCCTCAAATTTAGCTGGATATCTATCAGACCATTCTGAATACGCATGAATTTAGCCTGAGATGTAAGAAAATATATATGGAAATCTACAAGCAGAAAAATGACTGCATTTTGCAAGGTAGGAGTTGCGGAGTCATGAATCTGAGGGAAAATATCAGAAGATAAATGGAGGGGGGAGGGAGCCTCCATAAGCTGGCTACTGGAAAGTGATACAACACTGGAGTGCAAAATAGGACTCTTAGAAATCTACTCCAGTGAGAGACATCCCTTTCTGAAAGGGGCTCAGGGATAGAAATGGCAGAATTCTAAGGGAGTCACTGTGGTCTCAGGATCCCATGAGACACAGAAAGAACTGGGGTGCCTGAGCCAATGGAGTTCCCAAGCAGTGGAGTGGGGAAACTAGTTACAGTCAGCAAGTCCAGGAAGGACTCTCAGCTCCGATCACCATAAACCAGGAGACGGGCCGGTAGGGAGACTGCTCTGTGCCTGAGCACCTAGAAAAAGACTGGAACGTGCTGGCCTGTTACCAACCTCTGGGAGGGTTGAAACAGTGGCACCCATGACCAGGCAACAGCTCTCAGGGTGGCAGTGCCCCAAAAAGAACAGTAGGGCGGCACCCAGCCATAACCTGGGAGAAGCTGAGCTGGGTGTGTGTGCAGGCACAAATGTTCGCAGTCCCAAAGACACAAAGCGGAGAGATGCTCGTGGGTCCCTCGGAATCCCCCCAGGAGGATTGCAGTAGGTGCAATCCATGGGTTTCCGTGGAGCTTTGTGCACAGAGAAGTGGAGACATTTTGACCAGAAGAGTTTATTGAAGAGGGGGGACCGTGATCTTGTGGCTCTGGGGCGGAGATCCAGTCAGGGCCATTCTTGCTCTGACCCTATGAAGAGGCGTGGAAAGCCACCAGGGAACAAAAGCCACACAGAGGACCAGCTCACCTTGACCCATCCCCCCTGACAAGGGGTGGGGTCACTCTGCCTAGGCAAAGAAACCTGAGAGGCATCACAGAAGGCCCGTCCCGCGGAAGACAGACTGGAAGAACAGGTGAATGACAAGCTTATGAATCCCAGGAGACTAAAACTCCAGCTCCAGGTGTTTCCTTACGATTTGTTTATCCTTCAGTCTAAAATTTTCCATTTCTTTTTTTTTTTACCTTTTTCCTGTTTCAACTAGATTCTTATTTTACCAATTTATGTTTTTAAGTCACTTGTAACCCTTTTTTTTATCACATCTACATTTTATAGATTTATGCCTCATTCTAGTCCTTTTTTCACTCTATTCAATTAAACTTTGTATTCTTTGCAATTTTGAGATGTAGTGTCTTCTAACACAGGGACCAAAATTCAATCAGGAACAAGAAGATCACCCTGCGTTGTCCATCCTGTGAGATTATAGTCTCTCTTCCCTCCACCTTTTTTTATTGTTTTGTTCATTTTGGCTTTGTTCCTTTTTCTGTGGGTGGCTTCTGACCACTTTGGATTTTTTCTAGGATGCATTTTGCTTGAGTCATAGTTGATATTTTGGACTCTATTCATTTGCTCACCCATCTTTCCCTGGGCAGAATGACTAGAAGGAGGAACTCACGACTTAGGAAAGAACCAGAGGCAATGTTCTTTACCACAGAGCTAATTGATATGGATATAAGCAAGATGTCATAGATAGAATTAAGGATAGCAATTATAAAGTTAATAGCTAAGCTTGAAATGTATGCTTTTTTATACATGACAATACAGAATCTCTAAGAGCAGAAATGAGATCGAATCAGGCCAGATTTAAAAATGCTATGAATGAGATGCAGTCTAAATTGGTTGCTCTAAGAGCTAGGGTATATGAGGCAGAAGAGAGAATAAGTGATCTAGAGGACAGGCTGATGGGAAGAAAGGACATTAGGGAAAAGAGAGAAAAACAATAGCCCATGAAGAAAGGCTTAGAGAATTTCATGATGCATTGAAAAGAACCAAAAAAGACCCCATCAAAAAGGAGAATTACAGACCAATATCCCTGATGAACATGGATACCAAAATACTCACCGAGGTCCTAGCCAATAGGATCCAACAGTACATTAAAGGGATTATTCACCACAACCAGGTGGGATTTATTCCTGGGATGCAAGGGTAGTTCAACATTCGCAAATCAATCAATGTGATAGAGCACATTAATAAAAGAAAAGACAAGAACTATATGATCCTCTCAAATGACGCAGAGAAAGCTTTTGACAAAATACAGAATTCTTTCTTGGTTAAAACTCTTCAACGTGTAGAGATAGGGGGAGCATACCTCAATACCATAAAAGCCATCTACAAAAAGCCCACAGTGAATATCATTCTCAATGGAGAAAAATCGAGAGCTTTTCCCTTAAGGTCAGGAACATGACAGGGATGCCCATTCTCACCACAATTGTTCAACATATACTAGAAGTTCTAGATTCAGCAATAAGACAACAAAAAAATAAAAGCATTCAAATTAGCAAGGAAGAAGTCAAATTCTCTCTCTTCGCAGATGACATGATACTCTATGTGGAAAACCCAAAAGACTCCATCCCAAAATTACTAGAACTCATACAGCAATTCAGCAACATGGCAGGATACAAAAATCAATGCACAGAAATCAGTTGCATTTCTATACACTAACAATGTGACTGAAGAAAGAGAAATTAAGGAATTGATCCCATTTACAATTGCACCAAAAACCATAAGACACCTAGGAATAAATCTAACCAAAGAGGTAAAGGATCTGTACTCTAGAAACTACAGAACATTTATGAAAGAAATTGAGGAAGACACAAAGAAATGGAAAAGCATTCCATGCTCACAGATTGGAAGAATAAACATTGTTAAAATGTCTGTGCTGCCCAGAGCATCTACACATTCAGTGCAATCTCTATCAAAATACCATCGACATTTTTCACAGAGCTGGAACAAACAATCCTAAAATTTGTATGGAACCAGAAAAGACCCTGGATCACCAGGGGAATATTGAAAATGAAAAACAAAGCTGGAGGCATCAGAATGCCTGACTTCAAGTGCTATTACAAAGCTGTCATCATTAAGGCAGGAGGTTACTGGCACAAAAACAGACACATAGATCAATGGAACAAAATCGAGACCCCAGAAATGGACCCTCAACTCTATGGTCAACTAATCTTCGACAAAGCAGGAAAGAATATCCAATGGAAAAAAGACAGTCTCTTCAATAAATGGTGCTTGGAAAATTGGGTAGTCACATACAGAAAAATGAAACTGGACCATTCTTTTACACCAAATACAAAGATAAACTCAAAATGGATGAAAGACCTCAATGTGAGACAGGAATCATCAAAATCCTAGAGGAGAACGTAGGCGGTAACCTCTTCGACCACGGCCACAGAAACTTCTTCCAGGACACATCTCTAAAGGCAAGGGAAACAAAAGCCAAAATGAACTACTGGGACTTCATCAAGATAAAAAGCTTCTGCACAGCAAAGGAAACAGTCAACAAAACTAAAAGGCAACCTATGGAATGGGAGAAGATATTTGCGAATGACATAACAGATAAAGGGCTGATATCCAAGATCTATAAGGAACTTCTCAAACTCAACACCCCAAAACCGAATAATCCAGTCAAGAAAGGGACAGAAGACCTGAACACACACTTCTCCAAAGAAGACATACATACAAATGGCTAACAGACACATGAAAAAATGCTCCACATCACTTGCCATCAGGGAAGTGCAAATCAAAACTATGCTGAGATACCACCTCACACCAGTCAGAATGGCTAAAATTAACAAGACAGGGAACAACAAATGTTGGCGAGGATGTGGAGAAAGGGGAACCCTCCTACACTGTTGGTGGGAATGCAAGCTGGTGCAACCCCTCTGGAAAACAGTATGGAGGTTCCTCAAGACATTAAAAATAGAGCTACCCTACGGCCCAGCAATTGCACTACTGGGTATTTACCCCAAAGATACAGATGTAGTGAAAAGAATGGGCACATGTACCCCAAAGTTCATAGCAGCAATATCCACAATAGCCAAACTGTGGAAGGAGGTGAAATGTCCTTCAACAGATGAGTGGATAAAGATGAGGTTCATATTTACAATGGAATATGACTCAGCCAACAGAAAGGATGAATACCTACCATTTGCATTGATGCGGTGGAACTAGAGAGTATTATGCTGAGTGAAATAAGTCAAGCAGAGAAAGACAATTATCAAATGGTCTCACTCATATGTGGAATATAGGGAATAGCTCGGAGGACCACAGGGGAAGGGAGGGAAAACTGGGAAGAAATCGGAGAGGGAGACAAACCAGGAGAGACTTTGGACTCCAAGAAACAAATTGAGGTTTGCAGAAAGGAGGAGGTGGAGGGATGGGGTAACTGGGTGATGGGCATTAAGGAGGGCACGTGATGTGGTGAGCACTGGGTGTTATACGCAACTAATGAATCATTGAACATATATAAAAAAATGAATGTACTATATTTTAGCTAATTTAACTTAATTAAAATAAAATAAAATAAAATAACATTAAATAAAATTAAGAAGTTTGAACACCTAAAAATATTTTTCAATAAGTATACAGTTGGATGCATTAAAGGAGTCACACAAAATTTAGAAGCACATTCTGAATGATTCTGTTTTTATGTAATTCCAGAAAGTGCACAATAAGTTTTAACTACTTTGTTCTGTAACTTATTAAAATGTAATGCCCCTGGGTGTGAGGGGAGAAGATGTCATTAAACATGTCACAGGGAAATCTGACTTGTCTTTTTTTTAAATATTTTTTATTTATTTTTGAGAGAGAGCATGAGAGGGGATGGGGCAGAGGGAGAAGCAGACTTCCCGCTGAGCAGGGACCCCAATGTGGGACTTGATCCCAGGACCCTGGGATCATGACCGAAGCCGAAGGCAGACGCTGACCCGACTGAGCCACCCAGATGCCTGGAAATCTTACTTTCCTTTCCTTTTTTTAAGTCTGCGTTAATTTTATTATATGAGTGTTAATTTCAGAGTTTTGATAAATATATCTAGTTAAAAAAGATATTAACATTGGAGTAAACTGGGTGATAGGTTTATAACTCTGGCTAAATCCAAAAAGACTACAAAATAAAAAGTTAGAAAATAGTCTTTATACAAAAGCATACATCTGACGCTATGGGCAGTTATGAATTATGGGCTATTCTCCTGCTGAGGAATGTTTTCTTTTTTTAGTATGTTCAGTTAGCCAGCATATAGTACATCTGATTTTCACTATCGGTGTAGATTACAATGTTGCCAGGATTGTGATACAGGACTCAGTGAGAACACTTGACTCATGTGAAGACCCCTTTGAGAAAAGAGGGAGAAGAGTCTGAAATGCACTTGAAGGGGTAAGGGAAGAACGATGTAAAGCCCAACCATCCTTAGGTATGTATGGATCAAATCATTAAATATTCAATCAAAATAAAACGGCAGTGGATTTAAGACTACTTCATGAACATCATATGTAATGCAAGAATGCTTTATTACCTTATACCTTTATTTAATATTTTTATATAATTAAAGGAAACAGTTTCCCAGCTTTGCTGAGATTATAACTGATAAATCAAATGTATCCAATGTGATACTTTGATATACATATACATTGGGAAGTGATCACCACAATCAAGTGCATTAACACATCCATTATCTTACATGCCTTATACACCTGTTTGTGTGTGTGTGTGTTGAGAAACCTCCAGATGTGCTGTCCTAGCAAATTGAAGATTAAGTGTAAGAAAATTAAATATGAGAAAGTCTCTTACTGTAATTAACAATAATATAAATGTATAGGGGAAATAGGATGAAATTAAGTGGTGGAAAGACTTACAAACTTTCGACACTCGCTGTCATGACCAGGTAATGATGAAGAGAAGTAGGGCCGACTAGATTCCTAGAGCAAACATGATACACTAGGGAAAGCTTGTGTGCCCTTAAAGACAAACAAACAGATACTGAGCTCACAGTGTTTGCTGATTTTCAACGCAGTGCTACACATGTAGCCAGGACTTCAGCACAAGAGAAATGAGTGCATTGTGGAGGCTGGGAATACAACCACAGCATTTGTGTCATTGGCAGGAGATATGATTGATGACAGAACAAATACTAGAAAAATGGTAGAAAAAACACTTTGAATTAACAGCTGTTTTCAACAAAAACACTGGAGCCAAGTCAGGCAAACAAAATAGCATTCAAATATAATTTCAGGAAATTAAAATGTAATTTGGAAGGATACTTAAAAAAATACCCAAAAAACCAACAGTCCCACATATTGCAAGTAGGAACACTTTTGGAGAGTTTCATGAAAACAGCAAAAAATACCTTTAGTTAAACACATGTGATGTAGAAATAAGTGGTAGTTAATAGATAAATGAATTAGAAACACACACACACACACACACACACACAAGGTTTTCCCTTAATTAGGGGATCATTATATTAATTCAAATCCAAATCCCAAAATGTTTTACCTTAAAAGATGAAGAAACAATAGAAATATTAATATTAGAAAAGATCCAAAATTAGTATATGCAAATTTTAATTATAAATGAAAGTGTATGCTTCATTTATAATTCAGACAGTGAAAGGTATGCTTCCCCGTGCCGTGCCCCACCCCAGTATATAGTTTATTATAATTGGGGTGTAGCACAGAAGTGCTGGTGACACAGTGGTCAATTAGAAAAAAGAGCCAAGGGGTTAGTTGACACCATTTGGGGCAGGAGAGGATGGGGGCAGGGCTCAGGCTGATGGGCATAAAGGTGGGGCAGTGGCAGGGGCCCCATGGGATTAGGTGAGGCCAGGCAGGGGCTCGAGGAAGCTGTGGTAGGGCACCAGGCTGGGAGTGGGCCATGCCTTTAGGGCCATGCACAGAGGCCCCAGGAGCAGCCTCATGAAGAATAGAGGAAAGGCCCATTCAAATGTCCCTACAATGTCCAATACATGCCAATCTTTAAGTCGGGGCTTCACCCAGAAGGACAACACGATTGGAAATGGGGGTTCTCCCCTGGGCTAGTGGTGGTGGTCCTCGTTGGACTGCTTTGGAAGAAAGATGCTTGCTTGGATTCCAGTCAGGAAGCCCAGGTGATAGCCTTCCCTGTTTCCATCGCCGACTATCGCTGAGGAATCCCAGAGACGTGGCGCCTGGCTGGCTCAGTGGATTACTAGGCCAGCTCTTGATTTCCGGTCAGGTCATGAGGTCAGGGTCCTGGGATCAAAGCCCGGGTCTTGCTCCCCTCTCAGCGAGGATTCTCCCCAAGGATTCTCTCTCTCCTTCTTCCTCTGCCCCTCACTCCACTCCCGTGGGTTCTCTTTCTCTGAATCAAAAGAACGAAATCAATCTTCAAAAGGACAAAATCACGGGGACATCTGCCTGACACTGGTAAGGCTGATGGCAGGAGCATGAGAAATGGTGGAAATCACACAAAGATTAACTGGCAGGAGAAAAAGCTAAACTCGAAAGTGCCAGTTGCTTGACAGGAGTATTTACCCCAAAGACACAGATGTAGTGAAAAGAAGGGGTACATGCACCCCAGTGTTCATAGCAGCAATGTCCACAAGAGCCAAACTGTGGAAGGAGCCGAGATGTCCTTCAACAGACGATGGATAAAGAAGGTGAGGTCCATATACACAATGGAATATAACTCAGCCATCAGGAAGGATGAACACCCGACTTTTACATCAACATGGATGGGACTGGAGGAGATGATGCTCAGTGAAGTAAGTCAAGCAGAGAAAGTCAATTATCCTATGGTTTCACTTATTTGTGGAACATAAGGAATAGCCTGGAGGACATCAGGAGAAGGAAGGGGAAAATGAAGGGGGGAAATCGGAGGGGGAGACGAACCGTGAGAGACTCTGGACTCCGGGAAACAAACCATTGTATCCATTCTATTCCACTCCTCTGGGGAGGGTTTGTCAATTCCAATGCCTTTGACCTACCTGTGGATGACAGTCCATATTGCTTCTTTTCCATACAGTTTGAATTCACATTGTTCCTGGTCTTTTTTTTCTTGGGACTATTTGAGACACCATTTTTATTGCGGAGCTAGAAGAGAGTTTCAACAGTTTTTCTCTTCTCCTTCCGAATAGATTGTCTCCGCTCTGGGTAAGGAAGCATGTCACCCATGTCCTTGTTAGCTAAGACATGATTCTTTTTTAATTGCATGACAACGTCAACTCTCAAGACTTTCAGGCACTTTTGAAAGGGAGCATTCCCCAAACGGGTGCTCTGTAGGGAGGCAGGAGCAGTCATTGACCCTTCCTAAGAGAGTAATCCTGTCTACAGACCTATGGGCTTTTTGCCCTTGGTCCTCATCAGAGATTTCCCTGAGAGAGAGCGAGAAGAACCGGAGCCCGGGACTAGAGATATTTTGACCACCACCTGAATGGGCTGTCAAACGTTGCTGCTGCCTTAGGAAATCATCTGAAGGGCGGTAAATCCCAATGCCCAGGCCTCAGAAAAGCAGAAAAAATATCCATCACTTGAAGGGCGATTCTGCAATATGGATAGAGGATAACTCACCACCTGATCCCATGAGAGACCAAAGGGAGACTGAGGCCCCATGCAGTGTATGTGGCATGTACACAGTATGCAAGGGGATATATGTTTTCTAGGTATCTATTCATGCGGGAGAGCTGGGTATGCCTGAGATCATCAAGGTCTAAAAGCACTAGGTCCTATCAAGCTCCTCTTTCCTCTCAGGTAAGTAAGCTTTGAGGAATTAAAATCATTACACAAAGGATCTGAAATGCAGAGGAAAAAAACCATGCACATTAAGTCATAGTTGGGAAGATTTTATTAAGGATAAAACAACTACACACAAATTTGGAATCACATTAAATCAGGAAAAAGAGCAAACCAGGTCAAATATTCCCCATGACAATTTCCACAAAAATCCCATCACAGAATCAAGAAAATCTCATGTCAGGAGAAAACACTGTGTTACCGTTGGCAGAGCACACGGTGGGATCTTTATCCAGAATCCCCCAATTCAGATATTTGTAAACCAAATGCAGGTTTAGGTCCTAGGTTCAATTTACATTCAAGTTTACCACTTATCACTATAATGTCGCTAACTTTCATAGAGAATGCCTTTAAATAAAACGAGCTTGACATCCCAGAGGGATAAGTACTGTATTTACATAAAGAGGAAGGGCCGTGTGTGTGTGTGTGTGTGTGTGTGTGTGTGTGTGTCAATGTGTGTGTTTGGTTTGCATATGCACGGCCCCAGAAGCATGACACCCAACATGATGTGGACTCCACCATTTCCTTCCAAGGCAGCTGAGGAAGGGCTGATTCACCACATCAGCCCAGGACTGTGACTTGTCCTCAGTTCAACAGACACCTCCTCAGGGTCCCCTGGGCTGGAAGACCAATCTCCGAGGTCATGGGCTGTCTCACTCTCTCCCACTGTCTTCAGAGGATGAGGACACCTGCAGGTCATCATGGAGGACACTCAAAGGGACGTGACCAAAGCGTCCCTCAGATGTCTGAACGATGGGACGGCCCTGACCAGGAGGGCCTGACTTCACAGGTGGATGGAATGAGGGAGCTACGAGGAACATGGAGCTCCTGCAGCCTTTGTCCAATCTCGTGAAGACCATTCTTAGGGGCTTGCCAGGGGTGGGCTTGAAAGGCGGATGTGGGGCTTCAGTGCATGCCTGCATAGTTTCCAGGTGAGGTCGGGTACGTGCAGGCTGCAGGTTGATGCTCTGCCCTGGGGCAGGAGTCTTCCTGGTCACTGGGGTTGCCGCTAGGAGTCCACATGCACTTCTTGCTGGAGGACACAGCCTCTTAGAAACCCCAAGATGGCTTCCCTGTATGCTCTTGTGAGGGTGCTGGAAGGGGTTCCAGTGTGCTTTCTTTTGGGGTTTCAGGCCCATCTCTATGGGGATCTGGGCACTTCTCTTGCCTGGTGTCTTGAGGTGGATTTGGGAAGTCTGAACCATACCGTTGCTTGCATTAGGATGTGAGTTCTCCTCAGGACCCTTGGCTGCTGCCTGTGCCTTGGACACAGTCTGGGGACCTTCAAGGGAGTCACCTCGGGGCCTGTTTTCTGTCAGGGGGATAACCAGGCCACCCTCTGTGGCAAAGGGTTGGCATGCGAGGTGAGGCATGTCAGTGGTCCCCACTTGCTGTGCCTCATGTTGTGCACCAGGTGGGAAGACGCTCCCTGCAGGGCTTCTGAGAGGAGACACCAGGTGGTACCCGGTTCTCATGTCAGGGATCTCAGTAGGTGGCTCCCATGTGAGGGGAGGCTCTAGAACGGACTCTCTCTTGGTGGTGTAGACGGGCATTGGCCTGTGTGGACGCTGTGGGAAAAGAACACACAGAACACACATTAGTTTTTCCTCCGAGGCAACATTCCCATGAAAGACAACAAAGAGACCAACAAAACCCCAAGAACTTCTTATGTTCAAATCAACAGTGAAAGACAGAAAAGGGTTCTGTTTACATGTGAAGTGGGACCACAGCTCTGGGGTGGTCAGGAATAAATACTGGACAGGATCACCTTGATACACCTTTTACATCAGGGAGGGACAGAGAAAGCTTCTGTGGCTCCTCCAGTGGACCAGCTCTTCCTTCCAATGTGCTCCGGAAAGCATATGGAGTCACTTTGGTGGCTACTGAGTTTTGGCGGGCAATGTGGGAGAATGTGTCCCAAAGGAGAGTTGCCTGTTCTTCCATAGAGGGTTCTACATGTTAAAAGAATGTCCTCCAATGCTCCTCACATCCTACCCTGCTCACCGTGCACACACATCCAAGAATAAGGCAACAGGATAGACACCAAGGGAAAATGGGGCAAGAGCATGTTCCCTGAAATCACGCTGCTCAGAATGGAAGTTGAGCCATGTCCTCAGCCGGAGGGCAACAAAGCCCATTGGGATCCCCCAGAGAGAACAGGAGCCAGGAAGCAGGGGACACTCACCCTCACGTAGCCACAGGATTCTGTGCAGTCCTTCCAGGTTGGCTTCTGCCCTCCTTGGGTTCTCCTCGGGAATCTCTGGAGCAGGGCCACCCTCTGCTGGGCTTCTTGCCTGCACAACAAAACACGGGAAGCCGAAGGAACTCAGTTTTGTGTCTTCCATTGGGACACAAGCTTGGGGCCTCGGCCAACAGCATACTTTCCCTCCTCTGCCATGCTTCCCCCCACTCCTGGGAGCCCTCCAGGTTTGCCCAGGAACTTCTAGCATTTGGGATCTCTTGCGGGTCTGCCTGGCATTGGCCAAGTTCCCATGTGTTCCCTGGCAAAGGGACATCCACCCCACCGTACACACCCTCACTGATTCAGCAAGGGCAGCACGGGAGCCTAAGTGTGGACCCCTGGAGGATGGAGAGCTCCTTTGCCTGCCTCCCCAACCCTGTCCGTGCCTGCAGACAGCACAGCGCAGCACACAGTGTCCAGGGGCAGAGACACAGTGTCTTTTAGATGTCAGCCCCTGGACTGGGGACAGCAGTGAGCCCCGCTCCTCACCTTTGTCCCTCTCCCTTCTCCCTTTCAGCCTGCTTCAAAGACCCAGGGTTCTGCTGGTCCTGCTGACTCCATGGTTCTACATTCTCCTTCAGCTTCCTAGAACCCCAGGCCTGGGGGACGAGGGCCCCCGCCCAGTGCTTCATGGGGCACCTGCTGCTGGATGCCTTGTGCCCAAAGGCTCCACAGTCCCGGCACTTCACCTGCGGAGGAAGGAAGAGGGGTCAGTGAAGAAGTCCAAGTCACAGGCCAAATGCAAAGAACAAGAGAAGGACACATTCGGGGAGTAGAAGACTGGTTTTGGATAGGGGCCATCACCTAGGGCTTGTGTGGTGCCAGCCTATTGAAGACCATGGGATGCTTTCCCCAGCCTGTGTTAGGTGGGGGGACAAGGAGGAGGGATCACTGGTCTCAGGCTGAATGGAAGGAGCCACATGGAGAGATTTGGAAAAATGCCAGTTGGACCTGAACGTGTGCACCCCTGAGGTGGATCCTCAGCATCTCTGAAAGCCCCAAGGTATGTGGTGATGAGGTTCCAGGGCAGGTCATCCGGGCCCAGGAAAGGACAACTGAGTTGTGGACACAGATCTTTCCACGTGCCAAGATTGTCTCCAGAGTCGTGGCTGATCCCCTGCTCACAACACATGCTGGCCTCCACTTACCCTGGGATCCTCCTCATTTGGCCCAGGAGCCCTGGGTGCCACGGGTGCCCTCTGTGACCTCTTCCCTTTCTGGGCTGCCAAGGGCCTGTAGGGCCTAAGCTTGGTGTGACTGCCCTCCATCAGTCCCACCTTCTTGTGGGACACGTCGGCCAGCCTGCCTCGGGGATGGATGTCTGGATTTCCTGAGTCAAAAGAAAAAGGAGAGTCATATTCATACAGACGCAAGCCTCCTTCCTGTCCTTTCTTCTCCAAGTAGGCATTAGGGGGCCTTGGGACCACCGAATCAAACACATTTGTCACCCTGCGACCTCTCTTCTCTCCCTGTTCTCCATACTCCCCAGGACGGTGCCCTAGGAAAGGCAGGTGAGGTTGCCTTGAATGACTGACTGTGGAGAGGCTCATGAATTCTCTCACAGTGCACCCTGGAAGCAAAACCAGGGGCAGGATTGCCCCCTCCCTCACCCCCGATTTATACAAGAATCAAAGCTATGGCAATACTCCATGGAACACTCAGAGTTGAAAAGGGGAAAGCAGGTATGCTTTCCTCTCCAAACTCTCAATTAACCCCCTGACACCCAAGGAAGCCATTTTCAACTACTAGATCCCTTGGAAAAACATCATTTCTCCTCCACTCGATTGGAAGTGCCCTATCTGAGGGTCCAAACTCTTTGATTTCCTGTTTTCTTTTAGTGCCCCGTTCTAAACTCGTGTCTAAACTTTGGGAAATGAACACCTTTTAACTTTGTGTGAACCAGTGGTTTCTCTTTTGTTTTCAGGTTTTCTTTATTTACTTGGGAGAGAGAGAGAGAAAGCACAAGGTCAATGGAGAGGGCAGAGGAACAAGCCGACTCCCCACTGTGCAGGGGGCCCAGTGAGGGTCTCCATCCCAGGACCCTGAGATCATGACGTGAGACAAACTCAGACACTTAAACAACTGAGCCACCCAGGTGCCCTGAACCTGTGACTTCTTTAGGCTTCCAGTGCCACAGTGAAATGGACCAGGATTCTGTTACGGCTCCTCAAGGAAACCACACAAATCGACTGTTGGGGTTGGTTCCTTTGGAATTGGAACTTCAGGGGGTCAGGAGCATTGACAGCCGTGCCTTTGATCAGTCTCTCTTCTCAGAATATGCTTTCACAGGAACCAGTCCTTAAGTCATTGAGAAAAGGCACATCACTCCATCATTTCCTCACGGTCCTATTTCTCTGACCACTAAGGTAAGGACCCAACTGTCCAAAAACCCACCTGAAAGGCAACAGTGCTCCTCCTGTCTCTCAGTAGAGGCTTGGGAAGGTACTGGACAGACTCCACTGGAGGAAACTCCATGTCTGTCATGCCCGAGGAATGGTCAGAAAAGGGTACTTCCTTTCCTCCCTGACTTTCTTATGTGCCCAAGGTCACATGACCTTTCAGGCAGTTGACGCCCATCAATCTAATCCTCTTTCTTGTCAGCAGGACCAGACCCAGTCAACAATGCCATACCCTCAAAACTTTATTATTCGTACAAAATATATGGATTCTGAAAAGCATATCTGCACATACATATGCTATAGAATGCATGAAAATGCTGGACAGGAAGGGATGCAACACTGGGACTGGCCTACTGACATGCATTTTCATGCATGGGAAAATAGTATTGTCCACAGATCGTCTTTTCTGTACACTTCTTTTCTCTGACACAATTACACATTGGACTGTTTCATTTGAAGTTGTTTTGTTTTGTTCTGTTTTGAGGGAGAGAGAGAGAGGGAAAGAGTGGGAGCAGGGGCCAGGTGGGAAGGGATGAGGGGCAGATGTAGAGGGAGAGAGAGAATCCTCAAGCAGACTCCCCACTGAACATGGAGCCCAATGTTGGGCTGGAGCCCAGGACCCTGAGATCAAGACCTGATCTGAAAGAAAGTGCCAGCCACTTAAGCGAATGGGCCACCACTTAAGCGGATGCCCCTGTCCTTGGGATTCTCCAAAGAGAGTGGAGGGTCGAATGGTAGAATCCTATCACCTGGGCATTCCTGACTGGAATCCAAGCGAGTATCTTTCTCCAAAGCATTCCAATAAATACCACCACCACTAACCCAGGGGGAGAGCCTCCATTTCCAAACATGTTGGTCCTCTGGGTAGTTTCCCACCCTAAGATCGGCATGTCTGGGACGTTGTAGGGTTGTTTGAATGGGACTTTCCTCTATTCCTCATGAGGCTGCTCCTTGGGCCTCGGTGCATGGCCCTAAAGCCATGGCCCAGTCCCAGCCTGGTGCCTGGCAACCCTACCAGAGCCTCCTCCAGCCTCCTCCTTGCCACACCCAATCTCATGGGGCCCCTGACAGTGCCCCACCCTTATGCCCTTCATCCTTACCCTGCCCCACCCAGACCCACATGCCACCCACATGCCTTCCCAATTCTCTCCTGCCCCAACTGGCCTCAACTCATACCTCGTGGCATAAGCCACTGCCCCCATGAACTCACAAGAATCCATGCTATGGCAATACGACATGGGGCACACAGAGTAGAAAATGGGAAAGAACCTATGCTTTCCTCGCAGAGTCTGGATTTCCCATTTGACACACGAGGGAGCCATTTTCAACTACAAAGTCACTTTGCAAAGCATACTTTCTCCTCTACTCGACAGGAAGCTGCCCATCTTTGTGCCTGGAATCTCTTCTTTAACGTTTTCTTCTCAGGGCCCCATTCTTAACTCCCTTCTAATCCACTGGAATTGAGAATCTTTCCACATCCCGGGAACCAGTTCCTTCTTTAGGCTTTCAGCACCCACAGCCAAATGGACCAGGATTCTGTCACGGCTCCTCCACGACCCCACACCCATGAGACTGTGGGGTGAAGTTCTCTTCGAATTACAACCTCAGGGAGTCAGGAGCATTGACAGCCATGCCTTTGACCAGTCTCTCTTCTCATAATATGCTTTCAGTGAAAGGGTGCTTACCCCGAGGAGGAAAGTCACAACCCTTCATAATTTCCTCACTGCCTTATTTCTCTCACAGCTGAAGTAAAGACCCAGTTGTCCCCAAACCCACCTGAATTGCAGCTGTCTCCTCCTGTCTTTCAGTAGAGGCTCAGAGGTTTGCAGAGGGACTCCGCCGGAGGAGACTCTGTGTCCAGGGTTCCTGAGGAGTGGTCAGAAAGGGCCACTTCCTTCCCTCCCTCAACTTTTCTACTGACCCAATGTCACATGACCTTTCAGCCACTTGACAACGACCAATCTAATCCTCCTTCCTGTCAGTAGGCCAGTCCCAATGTTGCATCCCTTCCTGTCCAGCATTTTCATGCATTCTATAGCATATGTATGTGCAGATATGCTTTTCAGAATCCATATATTTTGTACGAATAATAAAGTTTTGAGGGTACGGCTGTTTCTTTTCCTTTTTTTTTCTTTTAGACAGAGAGTAAGAATGAAAGAATGAGCTGGGGAGGAGGGGCAGAGGCCAAGAGAGAATCTTGGGCAGGCTCCATGTCCAAGAGAGCTCCAGATCAGGGCTTGAACTCAAGACCATGAGGTCATGTCCTGAGCTGAAATCAAGAGTCCGATGCTTAACGGACTGACCACCTAGGTACCCCTGGATCCGCCTGTTCCTTTCTCAACTAGAATTTCCTGTTAAGGTCCATGGAGGGGTCTTTTCTCTTGGCATCAGGTACATTCACGTTGTGTGGACCCATCAACGTCCTCCATGTCCAAGCATCTCACTTTCCACGTCCAAACATCTCACTTTCCCATCTGAAACTCTGGCTCCATGACACATTTCCAGGGTCCCTTCACTGTACCCCCTGCCCTACCTGTTCTCCTTTCTGTCCTTAGGACTTTGCCTGCACTAGGATATTCAGAGCAGTGGCATCCTTTGCTATGTGTCCTCTTGGGACTGGCTCCTTTGGTCGTTTGTGTGGGGACTGAAATTGTGGGTCCTGACCAATCCTCATGTGGATTGATGTGGCTCTATGTCTTTTCATCTCCTCCTTTTCGATTCTTTATTCCTGTCAAGCAAATGGTACTTTTGAGTTTAGCTTTTTCTGCTCCCGGTTAATCTTTGTGTGATTTCCAGCATTCCTCATGCTCCTGCCATCAGCCTCACCGTTGTCTAGAATATATCCCTGTGACTTTGTCTTTTTGAATATTGATTTAATTATTTTCGAATGAGAGAAAGAGAGCCCACAGGAGTGGAGTGAGGGGCAGTGGGTGAAGGAGAGAGAGACTCTTCGCTGAGTGCGTAGCAAAACCCAGGATTTGATCCCAGGACGCTGACCTCATGACCTGACCTGAAATCGAGAACCGGCCTGGTCCTCCACTGAGACATCAAGGCTCCCCTGTTTTGGGGATTCTTCTGGGACAGTCAGGTATGGAAACCGGGAATGCTATCACCTGGGCTTCCTGACTGGAATCCAAGCAAGCATCTTTCTTCCAAAGCAGTCCAACGAGGACCACCACCACTAACTGAGGGGGGAGAGCCTCCGTTTGCAATCGTGTTGGCCCTCTGGGCGATTTCCTGACTTTAAGATTGGCGTGTGTTGGACAGTGTAGAGATGTTTGAATGGGCCCTTCTTCTATTCTTCATGAGTCTCCTCCTGGGGCCTCTGTGCATGGCCCTAAAGCCATGGCCCAGTCCCAGCCTGGTGCCTTGCAGCCCTACCACTGCTTCCTTGAGCCCCCGCCTGGCCTCACCCAATCTCATGGGGCCCCTGCCATTGCCCAACGCTTATGCCCATCAGCCTGACCCCTGCCCCATACATTTTCCACCCAGTCCCTATCCTCTCCTGCCCCAACTGGCCTCAACGACTCCCCAGTCCCTTGCTCGACCTGGCCAAAGTGGCACCAGCCCCTCTTAGGACCACTTTCCATGTAGAAGAAACCAGATCTGGGGGCAGTGGAGGAGTACCTTTCACTGTTCTTAACATATCAAGTTGCATCCACCATGTTTGGACCTGTTTCTTAAAGGATTAACGTGTCCATTGAGTTGTCATCGTTTCCTAGACAATCTGTTGGATTGGGATGTTCAATGGACAGTTTGAAATGAGATGATCTCTGACCTCAGTCGACTTAGCAATGCAGATTACCTTCCTTCATGGAATGACCACTGCCAGTCAATCCAAGGCCTTCGTGGATCACACAGCTAACCCATCACCCTGTAGTAGACACCTGCTCCTTGGTGACTGCCTTGGCAACGACAGGTTGTTTCTTCCCGGGTCTTGAACCTGCCAGCCTTCAGAGGAGGGTGACACCATGGTTCCTCTTGGCCCCCAAGCCTCAGACCTGGCCAGGGCCTTCTCAGTGGTGATGGAGGGCTTGGGATTTGCTCCAGAGAAAATTTTTACCATGTCCGGATTTCTGTGCCATCTATCTTTCTGTCTATCTGTCAACTGTCTTTGTACAAATGATCTTTCATCTTTTCTCTCACAATTGTATACCTATATCATTCTTTCTCAGTGATTGCATTGTATACATTCCATGTCACATTTCACTGTTTTGAGATCATGTAGAATTATGAATACATCTTTGATAAATGGGAATGACTTCTCATAATTCTTTATTTTTATCTATATTTTAAGTTTATATTTCTCATTATCATTGTTCCCTTAACTATTGGATAGATTATTTGTATTTTTAAAATAGTAAGTTAAGACATCTTATTAATTTCTAAATTTTGCCTAATGAATTACCAAAACGTGGTGGTTTAAGAGAAGAAACCATATTCCCTCACAGTCCAGATGCCAGAAGTCCAAGGTCAAGATGTCAGCAGAGCCACTTGCCTTTTGAAGCCAAGTCAGTGACAAAGAAAGGCACATGTATTTCTTGGTGTCTTTAGCAAAGAGCAGAAATAGACATTTATGTCTCCCCTTCCTAAGCTTTATACATTTTCAGAAAAATTTTTTTTCATCACAATTTACATAGGGCAACACCATTACTCGTTTTCTAACACGAATTGATCATCGTCACAAGTATGAAATACTTCTCTGGTCCATTCAAGCAATTTCGGCAGGCACTGCCCGTTCTGAAAGCTGTTCAAGACAAATGGACCCTTTAAAGCCACAGGCTGAATGTGAGTGCATTCCTCCCTGCATTTCAAATTTCCAACCTCATACTGTGTATAAATGGCACAAGTCTACACCATACACATACTTAAACAATGGAACCTAAAGCTATCTTGCTGTAAAATTCCCAGAGGTAAAATTTAAAATTTGGTAAAATGAACATTGGATATTTTTTTTAAGATTTTTTTTATTTGTTTGACAGAGCAAGAGAGTATAAGCAGGGGGAGCAGCAGGTAGAGGGAGAGGGAGAAGCAGGGTCCCCACTGAGCAGCGAGCCCGATGCAGGGCTCGATCCCAGGACCCTGGGATCATGACCTCAGCCAAAGACAGACAGTTAACTGACTAAGGCACCCAGGCGCCCCTGAACACTGGATATTTGGTAGGTACTCCTGTTGGGATGGAGCTTAAGAAAAAAATGTTCTCCAAAGGAGTGTAAAACCAGTCACAGGATCTATGGTTATAAATTCCGGGCCGCACCTAGGTGGACAAACATATTTATAAAGATCTTCATGATCCCTGAATGCATCAATCATATTAGAAAGTGTGATGGAATTTTAGAGGCAAAGCATCTGACAGTAAACTTTCTAAAAACAGGATGATCCTACATATATTCCAGCTGTTAGGGAAGATTGTCATTCTATGTGATCCCTGAGCTCCTTTAGGAAAATGATGCTCCCTATCCTAGAAAACTAATGTCTTACACTTCTTGGCTCACTTAATATTATTGGGAAAGCAAAGTGGATATTCATAAGGGATTTCCTCTGAACTTGGCAACTCTCAAGAAAATCTTTACAGAGGGGTGTGATGGAAAGTAGGGAGGTTGAGAAAGTGCTGAAATGTGTGTCTGTCCATTGTGGGAGGGAGGGGTGGGAGGTGGGCCAGCCAGAATCATTTCCCCACCTAAGGAGAGCGACCACACCTTAAATCCCTCATTCCAGTGGAGTGATTGGATAACCTTGTACCTAGTCACGTGGGCGGAGTGAGCCATAAAAGGCTGAGGAGATGGCCACACCTGTCATTTGGAGAGTGGCTCAGTGCGAGAAGCATCCCTCTGCAACCGGAGGCTCCACGTGGGGGATCTTGTGAGCACTGTTCCTGGAGACATGGAGGCTGCTTCTCTCCACCGCCAAGAGGAGTCTCAGTTCAATGTCTTTCCAAAACTCAAATCTTGCTAGGCAAATGTAGGGGGTGCTGAGGTCCACGGGGAACCCTCTCCGCCTGAGAAGCCATCACCACCACCTCACAGACGGTGCTAGCTGACTAATGGTTTGGCTCCCACATCAGCAGGGCTGGCTCCCACAAAGAAACTTGTGCATTGGAAGAGACCTTCTGTGGTTGGGGCTGGGCTTCAGAACCTGGGGAACACCTGCTACATGAATGCGGTCCTGCAGTGTCTGGCATACACACTGCCCCTCGCCATCTCTATGCTGTCCCAGCAGCATGGAGAAACCTGTGGGAAGCAGACATTCTGCATGCTGTGTACTCTGCAGGCTCACATGACCCAGGCCCTCTGCCATCCTGGAGATGTGATCTGTCCCTTGCCAGGACTGCTCGCTGCCTTCCACACACACAAGCAGGAAGACGCCCATGAGTTTCTGATGTTCACTCTGGGCGCAATGCAGCAAGCATGCTTGCCTGAGGACAAGCCTTCAGACCCTCAGTCTGAGGACACCACCCTCATCCGTCAAATCTTTGGAGGGTACTGGAGGTCTCAAATACAGTGTCTCCACTGCCAAGGCGTTTCAAGCACTCTGGACCCGTACCTGGACATTAGCCTGGACATCGTGGCTGCTCAGAGTGTGAGCCAAGCTTTGGAGCAGTTGGTGAAGCCCGAAAAGTTGGATGGTGAAAATGCCTATCATTGTAGTACTTGTCTAGGGAAGGTGCCTGCTTCCAAGACGCTGACTTTGCACAATCCCTCAAAGGTCCTTGTCCTGGTGTTGAAACGATTCTCAGATTTCACAGGAAACAAAACGGCTAAGGATGTGCAATTATCCCGAGTGCCTTGACATGCAACCCTACCTGTGTGAGCAGAGGCCAGGACCGCCGGTTTATGTGCTCTACGCTGTGCTGGTGCATGCTGGGTGGAGTTGTCACAGAGAACATTACTTCTGTTTCATAAAAGCTGGAAATGGCCAGTGGTATAAACTGGATGATGCTAAGGTCACCACCTGTGATGTGAGTTGTGCACTGAGCCAACATGCCTATGTCCTCTTTTACATCCAGAAGACTGAACTGGAAAGAGAACTTGTGAGTGAGCCACTCGGTGAGGGAGCCACATCCCCTGAGGCTGACCACACAGGCTTGGTTGGGTTCCAAAGGGAGCCCAAAACAGACTCCAGAATCAAAGTTCCTGAATTAGAGGATCACGTGGAAGAGACATCAGTGCAACAAATCACATTAGACCAGTGGAGATTCCTCCAAGAATGCAACCGACCTAAGGCTGAATTCAATGTCAGGAAAGTAGAATTTGCTCTTCCTGAGCATGCAGTCATAATTCACCAGTCCAAATACGAGATGATAAAGAATGATCCTGAACAAAACTTTAACCGGCTCAATACTTTAGCCAGGAACATCGCATCCCAGAGGGCAGGGGACATGGGCATAGTCCCTTGTCTGGCAGGGAGAGCTCTGGGCAAGAGGGCAGAAGTCTAGGGAAGTAGTCCAGGGATCTCATTACTAGCTTGGATGTACATGGGCCCCTCCCTCCCAACACACACACATACATACCCTCATTCACTCACTCACCTAACTTGAACATAGTCCCAGACAGGAAATATTTTGTGCGTTGTAGGTGTGTGTTCTGCACATGTGGAAAGACCCTATCTGGGTGTGTTCATAGGATATGGCATTCCACTTAAACTGGAGGATACTGAGCTTTAAGGCTTGCTTGTTATGGGGATATTATTGGAGAGGTTTGGATTTATTACTGGATCTATGTCTGTGGATGAACCTTCCCTTCCATCAGCACAGGGTAGAAGTGGGGGCAACTCGTAGCCAGAAAGGATCAGCGCAAGCGGGCAATCCAGTATGAGGGTGGAAACAATGCTGAGGGCCTGGAGTCGGTGTGAACACAGCTTTCAGTCACAGTCCCATCATCCCATTACTTACTTTCTGTTTATATTGAAAGAACTTTTGCCCAAATGTATGCATGGGTGGAGTCTAGGTAAAGATGTGCTTAGAAATATACAAATATGCACCAACTGGAGGAGGAGTTAAAAAGAACCTCAGGGGGGGGAAAACAGACACAAAAACCCAATCTCAGTGCATGTACACAAAGAAATGGCAAACCACCAGGGCACCTGGGTGGCTCAGTCTGTTGGGCTTCTGCCTTCAGCTCAGGTCGTGGTCCCAGGGTGCTGGGATCGAGTCCCGCATCGGGCTCCCTGCTCAGTGGGGAGCCTGCTTCTCCTTCTCCTCCTTGCCTGTGCTCTCTGTTGCTGTCTCTCTCTTTCAAATAAATAAATAAAATCTTTAAAAAAAGAGAGAGAAAGAAATGGCAACCCACTGTGAAAATGGATGCACTATGGCTACACATGGCTGCAGACAGACTTTTCAGGGACAGTGATTTGCATGAAAAAGTAAAGAGCAGAATGTAACAGAGTAACTGATAAATGTGCAAAGTTTTTTCTTGCACAATATACATATTGTGAAAAGTGGACACATATATGCATGAACATTTGCTAATTGGTTGAAAATCATAAAAGGCAATTAAATGCTTATTTTTCAGGAGATAACTGCATCCAGCCTGATTGGATCATGTTGATTAAATTAGGTTCCCTTCCTAATCTCCCCTCCTTGAGACAGCAAAGATGGCTGGCAAGGACCCTTCTCCCACAGGGAATTGCTCAGCATCCCGGCACCTGTACCTTTTGGGGCAGAGTTTGCTACCACCCCCCTATCTGACAATCAATATTATGTCTTAGGCATTAGGTATGAAAATATCTTTAAACAATTTGTCTTTCTGAGTGTGTACGTGTGTTTCAGGGAGGAAGGTCTACCTGGAAGAAGGTCAGAGTCAGGGGCCACACCCACCCCCACTCCCTGTCCTCCAGCCCCATCTACACTGAACATTGTAGTGATGACTGGCTTGTCACTCTTCCTGCCATCTTCTCTGCTGGCTCCAGGGAGGGAGATTGTTAAGGGAACTTAATCAATGTGATCTAGTCAGGCTGGGTGCAGTTATCTCCTTAAAAATAAGCATTTAGTTGCTGTTTACCGTTTCCAAGCAATTAGCAAGTATTCACAGATATATGTGTGGACTTTTCACAATATATATTTGGTTCAGCTAAAAACTTTGCACATTTATCAATTACTCTATTTCATTCTGCTCCTTACCTTTTGACCCAAATAACTTCCTGAAAAGTCTCTTTTGCCACTTGTAGCTATAGTTCATCCAGTATCATGGTAGTTTGTTATTTCTTTGTGTAGATGCACTAAGTTTGTCCAGATGGTGCATATTTTATATTTCCAAACACATCTTTACCTAGACTCCACCCATGGATATATTTGGGCAAATGTTCTTTCAATATAAACAGGAAGTAAGGGGATGATGGGACCATGACTGTCAGTCATTTTCACGCAGACAGGGGTTCTTCCACATTGTTTCCACCCTTCATGGCTGGATGTCCACTCCCTGGGATGCTTCTCTCACTGAGCCAGTCTCCAAATGACAGGTATGGCCATCTCCTCAGCCCTTTATGGCTTGGTCCACCCATGTGAATAGGAACAAGGTCATCCAAACACTTGATTAGAATAAGGAATTTACAGTGTGGTCACTCTTCATCTGTAGAGAGACCATTCAGGCCAGCCCACCTCCCTCCCCTCCCTCCCACAATGGACAGACACACATTTCAGCACTTTCCCAACCTCCCTAACTTCCATGCACTCTTCTGGACAGGTTTTCTTGAGAGTTTCCAAGTTCAAAGGAAATTCTTATGAATATCCACTTTGCTTTCAGAGTAATATCATGTGAGCCAAGGATTGTGGGACCTTAGTTTTCTAGGATAGGGAGCATCATTTTCCCAAAGAGCTCAGGGATCACATAGGAAGACAATCTTCCCCACCAGCCAGAATGCATGTAGCTCCATCAAATTATTTTGGCAAGATTACTGTCCGTTGCTTTGCTCCCAAACTTTTTGAACTCTCTCTAATATGATTCATATATACAGTGATCCTAAAGGCCTTTATAAATGTTTTTCTACCTAGATGTGGCCCAGAAATTATAACAATAGAAATCCTGTGGCTGGTTTCATACTTCTTTGTAAAAACACTTTTTTTAAGCTCCATCCCAATATGAGCACATATCCAAAATCTAGTGTTCATTTTGCAAGATTTTAAATTTTACCTCTGGGAATTATGCAGCAAGATAGCTTAGGTTCCCTTGTTTAAGTATGTATTTGCTGTAGACTTGTGCCATTTGTACACAGTATGAGGTTGGACATTGAAATGCAGGGAGGAATGCACTCACGTTCAGCCTGTGGCTTTAAGGCGTCAGTATGTCTTGACCAGCTTGAACGGGCAGTGTCTGCAGAAACTGTTTGAATGGATGAGAGAATTATTTTATACTTGTGATGATTATCAGTTTCCATTAGAAAATGAGTAATGCACTTAACTTGTAATGAAAAAAAGTTTCTGAAAATGTATAAAGCTTAGGAAATAGAGATACCAAAGTCTATCTCTCCTCTTTGCTAAAGACACCAAGAAATATATGAGCAATTTGCCTGGTTTTGTCACTGATTTGGCTTCAGAAGGAATGTGGCCCTGCTGGCATCTTGGTTTTGGGCTTCTGGCCTCTGGACTGTGAGAGAATAAATGTCTCAAGCCACTGAGATTATGGTCACTTGTTATGCATCCCTGGAAATCAATAAGATGTCTTAACTAGGATGCTACTAGTGGCATTTCAATTTTTAATTAAAAGATTTTAAATTGTTCAAATGAATTTTAAATTTGGAATGATTTGATCAAATGGAGTCAGTTTTATTGTTTATTTGAAACTAAATTGAATAGAATCGTAGGTAAAACGCAAATAGTGCCTGCGCCCATGAGCCATGAAGCAAAAAAAACACAGAAAAATCAATTATAGATCAACCACAGAAATTTTGATATCCAACATTCTCTTCCTGGAATTACATCTGCATACACACACACACACACACACACACACACACACACACACACTGTTTTAAATGGATCTCATGAAAGCATCCAGAAGCATCCATTCAGCTCCCTACATGACAGTGGCCAGCACCTCCTGGATGACCTTCTGCCTTGTGTTCCACCCACACCTGAGGAAGTCCACACACCTGGCTTTGCAATCCACAGTGGAGTTCACAAGAGGGTGTCTTGCATGGTGCTCTCCAACCAACAGGGGGTGATGCTGGCCAGCAGAAGCATTTCCTAGGCTCCCAGGAGGACTTGACATTGTGCAGGTGCTCAGGTTGGTAGGTCTGCATCTCCATGCCCCGCAGCTGCAGCCTGAGCATTTCCTGAGGCCCTAAGGGGACAATGAATACTTACAAAAGGTCCCGGGACCTGGGATTCCCTCCGTGTGATTCTAATTTTGGCACTGCTGAACCCTAAGCTCTGAGCTAAGGTAGAGAATTTTGAGGGTGGCTCAGGCACCTGGTAATATGTTTTCCAGGACTTTAGCATGGCAGGAGCAGTTCCAGGGCACCAAAGTAGAATTAGAAAGATTGTCCTGGCTTGAGTGAGCCAAGGAGGCCTGTCTGGTTCTTCCAGCTGTACAGGATACGGGTCTGATCTCTGGAGCGAATGTGTACATGTTTCCAGGCTCAGCCAACCTGGGGACATTATCCACATGGCTTCCCTGCCAGCATCGGTGGGTATGTGCCTCAGGAGAGGGACATGAGCATGTCGAGAGGGTCGCTGCATGAGAGGAGACCAAGCAGTGGGGCAGGAGAGCTGTAGCCTCAGTGTGTGAAGGTCTTTTGGGAACCATCAGAGATGGTCTCCAAAAATTAGACACTCCTCATGAATAGAAACTATACTCAGTGTTTTGTAACAACTGCCTGTGAACAATCTGTAATAAGAAACGTAACAATCAAAGTAATAATCAATAGCAATGTAATGATTGGAGGATGATCACAATTACTGTAACACTATTAAAACTATTAATACTGTCGATAGACTACTATAAACCTAAGGAGGTGGGAGATTTAGGTACAGATTCCTCAAATTCCTTGTCAAATGACAAGGTACCAGGACCATCTTGTTGGGTATCTCAGACTCTGAGCCCTAGGTTTTCACCAAGAAAATTATTCCATAAGGCAAAAACAGGCAGCCTGAGGCCTAGAAAGCCAAGCCAACAAGGTGCAGGTCATGGGTGAACTAGGGAACTTGTGCGCACATCCTAGCAGGGGGGCCCTAAGGCGTGGAGGTGACCATACCCATCAGGTTTCAGGTACTTGGCTAGCCCTGAGTGCCGTGCCAAGAAGGCAGGAACCAGACCCACACCGTGTCCATAAACCATGCCTAGGACTCCCACTAAAACCCAGCATTTTCTTAGCATTGGCATCCCCATTGCCCTTCTGCCACCTCTTTCATCAGACCCCCGGAGGGCCAGGTAACCGTATTTGTACATGGAGGCTCTGGGCTGTTGGAGTGTGAGCCTCTGTCAACCAGACCAACAGAGGGTGACAAAGGCCAGCAGGGAGGCTTACACCGCTTTGGGGAGGACCTCAACAGTGCTGAAGTTGCTGGAGTAAGCGGGCAGTCGCCATCCTGTGCCTTCGAGGGCAACACCAGACTTTTTTGGAAAAAGGTGGGGACTTTAAACATTTCCAAGGACTGTCCATCTGTTTGCAATGCACAGGGGAGTTCACAAGAGGGTGTCTTGTGTGGTGCCTCATGAACACCAGCACCACCTTCAGTGGTGCCTCATGAACACCAGCACCACCTTCAGTGGTGCCTCATGAACACCAGCACCACCTTCAGTGGTGCCTCATGAACACCAGCACCACCTTCAGTGGTACCTCATAAACACCAGCACCACCTTCAGCACTCCTCTCTCCCCGTTTTGACTTACTGCCATTGGTAATTAGGCACTATTGTTACCTCTATGTCTACTTCCTACTTTTCAGCAAACCCTAAAGTTCTTGTTCCCCAAAACAAATGAATAAATATCCTACTTCGAGTGTAATAATTTTGCTTATGCCTCCTTGAATATACTTGGCCAGGAGTTTTAGAGACTGGCTGTTCTCTTTTACACTTCCAGTCATTTCCTTGGCCAAAAGCAGGGAATCTGATGCAGGCTGCAGTTAGGCATGTCTGGGCAGGATGATTAAGACCGCTATTCCCTGTTTCTACTCTGAATGTAGAAGGGCATGTTCGGTTTGGGAGTCAGCTAGAATCTCAGGAGGAATCCATCTGAGGAGACCAGGGTTGAAAGGGAACAGGGAGGGAGAGCCAAGGGTGGAATGAAGCCACACAGACAGAGTCAATCCCAAAAGATCAGCTGTATGGAGCTAGTTTTCTTAGACCCAGTTACCCTTACAAGTAGGTCCTTATCACTTCCCTCTGCCTGGGTCCAACAGCTTTATCATGGCTCTGTCGTGCCGTTATCTGAGAATCACTAACTCTTGGAGAACATAAGCCAAAGACGTTTGGAGACAAAAAATTATGAGGAAATACCCCCTTTTCTGTTACCCAGATCCTGTTCAGCTCCAGTGATGAAGCACAGGTGGTTCTAGACACCTGGGAAGCCTCTGACTGCACTGCATCTAAGTCTGTCTTTCCCAGACCTAGGATGTGGGGCACACAATCAGAAACCATCACTCAGGGATCAGGAGACCACGGTTCTCTCAAACATTGAATTTCCCATGGGGCCCCTTCTCACTGTGTAGGTAGTGGGGATTTTGTCCCGTGTGTAGGATTTTCTCAAGTGCTCAGATTCTCAGACTGACCAAGTTTTAAATAATTTGTTTTGTTCCCTGGGGAGACTTGGTTCAGAAAAAGAATAGAATGGCAAAGGAAAACGACAATGGTTCTCATGGGTGAAGTGCCCACACAGACAGGTGGGAAATGGCTTCATTTCAGTCCAAAGCTCATCAGGACCAGTAGGATGGCTCTGTTTACATAATGAGGACATTGGAACACCTCCTTAAGGGTATCTAGGGATAGAGGTATCCCATGAGAGCAGAATGGTCTTCAAGGGAGGACAGAGAGTCCTTGTTATTTTGGAGGCTCATGGAAGTGGGCAGTTTTGAGTGGAAATAATTGTCAAATGGGAACATAAGCTACCTACATATTGGCAACAGAAAGGAACAACAATCTTTCAGTTCAGTTAAAGTGATTTAGGCTAGATTGACAAAAAGATTGGTCTGAACAGTGGTGGGTATTTTGTCTGTGAACTTGGTCTAGACTCCACTAACTCCCGTTACACTCCGTCATCCTGTTCTGAGCTCCTACAGGCTTCCTATCAGGCTGTGGGACCTGCCACGTTGTATGTTAGTTTGCTGGACATATATCTGTCTTCCCATTACAGTCTGAGCTTCTAGTGCGCCTGGGTGGCTCAGTGGGTTCAGTGTCTGCCTTCGGCTCAGGTTATAATCCCAGGATCCTGGGATGGAGTCCCATGTCAGGCTCCCTGCTCATCAAGGAGTCTGCTCCTTCTCCCTCTGTCACTCCTCCCAACTCATTCATGCTCTCTCTCGCTTGCTCTCTCTTCAATCAATCAGTCTTTAAAGTCTGAGCTTCTGTTCCCCGAGTTGAGCAAGGAGGTGAGCCATTTGTTCAGTTCCTCTCAATATCTCCTTTTCGAAAAGTGTGGGACAGTGAAATACCACTGGACTTAAAGACAAGACTTCTGGATTTGAGTTTGGAAGCTCCATCCTGGCTTCTATCTAGAAGTGTGGGACACAAAACCAGGGTCACCTCTGAATCTCAGATGCTCTGGTCAGTGATCTATTGTTGCTAAACACCACTATGCAGGAGATTTGATTGGAAACATGGTTTTAAAAATTCAGATTCTTAACTGAAGAGTTCCCAGTATGAAAGTGTTAGAGTAGGGGGCAGACCCCTGACTTCCAAAAATACTCTAGGTGACTAGAATCAGTTTGGTTCTGGAAACAATGACTTACATTATTTTCAAGCCCATTTCTAAGCTCTAATATTTTAATGTTCTAAGAACTCCTATAAATCTGAGTGTGACACTTCTACTTCGTTTTTATGGTTGAAAAACACACACGGTGTGTGCGTGTGTGCACATGAAGTGTGGAACAAAGCCCAATCCCCAATTCTAGGTAAATGAGAACAATATTAGCGAGGAGAGAGAAGGGAAGAAAAGTTACAACACAATTTGCACATGCTAGTGAGTAATCTATGTAGATTCATGCAATAAGGGAATTGTGTGATTTGTGAGGGAGAGTAAGCCTGAGCAAGGCATTATTAACTTGAGTGTCTGAGTAAATGGTAACAATATTTACTAAGATCTCAAATAGTAAATGAAGTTCAGTTTTGGAAAGAAAGGGATAAATTGTAATAAACACAAGTTACTTTTAGGTCCTATCAGAAATCCCAAAAGATCAGCTGTATGGAGCTGGAGTTAGGAAGAGCAATGCCTTATAAAACTTCAGCAAGAAGTTTAAGTTGGAAATACAGTGTAGGATTTTTATCAGATAAGGCCCATGTAGGTCAACAGAAATTATACTGGGTATTTAGAAAGAGGGAATGGTGACCAAGACGTGCCTAAGAGGTCACTCACTGGTCTCCTTATCAAGAGAAATCCCAGCAGCACGAAGGTGGCAGAGGATGTTGCTCTAAGTTGAGAAGCAAAGAGGGATACTTTACACACACCACAGTTCATTTGGCGAGGAAAGTGGGGAAAAGAGGGAGGAAGAACAAGGGAAGAGACCTAAGTACATTTAGATTCTGAAAGGCAGTTATTTGATCTGAGACCGGTAAGGAAATTCTGGGGAAAGCCCAGGACCTGAGACACTTGCCACAGAGAACTTCATCCGCCCACTTCTCTCTTATATAGTTTTCAGAATAAAAAATTCAGCCCATTAGCCATAAAGATATGTAGCAGCACCAGAACATTTTTTAAAACACATCTTTATTTCTTATTTTACAGCCTTTTACAAATTGTCTTGTCCTAAGAAATTGTATTTTATTTTGTTCTCTCTTATTTACATCTCTACGGGAAGTGGGCTTAAGCGAATAGGTAAGGAAATTCTCCAGAGCAGAGACAAGGGGCTGTGTTTCTTCTGTTCTGGAAGGGTGTGCTGTAAATCGAGGATGAAAATGACCTATGAAATATATCTTGCTCTACCTGAAAGCTGGGACTCTGAATTTTGGCAAGTCAGGACAGAGGCAAACCTGTGTGCCATTACCATTGGCCCAGAAAACCAAGGATCGCAGGGTCACAGGAGGGATTTTGGAAAGTGTGCAATTTTCCTGCAGCTAGTTTCCACTTCTTCCTCGACCCAACTGCTCACTGGAGCTGCTGAAAAGTGTTCCATCTTCAGGCTTCTGCCCTTGGCCAGCACACCATTCTGCGGATGTGCTAAGAACATAAGACCAAAAAGCCAGAAGTCTGCATATGACTGTGACTAAGCCAGCAAGGGTGGGGTCTTCTTGGGCCTGTATCTCCTTCTTGGAAATGATGGTGTTGAGTTGGACCATCTCTAGGGAACTTACGCTTGAATAGGCCACGATTGATACATTCTCACTGCAAGTAGCCAGAATGAAGATCCTCCCAATCTTGGCCCAGCTTAAACTTTGACGTGGGCCAGTTTCTTTGTGGCACTTGATGTCCCAGATGGGACAGGGAGTGGAAGCCATTCTAACAACTACCTGTGAAGGAGCTGGAGAAGCCCATGCCCACAGTATGGCTTAAGGCAGCCACAACTTGTGTCCAGCAGGTGGGCCGTTTACTACATGGTTGAATCTCCTCTTATTACAGACACCAGCGTCTGAATAGCAAAGGCCCAGGGTCACACTTCCGTCTGAAGCCAGGACTTTAGAATTCCTCTCAAGCACGGTCCCACCTTTCCATTCTACTTGTTTTATCTGTTCATTTGCTCACTTACTTTATCAATCAATAAAATAATTAATGGGCCCTATGCCAGCAAGTGGGGATTGCCAAGGTGAACATAACACAGTGCCTTCCCTCGGGCAGCTCATGGCCCAGGGAGGGCATTTCTCTGCAGCGTCAGGAGCTGGACTGACAGCTTCATTCAAAGAATGCCAACCTTGGAGGTCAGGAGAGAAAATTCAGACAGGTTTGCTGCATGGACCTCACAGCCAGAGGACCTTTGCCTCTCACTTTTTGTAACTGTTGCTTGGCTTTTACTTGTTCCTCTTTTTCCTGCAGCAAAGTGGTGTCAATTCAGCTCGACAGCCCCCAATCTTAACTTCGAAGGAAAGGCACTCGACTTCACAGCGCCCATCCAGTTTCTGACACTGCATCTCTCTGTATATTCCTCCATGGGCTAAAGTGAAGAAAGCAGGGCTTCAGTTACCCAGTCATTGGTGACCGGAAAGCAACACGACATCACCCGGGGCCAAATTCACAACTCCCCATTACTGACTCTCCTGCAGACACAGAGTACACGCCTAGAGATCAGAAAAAGCACATGCCACCTGAACAGCTGTGCGGGAGCCCAGATTCCCCATACAATTGTTACAGTGTCCTTACTTTGTATTCAATTCCCTCTGCCACAATCATTTCTAGGATATCTAGAAGCAGAGTATTTCTTCCTGGGAGGGAGGCAATATACTTTGTAATTCCAATAAACAGTCCTTTCCAATATGTGATTTTTTCACATCTCCAAATTAATAGTCTAGGATATATAACAAAATGTAAAGACGACGCTGTTGACACTGTAGGCAGGTCAACGATAGTCCACATGCACTGCTGTGTGGTTGTGAAGTTTCACAATTTTAGGTGCAAAGATAAAAGAAACGAGGTACTGGTCTGCTTTGTAAACATACCAATGGAATGATGATTTTAATTCTGGAATTTAGAGTGGCATAAGCAATGGATTTTCCTTCAGAACAAAGGCTAAGCTGAGGAGAGTAAAAATATTTTGAGAGGAATGATTGAGAAAAGTTTTTAGTGATATGTGTTCTCTGGAGAAATAAATAGAAAGAACAGGCAGTTACTCTCATTATTCTTGGAAAGTACAGCTTTGGGGCAGGGGAAAGAATACATATGGTTGTCATATAACTGAGATGTTATACGTGCTGAAGAGACATTGCACTTCAGTTAGGAATCGGACCAATGGAAAGGAATTGCATGGCCTTAGATTTCTGCTCAAAACAAGGGGAAATTTTTTAAATAGTCCAAAGTTGAACTTGGGAAGTAGACCACTGAACTTCATCAGGCTTCTGGGCAGTCAACTGACGTGCAATATGTATAAGGTGTTTAAATACTTAATTGGGGCAGATAACAAGAACGAGAATGATGATAAAAAAACAATGACAGGCAAGCAGTAGTAATAGTGAACTTTCTCAGGGCACAGAGGATGTACCTGGCTTTGTTTAAGCAGTTTATACAAACAGAGGGACTGTTAAACCTTCCCCAAGCAGTTACTTTTCCCTTCAGATGATGGATAACACATGGAGACTCAGCAAAAGACGTCAGTCCCTGGCCCTGTGTCTCTGTATGGCCACATGAATAAGTTTGGACCAATGAAACAGGAGTGGAATGATGTAGCTACTTCTACGCAAGCTTTCTGATCATGCCCTTTATTTACTTTTCAGCCCTTCCCGTTAGAGCATCTTTAGAACCAGATAAAATAGGTACATGTTTAGGATGCAAAGTTGACCTTCCTCCCTAGTCTCAACATGACTTGATGGAGAAGAGCCTTCTTTCTACCCAAAATAGTCAACTTGCCTATTTTTGGAGTTTTGAATAAGAGAAAAATAAACTATTTTTTTCCATTTGCTCTCCTTTTAAGTGCCTTTGTTAAAATAAGTTTGCCTCTACTCTAATCAACGTAACAAGTGTCTTCATCTTTCAAACAATTCTGTTATTATTTCCATTTATAGAAAAGAAATTGAAGCCCAAGAGTTGACAGAACTTATGAGGATTGCTACTGAGATTCAACCTCAAATGTGTTACCTCTTGTATTGATCATTAAACTCACTCCCAACTCTGAGATTCTGTGTGGTTGTTGTGATTGTGGTGGTCCAAATTCGAGCCCACACTGTGCTTATTGTTAGGATTCAAATGTGCTTGAGCAGAGTCTGGGGACAAGGAGCCCTTAATGAGTCAGAGACCTGATGAATGCGAATGGAGAAGAAGGCTTCAAATGTGTTTCTCTACCTGGATCCATTGCCTGACCTCCGAGAAAAGAGGCTGGGGCAGAAACTAAGAAACTGATTTGATAAATGAGATTTTGAACCCTGAGGGCATGTTTTTATGCCTGTTTTCAAAAGGGCAATACTACTACCCCCTCCCAGGAAGCCCCTCCTGATCCCCCAGTTAGAACCATGCTTCTATTTCCGTGGCTTCTCTTTATAGTTTGCGTCTTTTATGGCACTGAAGGGAACTGTTTTGTACTATACTCTTTTGTGCATCTTTCCATCTCATCCATTCACTTATTTACACATTTGAAATGTATCAAACACCTATTTACTATTCTGGGCAACCTGTTTTTTACCGACACAGAAATAATGAAATCATAAACTTCAAGCAAATTAAGGGTGAAGACCATGCTCTGATTACATTTTCGACTTCCACATTACCTACTTTTGCTACAGTGCCCAATTTCTCATTAAGTGGTAGGCACACATTTCATACCTATGAGGACTGACTGTGTAATAAATAAGTGTAGAAATCCAGGAAACATGAAGAAGTAAAGTGCTTCATGATCATTGGGGAACCCCCATTAGAAATGGCTTCATAACAGAAGGGATGAAGCGTTGTTGAGAAGGGATGATATAAAAATTTCTTAGGGGGGGCGCCTTGGTGGTGCAGTCCGTTGGGCTTCTGACTCTTGATTTTGGCTCAGGTCATGATCTCAGGCTCATGGGCTCTGCGCTCATCGGGGAGTCTGCTTGGGTTTCTCTCTCTCTCTCTCTCTCTCTCTCTCTCTCCCTCTGTCCCTCCCCCATCTCTCTCTCTCTAAAATAAATAAATAAATCTTTTTAAAAAGTTTCTTAGGGATAGAGTCTTGGCTGTACTGAGCAAAAAGAGACCATTTCAAAGCTCTCAGAGATTGAAAAGAAAACTAATCAAGATGCTAGTTGTTTAAATGATATAATTTTCCATCAGTATGTGAGAACTAGGAAGAAATTCTAAATAATCTAAGATTAGAAAATTTGGAACAACTAGTAAGACATAAAAAAATAGACTAAGAACCTCTTATCATGAGTTTAGTCTCATTTAGGCTACAAAAATTATAATTCTCTAAATTAACAAGTGTGTTTGGAATTTGCCTCTGAAGTGTTCTCTCATTTTAGAGCAATCACTTTGGCATATCCTGAAGCTTGTGTTGAAGATTACAGAAGAAGGAAAGAGATCTAAATGTAAAGAGAAGTCTAAACCCCTTGGTAGAGCTTTGAGGGAAATTAACCAGATGCTCTTCTGGGTGGAGCTAGTCTGGCTCAGTGCGGTCCTGTTGTTTTGTGTCTAAGCTCAAGAAAAGATTTCCAGTAACTGGCTTGTCTTGGGACCTTTTTAGAACACAGGGATGAGTCACAAATTTTTCTAAAACCTGAGCTTTTTTTTCAAAAGACAGATTGCCATCCTTACATCTATTAGGATTTTCTTCTTACCTGAGAAAATGTGAACAAGGAGAATGAGAACAGCAGAAATTAAGAAAAAGATTCTCATGGCTCCAGACATCAGTGTAGAGAGGGTACAGTTGCTAGAATGCAGCTCTTTTATCAAGGGAAGTTGATTAAAACAAGTTCTACAGCTCTGGAAGGGCTGGAAGTCAACTTCGGTTTGCAATGTTCATTAAGAAGAAACTATTGTTCATGCTCCACTGAATAATGTGTAGGCTGCTGGATCAGGTGTTACTCCAATGATGTTTTTGGGAGAGTAAGGCTTTTCTCCTGCTTGTATTCCTCCATTCTACATCTCTGCCTCTGCATCTATTTTTCCCTGAAGCCCCATTTTAGGTACCTTCCCTTCCAGAAGGTCTCTAACCCCCATTTCTTTTCTTCTTCTCTAAGATGTTACATTCAACTTGGTCTCTTATAAGATTCACTTGGCAGTTATTAATGGGTGCCTGGTAAAATTGCTTTTCAAAAATTATAGTATATGAAAAATTTTTATCTGTCCAATGTGACTGTAAGCTCCACGGAAGAATGACTCTCCTTCCAACCTTTTCTTTCCATTCATTCCTCGTGACAGTGCTTTGCAGCAGTAGATGTTCAAAATATATATGGGCTCTTTGACTTATTAATTGATAGCTGCTTAGTTAGAGGAACCCATGAAACAAGTAATATGGAAATCGTTATTAAATGCTCAAAGTTTTTACATTTGTAAAATATTATTATTAAGAATAATGGCATTATGATTAAATATGACCATATCTCATATGTTATGGGAATAGCTTTCATTCAACAAATATGGGTTGGAGAACTATTTATGTTTACTTATATGTTACTAAGAAATTTGAATTTTATCCTAAAATCAAAGGTAAGTTATTGAAGGCTTTTAAGTAAGGGGGTTATTTGAAAGATTAAAACTCAAACAAGGATTTCCATTTCGAATAAAGCAAAGTGAGCTCCTACTGATAACAAATAAAACTTTGGGAAAAAAATTACCTGAAGAATATGAAAGTTGAAACAAATACAGGCATATTTTAGAAAAAAGTCAAAACTTGGAAAAATGAAACAGCACAGAGTATGTGCTCTCTAATTGCAATGTGGTATGGAGAGGTTAACTCAAAACAAACAAAAATATCTATCCTCTTTCTAAACTTAGAACACAAAGCCAGGGCCAAGGGAGATCGTATCTGCTGAAAATGAAGACCCAGAGAAGGGAGCTTAGGTTCTACGTGTGAACTCTGCCCCTGACTTTTGCCACCCCTTGAGCGATGCATGCACCTGGTTAAGGTAAAACAAAATGACAAACACACAAACACCCCTGAGATTTGAGCTGCTGCCCATTACAGCCAAGGTAATATTTGCAAATTGAGTTTAAAAAAGTCACTTTCCTGTTAAAACAAAAATATCAGGGTGTCTGGGTGGCTCAGTCAGTTAAACATCTGCCTTCAGCTCAGGTCATGATCCCAGAGTCCTGGGATCAAGTCCCACATCCGGCTCCCTGCTTGGCGGGGGTAGGGGGGGTCTGCTTCTCCCTTTGCCTCGGCCCCTCCCCCCTGCCTGTTCTCTCTCTCTCTCACTCTCTCTCTCTCTCTTTCAAATAAATAAATAAAATCTAAAAAAAAACTTAAAAAAATTAGCATTCTTCTGAGGCTGTAGCGGTATTCACATCCTCTTCAATACAACATTCACAGTATCCAGGACATCGATGATGTTGAAATATTTCAGACAAGGAATTTAATATATCTATTTTAAGATGCTCCAATAGTAAAGAAAATATGCTTGCAATCAATTTTAAATATGGAAAATCTCATTAGAGAACAGAAAATGTAAAGATGCTTTGATACTAAAAAATACAATATCTGAAAAAAAATTAACTGAATAGATTTGGTAGCATAGAAAATATGACAGGATCAAGAGTCACTGAATCAATAAAAATTATGAGACCTGTAGATGAGAGAGAAAAATGATTTGAGAAACACAGGCCTTTGAGGGCCTGAGGGATAATATCAAAGACAGGTAATTAGAGTCTCAGAAGGAGGAGAGAGACATAATGGGGTAAAAAGTAGTTCAAGGACATAATGGCTGAAAACTCCCAAATTTGGTGAAAGACAAATTGACCAAACCAGGAAGCTTTGCAAATCGCAAAGGACACGGATACCATGCTTAGGCATATCACGGTCAAACTCCTGAAACCCAGAAAAGGGAGGAAATCGTGAAAACATCCAGAGAAGAGTAACACTTTCAGTTCAGGGAAACAGCAATTGAGTTACCACTGGCTTCTGTTCAGAAACAAAAGAGGTCAGGTGACTGTGCATGCACCTCGCAGCCCTGAAGGAAAACAGGCATAGCGCTGCCAGCTCCAAACTCCATCTACAGAAAAAAGTCCTTTAAAAAAGGGTAACCGGGTGATGGGCATTAAGGAGGCACACGTGGTGATGAGCCCTGGGTGGTATATGCAAATAATGAATCGTGGAACACTACAACAAAAACTAATGATGTACTATTATATGTAGGCTAGTGGAACATAATGAAAGAAAGAAAAGGGGGGGAGATAGACTAAACGTATTTTCAGGGCAAAGAAAATGAAAAGAATTTTTCTCTAGCAGAGATTCCTTGCAGGAACACTGTAAAAGGAAATTCTGTAAAAGGTGAAGGCAACTACCAGAAAGAAACTTGATTTTCAAGGAGAATGAAAAACATCAGAAATGATAAATATCAGAGTAAGTATTAAAAAATACTTTGTCTTTTACTTTATTTGAAATGTATGTGACTTCTTAATGCAGAAACTGTAACATTGCCTTGTGAGCTTATAATGGATGTGATACATACAAAAAAATATAGCAAAAAGTTCTGTTATGCGAATGGGGAGAAATATATCTACTTAAACAATTACAAGGCTTCCAAATTTTGAATAAGGTAGATGAATATCAAGTCTAAGTAGATATAAAAAGTTAAGGATGTGTATTGATATCCCCCGTGAGAGCCACTAATCATAATTAACACCTTATAATGGAAGTTTTGCCTCAAATGTCCCAATAATCTGAAGAAGGTGAGAGAGAACAGAGGAATAAGCTCAAGGAGGACAAACACACCAAAAATAGTAAATTGATAGACCAACATCTAACTAATCTATCATTATTTATGTAAAACTATCAAGGGACTGAACATTCTCCTTGAAAGGTAGAGATAATCAGATGGATTAAGCAGGAAGACAAAACTATGTGTGATCTATAAAGGAAGCATCTCTCCAAACATTTTTTTTCTTTTCAAGTAATTATAGACTCACAATAGTTGCAAAAATCATACAGAGAGGTCTTGTGCACCCATTACCCAGCCTAGTCCAGTGGGGACATCGCCCATAATCGTGAACTGTCAAAGCTAGGACATACATTGGCAGAGTAAAATCAGACCACAAATTATAAGGAAAGCATTGTAAATATAAAGAGACACAGAAAGGTTGAAAGCTAATGAATGGAAAAACATAAACTATGAAAGTATCAAGAGTAAGGAGGCTGGAGTGGCAGTATTCGTTTCAGATTAAAAAAAAAAGAATATATTATCAAATCGAAAGTGGAATGCTGCGTAACACGTTTACACATTAACTGATTGAAGTAAAGGGGGAAACAGACAGTTCTACACTCAGAGCAGAAGATTTTGATATCACTCTTCTCAGCAAAGGGTAGACCCAAAAGTTGGTAAACACAAAAGTTGACCTAAACAACCCTATTACTGTGTTGACTGAATTGATATTTACACAATACAACATAAAACAACTGCAAAATACACACACTCACTTTTTTCAAGGACGTATGATACATTCATCCAAATAGATCACACGCTAGGCCATAAAACATTCATACTTTTGTTGAATTATTGAGTTCTCCCTTCAAAGTGTCCGTTCTCACTTCATGTATTTTGTGGTTCTTGGTAGGTTGATCCATGCTTATCACTGTCATGTCTTCTTGAGGGGTTGATGCACCTCTCACTATACAAAGTTCTCTTGTCCTTAGCTCCAGGTTCTTTCATTCTTCTACTTCTGACCTCTTCATTTCCTTGAATCTAAAGTGTGTCTCTTGCGGGCGCCTGGGTGGCTCAGTTGGTTGAGCAACTGCCTTTGGCTCAGGTCATGATCCTGGAGTCCCGGGATCGAGTCCCGCATCGGGCTCCCTGCTCGGCGGGGAGTCTGCTTCTCCCTCTGACCCTTTCCCCTCTCATGCTCTCTCTCTCTCTCATTCTCTCTCTCAAATGAATAAATAAAATCTTTAAAAAAAAAATAAAGTGTGTCTCCTGCACACGGCATATAGTTGGATCTTTTTTAAAAAAAAAAAAAACTCCATTCTGCTAGGCTCTAACTGGAGTGTTTAATCCATTTGCATGTAATGCCATAATTGATGAGGTAGGATTTACATCTGCCATTTGCTGTTTTCTTTTTTATTTATTTATTTTTTTAGAGAGAGAGAGAGAGAGAGAGAGAGCCTGGGGGTGGCGGACAGAGGGAGAGGGGGAGAGAGAATCCCAAGCAGGCTCCACATCTAGCGTGGAGCCCGACATGGGGCTCAACCTCATGACCCTGAGATCGTGATCTGAGCCTAAATCAAGAGTCAGATGCTGAACCGACTGAGCCACCCAGGTGTCGCCTGCTATTTGTTTTCTACATGTTATTTCTCCCCTACCCCATTCCTGCATTACTGTCTTCTTTTGTGTTAAATAGGTGTTTCCTGAGGTACCATGTGAATCCCCTTGTCATTTGTGGTGCTATGTATGTTTGAGTTATATTATAAATGACTTGGGGTTTGCAGTCAATTTTAACAATCTAGTTTAAATTAATAATAACTCCCTTCCAATGGTGAACAAAAACGTTACTCTGTATAGCTTGGTTTTCTCCCCTTTCTTTTGTGCTGTTAGAAACAAGTTGGAATTTTGGAGTATGAGAGACACTCTGGGTGGCCTTGAAGGAGAAAGCTGCCTGTTTATGGAAAGAGCCACGGGGCAGGGAATGCCAGGCAGCCTCTGCGGGCTCAGGACAGCCTCCTGGCCGACAGCCTGCAAGAGGACAGCCACCCACCACAGGCCAACAACTGCAAGTGACAGAATTGTCCCCAAAGCCCCAGGGGGGGTGCAAGGGGATCTCTTGCCTCAGATTAGATGAAAGTCCCAGCCGGCCCCATGCTGTCAGTCCCGTGAAACCCTGAGCGGGGGTCCAGCTACACCATGCCTGGACTTGGGACCAAAAGAAGTGTGAGAGAATGTATGGTGTTTTAAGCTGCTAACTTTTGTGGTACTTTGTGACACAGTGAAAGAAACGAGTGCAAGAGTATCCCAAGGTAGATCGCCTTTTGGGGAAAACACTGATGTGTTCTTCCTAGGTTCCTGTGTGGCCCACGGCATTGCACAGTTTCCCGAATGGTTGATGTTCTTTCTGGTCCACCTTAGGAATCTCCCTCCACCCCTCACCTCCCAGGGCTGTATCCTAAAACCACTTACTACTGAGTCCCTTTGCTTTAGCAGGCCACCGTATTTGGGAGTTTCCCTGTAGGATGGTTTCAGCCCAGTGATCTTGTGTAGCGTTTTCTTGGTCCCTGGGAGCCATGCCCCTTTTGCCCTGCCTAATATGGTAAATGCAGCCACCCCATGGCTGACCTTTCTGTCCTGCCACTGTGGACAACTCCAGCTGGAGCTCTTCACCTGCAGACACTGTCAGGTGTGAGCAGCACAGGGCAGCGTGTTGTTTTCCAAGGAGCTGCTTGAAATGCAGCCCATCTCATAAGTACTGATGTGAGAGGGTTATTTTCCTCACCCGTCCCCCTGGAGAGCCAGAGTGAGGTCCCAATCACAGCACACCAGCCCATTTTCCAAAGAAATCTGTCCCCTAGCTTTCTTTTATACCCTCCGGGCACAGGAAGAAGGCTAAGTGTTTCAGAGCCCATTTTGTGGTCAACTTCTTTACTATTCCTGCACCTGGGGTCTGGTACTTCAGTGGGGAATGTGGGAGAAAATGATACTTAATGTTTTGTCCTCAGCCCAAACTGATCAGTCTTACTCTACAGGCACTGCTGTCCCCTTTCAGCTATGGGGAGGGAGTTCTGAAATGGAACCCCAAACCCAGAAGGGACAATGCACAGTTAGCATAGTTAGACCAGAGCCACGGTTTCAAAATGAATGGAGGTAAAGTCATGCTAAGCAGGAGCATTATGTAAACTAGAGTGGAGATACTTCTGGGAAAAACCAGCTGCACCAGTGTCTCTCCTTCCTGACCATTTCCCTCTGACCCGTCCACCATGTAGAAGACTTTCCCTTTCAGAAAATCCAGCAGACTGATTTTGGAGATCTCCATGAGTTACTATGGAAATCAACAGAAATTTATCTGAAGAAGCCAAGGGCAGGCACTTGACCCCTGAAAGTGCTGAATTTAATAAGAAATTAGTATGGGTTGAGGCTTTATTATTTTGTAGGGAGGATCGAGTGTCTCAGGAAGAAGGGGAGTGGATGAAAATGTCCTAGAAAGAAGCCAAGTGAAGAAGAGAGGAGAGAGCAAGAGGAAGAGAGAAGGGGTAATTCATGAGTAGGCGAGGATCTATGGGAGGCTGTACAAGGTAAAGAGTAAAGGAACATCAGGGCAGAGCCACTGGTCCACCTCTCTGTATGACCCTGAGACATGCACATGAATCCTTCCATAAAAGAGACATCAATTAGAGTCCAGGGTGTTTTCAATTTGGGGAATCAAGGAATGTGGTGTTTGGAATGAGCAGGGAGTATCTGGTCTCGTGGTCCTCTGCAAACCATCCACAGTACTCTCGCTGTGGAGAACTGAGGAGGAGCACCCACTCGGAGAAGATCACTCACTTGTAGATTCCTACGTTGCCCCACTGCCCACTTCCCTGAGTTAATTCCTGTGAAAACGAGGGAAACACTCTCAGGTTGGCAAAGGTGATGACTCAGGTCTCTTTTGGAGGAAAGTTGATCCAATGTAAATTGATCTGACAGTAGAGCCAACCGAAAAGCCCAATCAGGCAGGCTCCAGGCATGAAAACAGCTCCCACACCAGGTAGTTTGATAGAGATGATTTAACATGGAGAGGAAGTGATGAAGTGTCGGAAAAGCTGAACATGCAAAAGGGGAGCCATGAGGCAGCCCCAGGGTTAGTCCTAGCTGGCTGGGGGAAAAGCAGGAGGCTGTGGTGTGAGCCCAAGAGCTAGGGCTAGCCGGCCGGAGCTGTGCCTGCAGGGGCAGAAAGGAGGGAGAAGCCAGGACACAGAAGCAGGGGCTTTGCTATGGGAGATGAGCCACTGATGGAGCTCCTTCTCCCACCACGCACTCGCATCGACAGGAGCCGGCTGGAAGCCAGGAGGTGTGGAGAACGTAGTTTGCAGAGAGTAGTGCCAGTACACAGAGCAGCGCAGGGGAAGGACAAGGAATATCTCTTGAGTGCGAAACGACAGACGATACAATGGTAGCTCAAATGTGAAGCAAAACACTGACAGCCACCCATGTGAAACCCGAGTGACCAAATTTGAGGAGCTGCTCGTAGGACGAATGATTTTGACCTTTATTGTGTGAAGCTACAGATTTTATTTCATAAGGCAAAAGCTATACAGTCAACCATTCATGCATAGTCCAGGCTGAGCATTTTAAATTAATCTCTGACATTTTCATTTACTGGCAAGAAGAGAAGTGCAAAGTTGGTGCCATGGACATTAACTGAGTAGGTATGAGTTGCTTTAAAAATACACCATAAGTACTAGAATCAATGACTGACTGTGTGTTGATATACCAATAAGTGATATGGATAATTTCTCGTATGCTGTAGAATTATAATTCCATTAACACAGATGTGGATGCCATCTCTGCTTATCTGTTTGGTTAAAATTATTACACAGAAATAGATACACAGCACATGACAGGGGTGAACACAACTTTTCTGGCTCCCAGGCTGTGACCTTGAAGAAATGAAAGCTTCTCCGAGTCTCCATTTCTTCAAATACAAATGGAGATAATAAAATCATTAGATGATCCTGAGTCATATGAGGAAAGTTTGGGGGAAAGATTTGAGAATTATAAGGTACTCTACAAATATGTAGTAGTAATATCCGAGTAGGTTATCAGCTACCCACTCAGATCTTGATTTTTTTAAGGATTATCTTAAAACATAAGCAAAGAAACAAAACAAAGGGAGAGAGGCGTGAGAATGATTCTGAGACTCACTCCCAGGGTAACTTGGGTAAGGCACACAACTTCGCTTGTCCTCCCTTGAATACCAAGTCCTCCTTGGAAGGCCAGGAGAGTGCTGGCCTGCTTCACCTGATCTTCCGTCGGCAACAGAAAAAGTTCATCTTGCAATTTCCAACAACCTTCTCATCCTCGGTGCACATCCTCCTGCATTTGCCCCGGCCGAGCCTGCACGGCTCACAAGCAGCAAACTCACCTAGGCCGACAAAGAGCAGCTGATACATCTTCCCAGGGAATCCCTGGCAACGGGGAGAAGGTCAAAAGCCACCAAAAAAAAAAAAAGGGGGGAGCGTTTCTATGATCATAAAGAGTGTTTTTAAAGAACCAGCCCTGATTTTTCAAAGAGCTCTACTCTCTTCAGGGTGGAGTTGGGGAAGAGTTAATGTTGAAGCAAGAGGTGGGCACCATCCCTGCTCTCCGTGCCTTGCGTGGGTCAACAGTAGGCAAGCGCAGTGGGATGAAGTGTCATGTATACGGTAGAACCATAAAAATACATACCTGATACTTCTGTGAAGGTTACAGGATGAAGGCGGGAGGGCTACCTTGTGGTTTGAAAAGGTCCTTGGAGGTAGAGGTAAGGTTAGGTTCAGTGCTGGTTTGGGCTTGGTAATGGTGGTGTGGCCTCAGTAAACTGCCTGACCTCAGCTGTCTCGTTTGTCATATGGACATTCTAGAAATACTCGTCTACACTGCAAATTTCTCTAGTGGTCAAATGGAGTAACCTATGTGAGAATATTTTGCCAAACACTGTGCCCTCCATTAATTATTTTTGTTGTTGTTACTTTAAGCAGAAGCTTTTTAATATGACTGCAAAAAATTTTTCAGGGTGGCTTTCATGGACCAGGTGGGTAGGGCCTTTGCCAGCCAAGAATCTGTTACCCGCTGGTCTGGTTCTCCAAGGGCAACATTTATGTTGTAACCCCTTATTCTCTTTCCTACTAACCACCCTCTTCTCAGGAACCTCAGAACTACACGGGAGCTCACAGGTTTCGCTTCTCTACTGCAACCTTTCACTGGGCTCCTTGACAGCCCATTTGCCAGTCCCCGCGGCTATTTCAGTCTTGATGCTTCCTGTCTCACCACCTGCTCCTCCCTCTCACATCATTGCTCAGCAACGGGCCCAGAGTTGGTCCATTCCTGGGCTGCATTCCATCCCCTTGCTGCTGGATCTCCTGAAGTTGCCCCCCTAACTTCTGAACACTCACCCAGAGACTCTTTCTGTTCATGCTAACTGCTGCTTGCATTGTGCCGAAGCTTGCTGTGGGCAGGGGGATGGCCGTGGCTGTCCAGTTGCTTCTGTGAAGTCCACCATTAGAGTCAGTCTTTGCTCTGGTAAGCCCAGGTCAGAATCACCTGACTCTTCTGCTTGATATTAGTGCACTCATCACACGTTGTGTTAAGAATTCTGACTGGCTCTGAAACAAAGTCCCTGATGATGACTTTTATTCCAACCCGCTTTGATGAGAGGTGAGGACGGGCACAAGCTAACGTTCTACTGAAGGTGCCTTTCTGCTTTGATTACACCAAAGCTCCCTGGTAACGTTTATAAGTAAAGAACCAGTGTCTTGCTTCCGCGCCATGATGGTCTAACCCTACAGCACAATTCGGTGCCTCCGAGGCATCTCCGCTCAATTGCTATGCCTCAAGCTTCTCAACTTCTCATTCCCTTCTAGCTCCTGATTTTATTATTTTCTCCTTCTGAGTTCCAACCTTCTTTCCTGCCTGGAAACTTCTGCATCAGCATCCACCTTGTTTTCCCAGCTTATGTGAGTTCTTCCTGTTTTCACCCAGACTTGATGCCCCAGCCTGTCTTACTTCCTGAGCCTTGCATTACTGAGGCAGGGAAGAATCAGCATTTGCAGCCTTGGAACCAGAAAGGATATAGAATTATGTTGTATTTCTTATCTGACCTACTCTTTGGCATGTCAGGGATCATCTCTAGATGCCCCTTTGCTGCTGAATTAGAACACGCATTCCCCTACCCATCACCCTTGGTGACCTTCTCTGGATGCATTTATATGGAGGGCTTCCCTGCAATGGGCAGAGTGATTATTTGTGATGGGATCTGCTCTTTTCAGGCCGTGGGTGGTCTGATTGTACAGTGCTGCAGTTTTATTGAGGATTTTGTATGCTACCTCTGCTTAAGGGTATTTCTGGGCATTGTTCTACCTGATTGAGAATTACAGATTTAAAACTTTGTGACTCTGGAGTCCTGAGTTGAAAGCCTAGCTTACCACTTATCACTGTATCACCTGGACAAAATGATTGAACAGCGCATCTATGTCTCAACTTCCTCATCTTCTATAAGGTGGCAGTTACAGTAGTACCCACGTCATAGGAATGTTTGCAGATTAAATGACATAATCCACATAAGGTTAAAAGACTGCCTGAATTTTTTTTTTCTCACTCCAAAATTCTGTCTAAACACTTTTAAATTCTGTTTGCAATTACCCGGGGGTGTTTCTTTTGGCTCTGTTCATAATATGCCTTCTTCCTGTAGAAGATGAGTGCACAAATAGAGATTGGGGGCTCTTCACTGTGCACAGCTCTTATATAATGGTGATGAGATTTCACTGTGTTTGATCCTTCTTAGACTAGTAGCAGAGATTGGGACACATTTTATAGGTTTTGGGACCAGATCCTGTAAGAGACAGATGAGCATGTTCTCAGAGCAGTCAAGGCTCATTGGCTGGTACAGGAGTAATCCTCTAATCTTGCTTTAGTTAACACCATGAGCTAATGAGACGAGCCACCAGGTCCAAATCTTTATGGCCAAAATTCCATTGCCGTAACACAGAGATTCTCTGTGAGATGGCAAACCCAGGTATGATGCTGGCTACAAGAGGAAGTGAAGACAGAGGCAGAAATCTGGGATTTCAGGCAACTCTATTCTCACTATCATTTCCGTCACTCCTTGTCTCTGGAAGTCAGAGGGAGCTGACAGGCCAGAGGTCCTAAAAGCAGAAATTATACACAAGGGATTCAACTTACCTCCTGGAAGTGGCTCAGAATACTCGAGTCCTGCCTGGCATCCTAGATTCAAAACGACACATTTCGAATATTAAAATCAGTGTAGGAAATAATGATGTATAAAACAGTATTCCCAGCTCCACATATCTGCTGTCGAAGGATAGCAGATCACAGAGGCTGCATCTTTATTCTATTTATGAAGGCCAGCACGCCCAGTAACCAGTAAGAGGTCTTAAAAGGGTGGGCAGGGTAGTAGTGTGCTTAGAAAATACCACTGCAGATTCAAGAAAATCCCGTTGGAAGCTCAGTGGGGAGCCGACTGTTACTCTTAGTGTCACGATGGTCCACAGAAAAGCCATCAGGCTTTATGTTCTGCCCCCTTCGCAATCCCATCCCTTTGCAATTACCTGATAGAAATTGAGCCAAAATGAAGAAAAAGGCAAAGACAAAATAAGACATCTTTCTGCTTAGGGTCGTCTCTGAGGGAAGCCTCTTCAGAGCAGAGGTTTGGGACCTCTCTGGGAGGGCAAGAGGCTCACTTATATTTGAAAGTAATGGGGAACGCTTTTGGTCAGTGAAGTGAATCAATAAAGAAAGCACATTTATATGCTCCATTTCCCAGGATCAAGGACTGAGATGATGGACAATAACCCTTGGCCTCCATAGAGCCTTGTGTCCTGGGAGCTCTGGCCAGGGTAGTGCAGGGAACATGAGGCCAAGAGCTGGAAAACCAGGAGCCACCCCAACCTCCCAATCCAGCAAGTAGGAGCCTCCTACTCCATTTCTCTCTCAGAATTTACTCTTCTCTTCCGTTGAATAAGGAGCAACCACAGTTGCTGAGAGACAACACAGTTCTTCCGCCAGCCTCTCAGGCCTGGTGTCAAGCTCTAGTGATGATGATGGGGACGTGCTTGGAACACAGGGAAGGCTTGGAAGGAGTTCTGGTGCCCTCTAAGAAGAGCCCGGGAAGCAGGCACTATTCCTTCCGGGCTCTCATTTGTACCACCTCTCAGTGTCCCCAGGAGCAAAGCGGGGAGGGGCATCGTTTCGCCAAGTGAGCTCTGAATCCCCAAGCCTGTAACAATGTCACCTAGCAGCCCGAAGCCGTAATTACCACGTCCTTCTCATTTCTCAAGAACATGGGTATCAAAATTAACAGGTGTCACTGCACCCCCAAATAAGTCCCATCCTATTGCCTATGCTTATGCAAGGCTCTGTTCTTCACGTTGGGAAGGCAAAATAGGAGCACTGAACCAGGCAGACTAAAGTCAGGTCGGTTTAGCAAGTATGTGACCTCGGGCAGGTTGCTTACGTGGTTGAACCTGTTTCTGGAATCTTAAAATGGGGATATAATAAAGGTACTACTTCATAGGATATTTTAAAAGGACTCACTGAAATGAGTATCAAGTGGCTATCAGACCCCACCCTTGGCCTGAGTGCAGATGTACCTAGCAATGGGATGGGGGTGTCTCAGGGATAACAGTGCCATGGTGTAGGCGGGCAACTCGGCAGGAGCAGACCTCTCCTGAGCCCCCAATTCAATGCCGATTCCCTCCCAGCACAGGTGTTGACCTAAGAGCTGCCCGGCCCCCACGGGTGGGAGTGGCAAGCTCACAGAAGAAACACACCTGGCTTGACTCTCTCTGCAGCGAGGCATGGTGGTCCCGCGACAACTGGCAGGAGGGGGCCATCCAGACGACGCTGAACCACACACAGATGTGCAGTGGCAATGTGGGGGTCCCCGGGCACCTGGAAGGGTCTGCAAGTGTCCTGCAAGTATCCTTGTGCCTGAGGAATTGTGACATTAAATAGCAAAGAAAAATTTCTATGACAGAGGAACTTGGTGCCTTTAATGGCACCTTTTTCCTGGTTCTTGAATACGGACCTTGCATTTTTATCCTGCACTCGGGTCAGCACATTATGTAGCTGGTCCTGACCTGGAGTGAACTTCTAGCCTTAGAAAAATACAGTGACTCTTGCAACTCTCAAATTAAAGGGTTGGGCCTTGTCATGGGGATCACAAGACCTCCCTGCTACATGAACGGGCCAAAGAGGCCCCTGTGTAGTGGTCCCTATGGTGCTCACTTCTATAGCTCTAAGCCCCCTGCTCCAGACTCAAATTCTTCCACACCTGAGGGCTTTGAGTATGGTGCAAATAAACATTTGTTTAGCCACTTAGAGCTTGCCTGCTTTGCATGCCACACAAAAGGCCCCCCAACATCTGTTAACATAGATAAGACAAAGCCCATAGCTGTAAGACTCCAAATTGCCGCCGCCTTCCTGAGGGCTGTGATCCCAAGACTCCCCACCTTGCTGCCGAGAGGTATCGTCTAGACACGTGAGCCCCTCTCTGGTGCCCCTCTCCCCTGGGAGTTCCCTTCCCCTTTAGGGTGGACGCCTCATGCTCCCATCTCTGGGAGGGCCTTCCCCCCAGGCAACCCTGCCCAGGTGCCACCTGATGACACCGCTCTTCCTTGAGCAGCCCCCAGCCCCTGGAACTCACCACACTCCAGCCCTTAGAGTTCACCCACTCGGAGGCGTCTGTCCTCTCTACAGTGAGGTGGGAACAAGCCGGCTCTTAGCCGTTGCAGTGCCCCACATGTCCCTTAGATTTAGTTGGCTCTTTGGAGCGCTCAGGCAAGATTACATGGGCCATGTCTGAATATCTGTGTCCCGGCAACATTCCTGTGGAAACCTAATCCCCACAGGGATGGTAGTTGGAGGTGAGCCTTTGGAATGTGATTAGGTGAAGGGCCTTCATGGATGGGATTGTTGCCTTATGAAAGGAACCCCAGAGAACTCCCTGTCCTTAGCCTCCAAGGGAGACTCAGCGAGAAGGCAGCCATCTGCAACCCAGAAGAGGGTCCTCACCTGCACCTGGCCACACGGGCTCTCCGTCTTGTATCTCCAGCCTCCAGAACTATGAGAAATGAATATTTCTTGTTTATGAGCCACTGCATCTGTGGTGCTTTGTGACAGCAACTCAAAGGGACTGAGACACAATCTGAGTTTAGAGGGGAAGCCACGTGAAATCCTACCACCATACGGGGTTCCCACAACCTTAGTAACGTTTGTTTGTGTCAAAGGGTCCAACTATGATTCCCTTAAGTTTGCAACCTTTGCTTCCTGATGAATCAGACCGGCCTTAAGAAGCAGAGACATATGACATACGGGATAATAAATAAGACCAGTGAGACTGTGTGTCACCGAAAATGTTTGGAAGTCGGTCTTTTCTTATGGATTTAAATCATTTTGATTGAGGATTAGAACGGAATAGAGAAAAGTTAAAAATGTGTCCCTTTTCTCAGAGTTATTTATGTATTCAATCATTTATTGATATCAGTATGGCACAAGGAAGTAAATGGATGGTCTTGTCCAGATCACATACAAAAACGGTGTTTTCAATAACACAGCAAGCATCTATTGCTTTTCGGGGGTCTATGATTATGTTAACAAACACTTCTAAGGTATTTCAACTTTTAGTAGCAGTAATAATAGGGGGCTGATGATGAGGGAGGCTCATCTCCCTAAGGTGGCATTAAAGAGAGGTATTCCACAAGAGGGAAGTGTTAAAGTGGATGATTCAAGTCTTTCTCTCCAACCACTTAGTTGATTTACTCCAGATTAGGAAAAAGAGGTAATCAAATTAGTGGGAGACTATGACATTCAGAGTATATGGATATTTTGTATATATATACATAAGTACATATGTATAATATGTGTGTGTGTGTGTGTGTGTGTGTATAGTCTTAATCAAATATCCCATAAGCTCACAACTATCGGGGGAGCTGTTTAAGGATTAAATAAGATACTGTATGTAGCACTTTTTTTTTAAGATTTATATACTTAACCTGAGAGAGAGACTGATGGGGGGCAGAGGGCAGAGGGAGAAGAGAGAAAGAGAATCCCAAGCCGACTCTCTGCTGAGCATGGAGCCCGATGCGGGGCTCAATCCCAGGACCCTGGGATCATGACCTGAGCTGAAAGTCAGGTCAGGAGCCAGACACTGGACTGACTCAGCCACCCAGGCAGCCCTGTGTAGCACGTTTAAAAGAATCAATAATAAAACATAAGCTTCAGTGGAGCAACTTGCCAAGTGTACACGGTGCACAAATGTTGGAGCTGGAATTCAGACCCCACTGACTCCATTCTGATATTATATAATTACGCTCCTTTTACATCTGAGGGAACCAAAGCTATTAAGGAGTATAGTCAAGGTTCGAAATCCAAACCGCCAGATGCCAGACCTTTCATTCCTGCCGGTGTGTCTACCTACCCCTGGTCATCAAGGCACCCTCTACTTTGTCTTCCCCTTCTTCCCCATTGTCCTTGTCGTGAACTTCCCAGCATCAGAAAAACAGTGAGCTGCAGCCTACCACCCACTGCGACGTGTGGGCTCTACTCAGCGGAGCATGGACAGGCTCTCATGTCTGACATGCCTCGTTGATCAAGATGTTCTTTGGTTTAGAGAAATGTATAAATGTGGGTGTTTGCTGCTCTTTTATCATGGACACTGTGCTGATCTTTCAAGACCCTGCGAGGCATGAGGACGTTCCTCTTTCTCTTTGTTGTTCTCTTCCTCCTGGCCCCAGGTAAAACCAACATCTTTGCAGGGAAGGTTATAGAGGTGGTGGCCCAGAGACAGGTCTGCTTCAAGCGAGCACCTGGGTGTGCTCAGGCCGGTGACCCCGCAGGGGAACATTTGCTATAGGAGGTGACTTTTGTTGAATGCCTCTTCCGCAAATCCCTTTCATTTTTCATTATTGTCTCGGGTGGGGTATCACAGGGTTGAAGAAAGAAAGATATGCCAGGAAAGATGCCCTTTGGTCCCCAGCTCTATGCTCACTGACAACAACAAAAATTGGGGGAAAAAATAGAAAAACAAGCGTAGGCATCAGTGGATCTTTTAAGAAATAATTGTGATAGAGATGGGACAGGTAAGGAAAAGAGCCAGAGAAAGGAGTGCTGGACAAGGAAAGGAATGGAGGTCAGACACTGTGTTCGTGCCAGGTCAAACGATACCCAGAAATCCAACATGCAAATTGGAAACTGAGCAAGGCTCCCTTTTCAGACCAGTCAGACAAAAGTAGTCGACACGATATGCCAACATGTAATATACAATTATCTAATAAAAGCAAGTGGAGCTGACCTATTTACGTGCCATACGCACACACACACAGAGTTCCATTAACCTCTAGATGGGTGCGTGTGATGACCCATTCAAAGCCTTGTACACACAGATGCTCTCTCCCTTTGCAGAGGCTTTCTGTTTCTGGACCATCACTGTCAATTGGATGCAATACAAGAACTCTTGTCAAGAGTGAGGTCCCATAACCAATTGTCCAGTTGACAATTGACCTTACAACACTAAGAGGGCAGTGAGAGTCCCCCGCAGTGGGAGCCACAGTTCAATGAGCTTTGAAACATTGGAGTATGTGTACTTATGAACTTAAACGCTGATGCTAGAAACGACTAGGCACACGCTGGTACCAATCCACCTGGTTTTAGTTTTACGTATGAGTGAATTAGCCTCCTTTATATGTTGACCTCAATTTCAATTTGTGTACATCGGACGCTCTCCTCCGTAACCCGGGATTAGGTAAAACTCTAATATCTGACAAGATGTGTGTCTGTCCTCAACTGGAAGGGGGCTGCTCCTAGGATTGCTACTGATAAAGTACTAAGGCCAGAGCGGGTATCCTGTGCAGAGCAGACAGGAGGGGTCTTGGAGAGCCACCCCAGCACCCCGCCCTTACCTGCTCTCCAGCACATTTGGTGAAATGTGTTAAAGAAATTTGATTGAGCCTTTCTAAACAATGTTTTTCCTTCCACACACAATAGTAAATGCTTCCCTTTCTATATATTTATCCTTGTTTATTCCAGTCTTGGACCATCTCCCCCGCCTCAGACCTGCCCTGCTCTCACCAAGGAGCACTTTGGCAGTGAGCTGGGGAGTTACCCACCCTGGAGGGGTTTTCAGAAACAAGGTGATCATTACCTCAATAGATTCTGATAAAAGAACAATAGCTTCTGCTTCTCAAAGCCCCCACACAGCCTTACCCCAAATGCCAGAAGATAAATCTCTTCGTCCTGGTCCTTAATCCACGTATGACAAAAAGATAGAAAAAAATCAAAGAGAAAATAGTTCCCTACTATCTCATCTACTGTTAAGGTGAGACACTATGGCAGCTCGTAAAGCAATCTTTACTAACCAGTTACATGACCGTACCTGGTAACTGGACATATTAGTTATGAGAAGAGAATTAATCCAGGTGGCTCCTTCCCTTGTATAGCCAGGAATGCATTTTTTGATGAGAAATGCTTCAAGCTTAACGGGAGATGCGTGAATTCTTGTCGGAAAAATGAAGAACTTGTTGCTCTCTGCCAGAAGTCTCTGAAATGCTGCCTGACACTCCAGCCATGTTGGGAGAGTAAAGATGATTAAATCTGAAGACTCTGGCTTTCCAGGGCGACATAAATGACCTAGTTTTGTCTTCTCTTGATGCTGGCCTCTTCAGTGAGAAGACACCTCAATAAAAATAAATGAATGTCTTTTATCAATTTGTCAAGTGCTTCACTTAGAATAAGGAAATGTAAATAGCTAACCTTGATGGTCCCTGCCTACTGGTTTCTTTTTCTGTAATTTTTTGGTAAGGGGATTTTCCCAAAACCATCTGATACTCCTTTTTAAAGGGGACTGGTAAAGACTACAAGTCAACAAACCTCTAGCTTGCCCTCAGGCGTCAGCCCCAACCACCTGTTGAGATAGAGGATAGATAAATGGTTGGGTAGAGAATTGAACATATATCTATACAGATAGTTACATGAATGACAAATAGATAGCAGATAAATTTACTTCTTAAGGACTCCCATGTGTCAGACACACATCTAAATTAATCATCTTGACTCCATGGCTTTAATTGGAGACAGTTAAATACTCCCTATGGATTTGTCCCCATCCATTAAGCCTGGGAATCAAATTTGCTGATGGGCAGAGGGACTGTAAGTATCTAGAGTTGACAATAGCTCCAGTAACCTGGGTCCTGGTCCCAGACTGACTTTCTATGATTTGCCAAATTACTCCCTGGCACTAAGCTTTCATATTACTTGCTTCAAGTAAGGATTGCTGGTCATGTTCCACAGGCCTAAGCTCCAGCCTTGGTTCCCTGCTGGATCAGAAATCTTGCCTTATTTCCCTCTTGATTCCTCAAGGTCAGTGTATTTAATCCTGTTGGAATCAACAATCTTTTTTAATGACATTTTTCTGTTTTGAGATAATTATAGAGTCATATACAGTTGTAAAAGATGATACAGATACATCTCTACCTTTTAATCCGGTTTTCCCAATAGCACAACCAGAGTGCAATATGACCACCAAATATTGACAGGATGCAAAACAAGTCCATCACCACAGAGCCCCCCACCAGGTTGTACATTCAGAGCCACACCCTGCTTCCTGCCTCCACCTCCACCTCCACCTCCACCTTAACTCCTGGTGCGATTAATCTGTTCTCCACTTCGACAACTTGTCCCTTCAGGAATGTCAAATAAATGGAATCATACCGACGTAACTTCTAGGAATTGGCTTTTTACTCACGATAGTTCTCTGGAGATTCTTCAAGTTTGTTTCATGTCTCAGGACATCTTTCCTCTTTGTTGTTGCGTGGTAGTCCACCGTATGGATGTACCACAGTTTAACCATTCACCTGCTGGAGGACAGCTGGGTCCTTCCCAGTTTGGTGCTATTACAAGTAAAGTTGCTGTCAACACTTATGTTTTTTGGAGGTTTTGTCTTTTTTAACAGATTTTATTTATTTATTTGAGAGAGAGGTAGCATGAGAGAGCACGAGGAGGGAGGGAGGGAGCAGCAGGTTCCCGCTGAGCAGGGACCCCGACACGGGGTTCGATCCCAGGACCCTGGGATCATGACCTGAGCCGAAGGCAGACGCTTAACCCACTGAGCCACCCAGGTGCCCCAACATTAATGTTTATAGGTTTTTGAGCAAACACAAGTTTTCATTACTCTGAGATAAGTGTCCTGATATGCAATTGCCAGGTCCAATGTTTGCGAGTTCAGTTTTTATGAGAGAATGCCTTATTCTCCAGAGTGGCTGCACCGTTTTAAGCTCCCACCAGGAATGTAAGCATGGCCTTTCTTATCCACACTGTCGCTGACGTCTGCTTGCAAAGAATTGTCACTATTTTTTTTTTTTATTTTTGCCAGTCAGGTAAGTGTGTATCAATAGCTTGTGTGTGATTTTAATTTGAATTTCTCTAAAATCTAATGGTGTCTCACACCTTGTCCTGTGCTATTTTTGCCATTTTCATATCTCCTTCAGTGAAATGTGTGTCTCATACTTATTTTGTCATTGGACTTTTTCTTGTTGGATTATTTCTGTTGAGTTTTGAGAGTCCTTGATATATTCTTGATATGGGTCATTGGTTGGAAACGTGGCTTACAAATATTTTTCCCCCAAGCTACAGCTTGTATTGTTAACCTCTTGCTAGATCTTTTGCAGAGCAATTTTTTTTTTTAAGGCTTTGTGAAGTCCAACTTATTTCTATGAATTGTGGGGTTTATTTGGGGTCAAGTCTAAGAACTTTTTGGGTAGCCCTAGATGCTTTTCTCCTATATTCTTTTCTAAAAGCTTAATCGTTTCACATTTACACTTACATCCATGAACCACCTTGAGTTAATTCTTTTAAAAGCTGTAAGATGTTCAAAGTTTTGTTGTTTCCATTTCTGTCTTTGCCTGTGAGTGTTTCATTGCTCCAGCAGTGTTTGTCCAAAAGGTTGTCTTTTCTCCGTTGGATTCCTGTTGCTCTTTCGCCAAACACTGGCTTGTAGGATTTGACTCAACTGATTTGAAAACTTATGTCCAAACAAACTCCTGCCTGAAGTGTTTATGGCAACTTTGATCATAATCACCCCAAACTAGAAGCATCCAAGATGTCCATTAATAGGTGAGTTGGTAACACATTGTGCTTCATCCAACTAATGGAATATTATTGAGGAATAAAAAGAGATAAGCTATCAAGTCGCAAAAAGACACAGAGGAATCTTAAATGCATATTCCCATGTGAAAGAAACCAGTCTGAAAAGGTTAGATACTGTATGATTCCAGTTATAAGGCATTCTGGAAAGGGAAAAACTAGGGATCATAAAAAGAAGTGATTTTTGCCGTGGTTGCCAAGGGTTGGCCAGGGGTAAAAACAGGGAATGTGTTAGGATGGAATATCAAACTATTCTGCATAATGCTAGGCCTTTGTTAAACCCTGAAAACTTTGCAGTACAAAGAGTGAACCGGTACACTGTGCAAATTAGCAGAGTTATTTTAGGAAGTCAGGGCTACCCCAGGATGGAATGCAGAATGTGACAAAACTATCTAACCGTGTCATACATGTGTAAAACAACTTCACTGAAGGTGGGGGTGTTGGTGACGCTGGCCTAGGTGACTTTGGCAGTGAGTGCTATCTCTCGGTCTACAGACAAAAGAAACTGTACCAAATCACCACACTCTAGTGGATGATGTATTTCTTCAGTAACATAAACTTAACAATTCAGATCTTACGATATACATATAGACGAAATTGAAGAATTAAGTACACGACTGGCAGAAATGGGAGCCAGGGTTAGAGAGGGAGTTTATAGATAAGCAAGGGAAAGGTAGAATGACCCACGTGGGGATGGATGAGAGGTGAAGACGTGGCTTTGATACAGATGGTAACATATACGAATATTTATTGATATGTGTGTGGATGTGCGTTATTAAATAAACATGCATTTCCTTGTTCTGTTGGCTGAGAGGTCCTAGAAGCAAGGACATTCCAGCAACTATGAGCACACCTGGGACTCACATATTGGTTTGTAATTCCATTAACCAATAAGAGGAGCCAGGGATCCTTGGAGAAGTGGCCGATTCTAGGACTGGAGCAGAAAATGTACAAGATAAACCCAGAGGAACTGCTAGTGGCAGAACATATGGAAGAACTTCAAACAAACAAACAAACAAACAAACAATAGCAAGGGTATGCCAGAGGAACACAAAAACTGAATTAATTTGAGCAAAAAAAAAAAAAAGTAAGTAGTGTTGGCTCATAACCCAGAGTATAAAATAAATGTCCATGATCATGCCTCCACCATACTGACAGAAACCCGTCTTGTCCCGGCTGGTGTCCCTGCAATGTGACCTTCACCAGTGTTCCCTAGGTTCTCCCATTCAGCTGAGTGAGGAAGCTGGATGGGCTGCTGTATGGGATGTGCCTTTCCCCCAGGTAAAAAGCTCTAGTAAAATCATTTTCCTGGGAGCGTAAGTTCTTGTTGTGGAAAACTCTGGACACATTTCACACAATTACTTCCCCTTTTCCTTGCCAGAGCCATTGGGAGTTCCTTCTTGGCTCTTCACCATGGGAACCTCATGAGTTTCCTGGAGTTAAAACCCGGGAAGGAATGGGCGCCTTAGCCCGTGGTCTTCGGTAGATTGGCTCAGGCTTGTCCTCACTCAGCCTCTGGTAATGTGTCAAAATTACCAAAGCGTTCCTAACCAGTTTACGGTTCCAGAGTCGTCTTCTCCATTTAGCACATCTCGGCTGTGACTCTCCAAATTTGGGAGCAGTGGTTTGCCCTGTGACCTCAATTCCCTGAGAGGGCTAAGAAAAATCATTGACCTTCAGTCTGTTCAGAGTTGTCCTTATTTAAAGGTAGGAGTGGTGACTTCCAGGTTTTGTACCTATAGCAGCTGACACCAAAGTCTCTGAGCTCGGCATAGGGGCCACCCTGCAGCCTGGACGCCCCGTCCCCAGAGTTCTCTTGAGATCCTTCCCCGAATCTGGTGCTTGCCAAGCGTAGGAGGCACCTGTCTGTAGGAGCATCTCAAACACAGTTCTTGCAGGGGGGCTCTTTGGATCCGCCGTCCGCCTCTCCTTCACCTGGACCGTGCTTCCAGCACTGCTGTGAGATGTTACCAGCTGCATGCCTGAGGGGCCGTAGCTTTATACAGCTCCTGGGAGCTGCAGAGATCCCTCCCTGGACTGTGAGTAGCTAAACTCACATCCCCCACTTACCTCTCTAGGCCAGGGGCCAAGTGAGCAGGGGGGTATCTCCTTTCCTCTGTTCTGTTCTGCCCTCCCCTGCTCATGTCGTTTCTGCTTCATCTGCGTCCACCCTATCGCACCATGCTCTCCACAGGTGCTTGGTTATCAAGCACATGTGGGGCATCGGGTCCTGGGCGAACGTATAATAGTGAGTGGAACATAACACTGTCTCCCACTTGAGGAACTTAGAATTCAATCGGGAAGTTACTAAAAACATATGTAACTACGACTTGGGAAAGATGTGATGCAAGAACCAAAAAAAAAAAAAAAAAATTGCACACGGTGGACAGCAGTTCCAGGCACTTCCAGGGAGACATTCCCCAGTATCGTGACACTGAGGTCAGGGAGGTCATTCATGAGCGAAGGAGAGATGTGTTCTAGGCGAGGAAGCAGGGCAAGGGAAAGCATCAAGAGTCAAGAGCATCAGGCCCTGAAGGGAGACCAACGCTGCCCCCGCCCCGGGGAGGCTGAGGCCCGGGGTCCCACACCAGGTAGAAGGGGATCTGGGCTCAGCACCGCAGCTTTGAAACGCATGGTAAGGGGTTGAGTTGGATTCAACCAAAAAGTATTAGCAAACTGTTGTAGGGATTTTGAGAGGAGGTGTGATGAGCGCCAACTAATTTTTTTTGATTTTGGTTTTGTTTTGTTTTGTCTTAGTCATGCTGGAAGAGAATTGGATGGTGGAGTCTATCAGCTAGGAACGCAGAGGGAAGGGGTGGTTAGGAAAACCACCGCAGTGGGCCTGTTTCGCCAGTGCGTTCGTTCAGTCACTCTCCCCAAAAACCACTGCTAAAGTCCCGCCTCCCCATCCTTGGGACACAATTAATCACACTGACTTATTCTGTTATTTAGCGAGAAGTGAATTTGACACAGACAAGATATGTGGTTATGGGACTGCCCACTGCCGGAGGAATTGTAAAGCAGAGGAATTCCAAATTGGAGTATGCCCCAATGTCTATCCGTGCTGTTTGAAAAAGCGAACCCACTGAATCCCGTGACACACTGACGCCCAGGGCTGCCTGGTCCCCAGAGCCGCTGATGGCTGGACCTCGGAGCCTTCCCTTCCTGAGGCCTCACAGCTAGAACATCCCCAGCGGCAGCCACTAGTCCGATTACTGAGACTGCGCTGAGCACCTTCACTCAGCGCAGAGCCAATGTAGGAGCCCCAAGATGGCCTTCTGTGGTGGGGAGAAGGGAGGAAAGCAATATGGGTTACGTGAGAGTTTCAACACCTTAACAGCCAAGCCAAAAACTACATCTCATCGGCCACAAGCCTAAGAGAACATCTTTTTTTTTTTTTTTTTTTTGGTCTGAATTGTATCAGTTGATCCTGATAGCATTCGTTTTCTGATCAGAAGTTTTGCTCTGCAGTTATATATGCCTTTTGTTCATTAAAATGGGGAAATAAATCAATATGAAGTGCAATTCGTTTGGCATACACTATAATTCAAAGCACAGACTTCCGGGGGGCAAAGCAGAAGAGATGCTATGCGATGTCCCAGGGCCGACCCACATGGATGTCCGTCGATGGTCACGTCCAGCAGACGGAGCACAGAGCGGCTCCGTGAAGAGTCACGGAGATCTCCTGAGATTTGGTGAAGAAAGCCAAGTCACAAAGCCTTTGACCTGCCATTCTTTTCCAAACTTTCTTTCGGGGTGACCAAATAATTTGTGGGGAAAAGCTTCTCTCTATCAAAGTAGCCCAGCTAATAGGTGACAAAGAATGACAACCTCAGGAGAATATCACTATTTTCCAACACCTCGGGACATAATGATCTAGCCCCACTCAAATAAACAGGAACCACCACCTGAGCTCACCTGCCTCCAGGTAGATGGATTACAAAGCCACCCAAGAGCTTTTAAGCTGCTACATTTTTACCAAAACGGTGAACTGAACCTTCCTGTAACTCTCACCCAGCCTTAGCATGTGGTCAATCTCATTTCATTCCTTGATGAACTCCCTCTCCTGGATTATTTCCAAAAGTACTCCACATGCCATTATCACCTCATCTGAAAATACATGGAACATATAATTCAGAGAAAATGACTCTGAATTATATATATGACATATATATATATATATATATATATATATATATATATATATATATAAAACCACAGTGCTATGACCATACCTAGAAAAAAATCAAAACAAATCCCTTATTATAATCAAATAGTCGATCAGTGTTCGAATGATCCTGGTTGTTTCATAAGTGCTTTTGTCAGAACTGGTTTCATAGACTCAGGGTCCTAAAAGGTCCATCCATACACCGAGTTTGATCGTCTGCCTCTGAGGCCTCTTTTGTGGGTGGTATCGCACACTTGCTGTTCCACCCGCAAAATACTGTGTTGAAAATCCAATGCAAGTGTGAGACTTTGATTTCACTACAGCGGTTACAGGGGAGAGGGGAGCCTGTGAAGCAGCCCCCCGAGGAGGCAACAGCCCAGATGCCAGGATACGGAACTTGCTTTAGGACAACCTAACATCGATTTTAAGTTGTGTCTTGTCCTACGTTGGTGTCCCCCTTCACGATTCTCACATTGTATATTTTACAAGGTACTCTCACATGCATAATCTCTTTTGATCCTCACAATAAGCTTGTGAGACAAGAGGCATCACCCTGACCTTTTTTAGGTGTGGGAATGAAGGTGCAGAGGCGAGTGCCTTTCCCAGTAGGTCGGGCTGTTAGGCAGGACCAGGCATCACCCCCACACTTTGGGTTCAAATCTGAGGCAGCAAGGCATGGTGTGCTAGAATCCCAGACCCTCAGGATGGTTTCTACCTTGATCCTGATTCCTAGAAATAAATATAAACACAACTGTAGGCACAGCTTTTGGACTAGAATATAAAAGTAACATGGCTTACAGGGGTGGGGATAAGAACATCTTTATTTGGAGTTAGGGTCTCTGCAACTCCCTCCCGCCTTGACCATCTGTTTTTTCCCAGCATCCAATTGTCAGCATCTGGTGGTCTTAGTGATTAGCAACCCTTGTCAAGGACCCATTGCCTCCCATCTCTACCAGCATCTCCGATTCCGTCTTTGAATTGAAGATTTCCTAATGCCTAGAAATCAAGAATGATCTTATGCTGGCACCTCCTTGCTCCACAATATTGAATTTGCTCCCAGACCTGGTGGAGAGGCTACAGCGTGATGACCCTGGGGCCCTGGGCACACCTGTTGGTGGCTCCAAACCTTCTCTACTTCACTGTTGCTTCCTGGATGCCCAAGCCCCTGCTGGGGCCACTGCTGCCCTCTTCATCCGTTTCCACCTCCCTCCAGGTAGAATATTTTCATTTACACAAATGATCTTAGACATTTTCTTTGGACCAAACTGTGCCTGCAAATGAGACACATGTGACAAGCACTACCCTTCCCAACACGTCTGAGGCCATATTGAATTTTAGACGGTTATAACACTCTTGAACCAAAGCCCACATTTCTCTGGTTGCATCCCGGACAGACTGCCTAGGGTATGCGTGCCTGAGATAATGCAGTGACATAAAACTCAACCCTGCAAGAAGAAGAAGAAGATGGAGGGCGCCTGGGTGGCTCAGTCGTTAAGCGCCTGCCTTCGGCTCAGGTCATGATCCCAGGGTCCTGGGATCGAGCCCCGCATCGGGCTCCCTGCTCGGCGGGAAGCCTGCTTCTCCCTCTCCCTCTGCCTGCCGCTCTGCCTACTTATGCTCTCTCTCTCTCTCTGCTCTCGCTTTCTCTGTGTCAAATAAATAAATATAATTTTTAAAAAGAAGAAGAAGAAAAAGACAAGGAGGAGGAGGAAGGAGAAGAAACTTTTGCTTAGTTATTACCAGAAGAGAAAACTCTGCATCAATTACAGGTATTTTTTTTAAGCATCATTGATTTGGACCCAAGGGCAGCAATAGCCAGGCATCTGAGAGGAACATGAAGGGAGTCAGATTAATTAAAATCAAAAAGGGAGGATTAAAAGGAGATGAAAGAGAAGCAGAGGAGGTTGCGAAACAGGGGGAGAGGTTAGCGGGGAGAAAGAACCGAAATGACATCTGGAGTGACTCTGGAACTTCAGGAAATGACAGTTGCGTGAGTCGGGTCGTCCCCGACATGTTCGATGTCTTCCTGCATGATATTTTACACCAAAATATATGCACCCAGAGGACAGTACAGAAATGCTCTGGCGGCCCGCCTTAGGTCGCCATGTCAGCACCTAGCAGCGGTCCAACAAGCACTTGAGGGAACGGTGCTTTTTTGGTTAATGATGCCTGTTTTGCACCCTCTCTTCCCTGTTTCTGCTCCTCTTCCCTTGCCCTGTCATTTCTTATTCACCAAACCCACCCGGGGCATTCAGGCATGATACTTACTTCCTGAGGAAAATGGCTTAAATGTTTGTTCCGCTAGCTAGTGGTGGGAGAATACTGTGTCTGCGTGTGTCGTCTGTGACCCAGAGATTATTCTGGAATGCCTCTCTTCCCCTGCTGCAGGCCCCCTCCCTGCAGCTCAGGGCTATAAAGGGAGCCCTGCTGTCTGCCCGCCAGCACCGTCTCGGTTGGCAGTCCCCTCTGCGACATGAAGCCGTCCCTCTCTCCGTTCGTCAGCCTTCTCCTGGTGACCCTGATGTGTCCAGGTAAATCAGAAATGTGGCCCGGTACTGAGGCCAGGGTCTCTCCATAATGGCCATGTCCAGGCTGGGCGTCCAGGCCAGGCAGGGAGGTACTAGGCCCCGCAAGTGCATTTCCTGGTGGGGTTTTGGGGCAGGAGCCTCTGGGCTGGGTTTGTAAGGGACACTTTGAATACGCTGATGGCACTGGTTCCCCAGAAGACAGGTCCCAACCTAGACTACACGTTCTTATCCTGTTAATATTCACCTACTCCTTATAAAGGAGGACAGCCTGCATCACAAAGGACCTTGAATGTTAGGGAGTCTCAACAACTATATTGACACCCTAGGGGATGCTCAGCTTGACTTCCATTGAAGTACTCAGGCTCCACTGCCCACCCTTCTTGGTCATCACTCACCTCCCTCCATCTCCCTCGCCCTACTCCCCCCCACACACAAACACAAATAACATTCGCCCCCCTTCCAACCCATTCCGTCCCGTTCTTTTTCCTTACAGCTTTATGGGGGTATAATCATTACACCAAAAAAATGACCATGTGATGAGTTTGGATGTTTGCAAACAACCATGGTACCATGGCTACAGGGCATAGCCACATGCAACACCGCCCAAAGTTTCCTTGTGTCCCTTTCTGGTGGTATTTTGTGTGTGTGCGATAAGAACACTTAGCAAAAGATCTACCCTCTTAACAAACCTTAAAGTTCACAATACCACACTGTTGCGTGTAGGCACTGTGTTTTACAGCACATCTCTGGAATGCAGCCATGTTGCAGGACTGAAATTTTATACCCACTGAGCAGCAACCCCCATATCCTCTCGACCCTCTGCTTTCACTCGCCCCCTGGAGCGATGCACAGATTCCTCATGGGTCTGCTCGAGAGAGAACTCTGAAAATGCTTTGCTGTGTATTTATTGTGAAACAGGACTATCCAGAGCCGGAAATGTTAACCGCCAAGGCACTGAGGGTCCGAGACAATCCAGGGAAGAGTCTTCTGCACAAGGCAAGAACGGGTCTCCCTTGCTACACCACCAAGAAAAACGCTACCTCTTACCACGCACTCCCCCTTACCCGGGTGAGTGAAAAAAAAAAAAAAAAAGTTGTGACAAGTCCGTCCACTCTGGAAATGTTTCGTGAATGAATAGACGGGAAGGTGTCTGTGCAGGTGGGGGAAGGCCAAACAGTGGTTGAGTTAAGGGTGGGCTGTGTTTATGAAGACAGTAGGTAGACGGCTCAGGCTGCCCCACCTGTCAAAAAGGTCATGGGGTCTGACAGATGACTGAGGGCCCTGTGAGCCTTGGGAGTGTGATGGACAAAGAGGCACTTCTATAACCCCTGACTTCAGCCTCCCCGGAGAGCCAGAGGAGATGATATTGAGCAAGACACCCTCCTCCTGCCAGGTTGGAGCCCCACTCCCTGGGCCTTCAGGAATTTGATGAATACTTGCTAAATGCCAGGTGAGCAATTACCATGCAGGGAATGCCCCAGGTGCAGGTGCAGAGGACGGGCCACTGGAATAACAAAACCAAGATGCCCTCAGCCACTTTTCTGGTGGGTCCTGAACACCCATGGGGAGCCAGCTTCCAGTCCATAAGGACCTAGAGGAGACAGTCATTCCAAGATGTTTCCTTAATTCCAAACCCATTCCCGACCCCGAAACAAGGAACAGGAGGCTGGGCGCTCAGTGGGCAAGAGCAGGGAATACACACGAGGGCGTTGGCAGAGGGAAGCCAGGAGTTCAAATCCTGCCATATTATTCCTCCCATTGTCCTCTCTTCACTTTGATCCCTTTGGAGGTGGCCCTCGGTTCCCAAGGACTCACTAGTCTGGGTTCTCCTCCCAAGGGAAGAAAAAAAGAAAATACCGTGATTGTACAACAAATATAAACAATACGAGGCATGTGTCATTTATTCTAATAGCAAATCTCTGAGACAGGGTTATTATTCCCATTTGATTCATGAGGGAGTTGAGGAGATTTGAAATAACTCCTCCGATTCAGGACAACAAATTTAGGGGATGGGGGGTTGCGGTAGCTGGGTGATGGGCATTAATGAGGGCGCATGTGGTGATGAGCACTGGGTGTTATAAGCAACTAATGGATTGTTGAACCCTCCATCCGAAACTCATGATGTACTATGTGCTGGCTAACTGAACGCAATTTAATCTGTCTGAAGGTCACATCTCAGGTCAGTGGCAGAGCTTATGATGACCAGAGCAGCCTTGGTTTGGGGTCTATCCGAAGGTTTCCCCAGAGAGGCACTTACCACTCATTTTCTGATATTGTGTCTCTGCTTTCATTGTGTTCATCTATTTTTTTCTTTGTTTTAACACTTGCTCCTTGCCTTTTCTATCAACTGTCTTCATAATATAGAATTTAAGACAAGAATTCATGTTTAATAATCTTTGTACTTGAATTGCAAAGTGAGGTACCAATTTCACATTGCTCACGCAAACTGGCACATCTCTGAGGCGCCAAATAGCCTTCCAGGGGCTCCCTCAGAATGAGGGGAAAAAAGAAATCTTTTTCACTCTTTAAAATCTGCCCTCGGCTACCCGTCATCTCCCTTACAGAGATGGCTCAGCCCTAATCCTCCTTCCTCGGAGGACCATCCCACTTATGTACGTATTTGGTGGCCCACCCAGTGGGCCTCACAGAGCCCTGATGGGTCCCCTTATACAGCATCCTCAATTGGCTTAAGTGGAACATTTATATTGTAACACATCTATTACTGTTTCTCTTCCCAACTGCCTCGGAATTGGCAGCTGGTTTTTTCAGGGAAAGTAAAGGTGACTTTTAAGCCAGAATCAAGGATCTGGTTTTTATGCCATCAGGATGGCCCCAGGGAAAAATGAACGCTCATTTACAAACTCCTTATTGCCGTCCTGCACCCTATCCCTTTGGGCTAAAATAACCCCCGTCCAATTCTCGAGATGGTCTTAAGACAATAATGTTGGATATTTCTTTATACAGAACCCGAACCGGATTTCAAAGTTGTCGACTGCAAGAAAAGTGAAGGCTATTGTCAAGAATATTGTAATTATATGGAAACACAAGTAGGCTACTGCTTTAAAAAAAAATATGTCTGCTGTTTGCATCAGAACTGAGGTTGTTGACATAGAATCCAAAGCTTGGTCCACCTGCCTGCTCTCCAGGGGTCAAAGCACCGACCCAGACACAGGTGTTTTTGGAGAAGAGCCAAGGACGGAGTTGCTGGGGTGCTATCATTTGATCTGGACAGTCTGGACATTCTGTAGTAGCAAAAGAAAAGAAAACCAGCTCTACCTGACTGTGGAGAAAGTGACTTGGCCTGAGATGGACAGAATCTTCAAAAATCACACAGCTTTTAATGTAATAAACTTTCACAGGAAAGTATTCAAGTAATTCCTTCTGTTGTTTGAAAAATATTTTTTGAGTACCTATTTTTTTCCCTAGGCACTGAGAAATGTAACAAATTGGAAACATGAATATGTGGGAGGAAAAAACACCCAAAGAAATAAAAACAATAAAATGCCACATATTTTAGAATGTGCATATATCCAAGGCAATCAGTGGCGCGGATAAATACAAGAGATGTAAGAAAGGATTCCTGGGGAAATGTGAGCAGGGTTTCGGAGGATAAGTAGGAGTATGTTCACTGAAAGAGAGAGGCAGAGATTCGTAGGCAAAGGGTACGGTTTGCAGAAAGGCGTGGAGGAGACATGAAAGAATGCGTGTGCTGAACAAATGGTGAGTTCAGTGTCACTGCAAAAGAGAGGGATGAACTCGAAGTGTCAAATGAGGAGGGTGTAGGAAAATGGTGTGAAGTTGTCAAAGAAAACAAATATTATGCTCAAGACCTCAGGCTGCTAAGCAAGAGGAGGTTATCAGGCGCTCCAGGGGAGTGACATCGTCATATTTTCAATTTTAGAAGGTTCCTTCTAACGAAAGTACTGGGGATGGATTGGAAATGGGTGAGATCAGAGGCAGGAACACAAGTAAGAGCTGACAGCAACAGGGCAAGTCCAGGGATAGCCATTCGGCGACCAAAGTGGAGATCATGGTGAGGAAGGGGGCGCCGCAAGGATGTGGAGGTCACAGGTCTGGTGACAGAGAGGAAGGAAGGGCATGGGGCAGAAAAGAACTGTGTTAACTGATGCAGTACACACGGGACGAGGACGAGCAGGAGGGACCAGACTGGCTCTGGACACGTTGCACTGGAAAGCCTGAGGCATCCATGGTGTCCAGCGGGGACTTAACGGGACTGACACGGATTCCAGGAGAGACGCAGAGACAAGAAATCAGAGTGGAAAACTTGCAACCTATGGTGCAGGGGCAGCTCTTGGGGCAGCAGAGGGACCACGCTGAGCGATGCTAATGGTTCAGGGAGGTACAGAACAAGGGGAGCCTCTGCGGGACACCGTGGGGCTCTGAGAGGGGACGTAAATGGCATGAAGCAGCCTCCGTCCCAGAAGATGAGCACGGGGAGCGTTTGGTGGAATGGACGGTGGGTAGTCCAGGAAAGGAAGGGTTCTGTGTTGAGGGTAGAGGAGGGGATAAGGCAGAAGCAGGAAACTCGTTCGGAGGGTCTTGCAGCAATCCAGGTGAGAGACAAGAGTGGCTGGGCCATGGAGGTGATAAGGCATCACATGCTGCACAAGGTGAGGTATGAGCTAACGTTGGATTTGGGGTATGAAAGCAAGAGGGGAGGCGGGGGCGATAGCTTGTCCTAGCAGAAAGCCCCAGATCCATATGTAGCTTGGCCTCCTGAGTCCATTGTTCTCCGATGTTCCCTCTCCTCTGATGTTCTGAGTCCCGGGAATGGTGGCCTTTCATTTCTCAAGTGCCACGTGACCTCCCCCAGTCACCCTTGGCACAAGCTGAGCTTCTGCTTTGGATTCCTCCTGCGCTGCCACCACCCCTTCCTCTGATATACTCATTTTCAGAGGCAGGTTAGAATGCTTGCATCCGGAACGGCACCCCAAGACCAGGGCAGACCCCACTGTTGCCCTCGCTGTCCTTATCAGGACCACAGGGAGGTAACAGCAGGACTGTCACACGTCTAACGCCCAGACAACGAGCTGCCCGCCATGAGCCGAGGGAGCCCCCCGGACCCTTCACTGCCACACTGAAGAGCTTGGCACGTCTTAGACATAATACCTGCTCAGTGAGTATTTGTGAGTGAGTGTAAGAATGAAGACAGAGAGTCACTGGGGGAGAGGGCTTTCTGTTGTGGGGGGCGTCTCAGGCCCTTTCCTGTCCTGCGGTGTTCAGCGGAGTCTGCTCTGTCTCATGAGTAGTCCTGGCTTGGCTAATCTGCCAAGGGAACTGTTTTCCGTCCAGAGACGTTAGATGCCATATTTACATATCCTACCACTTTCAAGTCTCAGTGCCAAGCTTTGCCTTGTATTTCTTTTTTTTTTTTCTCCACTCTTCAAAATGTATTTGGTATTTTAGTTGGTATGACACTTAGGATAGTTGGTTCCATTGTCTTTTTACATTATATGGCCATATAATAAGATCCTGTAGAACAGTGATGCACAATACACGCTATACTGAATTTATACATTGGATCCCAGGACGTGACTGACTGGAAAAGATGGACTAGGCATGTCGGGTGTTGGAGGAAGGAACCAGAATTGACAGAACACACAGTAGACGCACATCTGGTGTGAAGAGCAACTACAACTATGCGGTATTGGTAGTGATGTCTCTGAGATGGTGGAGCTAACTTACGTTAACCAATTTAGGGCTACAAAGCCAGGTATCATCCAGCATCAGGATACAGCTGCAGGGTTTGGTGAACCATTCCTATTTGGAACTTTAGGAAACGGATGTTTTTTCTTAGGCCATTTTAATATTACTCGAGTAACAGATCAGATAATAAGGACAATATACACAAACTCCAACTAAAGTCCTGTCTAGACAGTGAAGTGGAACATTAGAAAACTTTAAAACTGCAGCTCCTTTTGGATCCCCCAAAGTGTATCTGCACTCTTCTTCAAACGGGTCTCCTCCTCAGGAGCCAGGGTCACCTTCACAACATCAGAAATTCCATTCTGTCCCAAGATGCAAGGAACACTAAGGAAGACATCATCTTTAATTCCATAGAGACCCTTAATCATGGTGGAAATTGGATGCACCCGCCTAAGATTCTTCATTATACCTTCTGCTAAATCTGCCACAGACAGTCCAATGGCCCAGGAAGTGTAGCCTTTCAGTTTGATCACCTCATAGGCACTGTCAACCACCTGTTTGTGAATCTCTTCCCACTGTTCCTTAACTGCATCAGTGCCTAAGTCAGGGTGCAGATTCTTCAGAGAGACACCAGCAACGTTTACTCCACTCCATACAGGCACATTGGACAATTTTTGATGTTCTAAGGAAAAGGCTGCTGTGCTGTGCTGGAGATCCATCATCTCTCCCTTCAGTTTGTCTCCCATGACATCAACAAGAGCAAGTTCATCTGCCAAGTCCTTCATTAAGATACAGTTGGCACAAGCCATGCCAACAGAACCAACCCCAACAGCTGTCATCTTATTCTGGGAGGCATGTTCTTCCTTAAGAAGATTCTGAATCAGCTGATCTTTGAGAGTTGCCATTTTGGACTTAGAACCAAAAGGAATTGGGAGTGCACGTCGGGCGGGCAGGCGGGCGTCAGCGCCTCTCGAGGTTGGATCCAGACTTGGCGGCAGCGGCTCCGACACTCTGCCTTCGTATTTCTAATGTGGTCCTGGGGAGGATCGCGGTGGACACATATTCTGTGACTAGAATGGAAAACCTGGAGGACTACAGGAACCGTCCCAAGGATGGTAGGAGCAAGAACCCCAAACAGAGTCACGCTTTGTGGTAACAGGCAACTACATAGGCCTTCCTTCCACCATCTAGCCTAGAGCTAATAAACCTATGAAATTCCCGATTTTACTCAGATCTTGAAGGACAGGGAGGACCTCCAACAACATTTGCTTTTCAAAAGTAACCCACCAACAAAAATCAATCTAGATAAACAGACCCTGGGTCCTCGTGTGGTTTCATAGAATATTGTAAGCTGGGAGACAACGGGAGACAGGCCTCCACGTACAAGAACCCTTGCAGGAAACGTAAGTGAGGGTCGAGAATACTCCACGCCTCATCAGTAAGACGGCAGCCCCGAACGAGGTAGGGTTGGAGGACAGGACCACGGCGGCTCTGCCGGGAGAGAGGACCCTAACCTCCGTGGAGCAGGGCACGCGGTCTCCTGCAGCTGTAGGAGCAGGGGCCCACTGAGCTCTTGTTGGAGTGGAGTTTCTTCGACGGGTGGAACAGGAAACGGGGCCCCAGACAGTGAGTGCCCCCTCTGGTCTGCCCGTTTTCTCAAACGAGGAATCATTCGCATGGTCCCTCCTCACCAGCAACCCCACAACTCCTGAGCCATGGGAAACAAGGCAGAGGAGGCGGCATCCAGCAGGACGGGGTGGGCAGACATCACCCATTTGCATCCCTGCTTCGTTGTGTCTCGGTTTCAGAATTTGCCTTCCATTAACCAAACTCGATCACATTTCACTTCCATTACACGTATCCCAAGCACCAAAGAGCAAATTTAGGGAAACTCTGCTCAGCGGTCACCAGGAAAATGGCATGTTAACTGTAACTTTCACTTTTGACTTAAAACAACATCTATGAGGGGCACCTGGGTGGCTCAGTCGATTAAGCCTCCAACTCTAGATTTTGGCTCAGGTCATGATCCTGGGGTCCTGGTATTGAGCCCCGCATTGGGCTCCTGGCTCAGCAGGCAGTCTGCTTCTCTCCCTCTCCCTCTGCCCACTCACGCTTGCATGTGTTCTCTCTCTCTAAAATAAATAAAATAAATCTTTTTTTAAAATGACATCTATGAGATCCCTATATGCAAGTGTATGTCATATCACCCTTTTCGTTTTACTGGCTGTATAATATTCCATTGTATGGATGCACCATACCTACCTTATCACTCCCCTGTTGACAGGTTGCTAGTCTTTGTTCTGACATTACACACAACAATGCTATAAGCATTTCATCCTGGTTGTCTTTAAGAGAATGTGTTTGGTACTGAGAAATGGCAGGGTTAAGCTGGAGAGTGTGTGTGTTTAAAATCTTAGTACGTACAAATTGCCCTTTAGAGAATGAATGTCCTTTCATATTCCCATTAGAAATGTATTAAAATACCTGTTTCTCCACACTCTTCAATTTCTGATATTATCAAAATTAACTAATTCTTTTCACTCTGATGGGTGAAAAATGGAGACTCAATTCTGGAATCAGGTAAACCCTGATTACTGTGTGGTTGAGCATTTTTTCATTTGTTTATTGGTCATGTTTTCTCTTCTGTATGCTTTAATAATTTTGTTGGGTTACCACTTCATTTTTATCTATAGATTCATTTTCTTCTCATAGGTGCAATATTTAACCTTAGGTATTCTTTGCTTCCTTACTTCCCTTCTCTCTTTCTGGAATACCAACTGCTTAAACCCTCATTGTCCTTGTACCATCTTCCTCATCTATCATCTTTTGCTCATAATTTCCATGCCTTTCCATTTTTGCTCTCAACTTTCAATTTGTAATTTTTTTTTTTTTTTAGATCACCAATCTCTCCTTTGATATTGCCTTTCTATTTTTCACTCTTTGGGGATTTTTCAGGTTCAGATATTAGATTTTCACTTATTTTTAAATATTCCTATTTTTGCAAATAGTCTTTCTTTCTCTCGAAGTATGCTTTTCTCATAGGATCCTGTTCTCATCTTATTGATCAAACTGCATCTTCTCAAATTTCATCAAGAATAAATACACATTAACTCTAAAAAAAAAAAATTCTCTACATTTTCTCCATTGAAATGGTACCTACTCCAGTCCAGTTCAGTCTCTCCTACTTTGTTAAAATTCTCATTCTCCTTAAACTTATGGTCATTTCATACCAACTGTTAACCCCTACTCTCCCAGCAGACCGGCGATAGAGGTTTCCTTGACTAAGTAAGAAGTGCGGGATGTGTTCCATGAACAGAACCCCTCTGCTGTTTATCTTAGAATTTTGAGCATGTTGAGCTCAATGTCGAGCATCCCTACTCAAAAGCAGTTTCAGGGATCTCTTCATAGATCCACAGTGAAGAAATAGTGGAATTTGCTATGAAATATGTATAAGTGGTGATTATTTTTAGGCTCAAGATCTTTTCGTAAAATAACATGTTACAAACTTTTGAGCCCATCACTCTCTCTACATCCTTCTTTAGCTTTCCTGAGTTACAAATCCTCTCTGCTCATCACAAGGAAAAATTCATTTTTTTCTTTTCTTTCTCATTTTTTGTATCTATATGAGATGATGGATGTTAACTAAACCTGTGGTAATTAGTTTATGATACTATGCAAGTCAAATCATTATACTGTACACCTTAAACTTATATTACTGTGCTGTACATCAATTATATCTCAATAAAACTGGGAAAAAAAAGAGAAAAAAGATCATCACTTCTGATACTGATGATATCTCAATAAAGTAAGGATCTTTATTATTTCTCTTCTCCTGCTGGGTTTAGGCTTTATTTGCTGTTCTTTCTCCAGCTCCTTTAGGGGTAGGGTTAGGTTGTATATTTGAGACCTTTTTTGTTTCTTGAGAAAGGCTTGTATTGCTATAGACTTTCCTCTTAGGACCGCTTTTGCTGCATCCCAAAGATTTTGAACAGTTGTGTTTTTATTTTCATTTGTTTCCATGAATGTTTTTGATTCTTCTTTAATTTCCTGGTTGACCCATTCATTGTTTAGTAGGATGCTCTTTAGCCTCCATGTATTTGAGTTCTTTCCATCTTTCCTCTTGTGATTGAATTCTAGTTTCAAAGCATTGTGGGCCAAAAATATGCAGGGAATGATCTCAATCTTTTGGTACCGGTTGAGACCTGATTTGTGACCTAGGATGTGATCTATTCTGGAGAATGTCCCATGGGCACTAGAGAAGAATGTGTATTCCGTTGCTTTGGGATGGAATGTTCTGAATATATCTGTGAAGTCCATGTGGTCCAGTGTGTCATTTAAAGTCTTTATTTCCTCGTTGATCTTTTGCTTAGATGATCTGTCCATTTCAGTGAGGGGGGATGTTAAAGTCTCCTACCATTATTGTGTTGTATTGTTGTCTATGTGTTTCTTTGATTTTGTTATTAATTGGCTTATATAATTGGCTGCTCCCTTCTGAGAAACAAACTGAGGGTTCTAGAGGAGAGGGGGGGTGGGGGGATGGGTTAGCCTGGTGATGGGTATTAAAGAGGGCATGTACTGCATGGAGCACTGGGTGTTATATGCAAATAATGAATCATGGAACACTACATCAAAAACTAATGATGTAATGTATGGTAATTACCATAACATAATAAAATAAAATTTAAAAATAAATAAATTACATTAAAATTAGAAAAAAAATAGAAAAGAAAATAAAGGAGATGCTATGTTCTAAAAAAATTAAACTTTTGTGCTATTGCTATGTATGGGTATCTATCTGGGTTATAATCAAGCTTCTGTAGCTCAGACAGACAAAACTAGGTGCATAAATAGACCTCCTTCAGGAATGCTGCCTTCCCAGGCTTCTTTCTGGATAAATGGGCCACACACAGACATACTCATGCAAGGCTGATATTTAAGGGGTAATGAAGGCATGGTGAAAACCAGTACTAACATATAAAACCAGAAGTATTGCCAATTTACGTAACTTCTTTGGGAAGTAATTTTTTTTATTATGTATGCAAGAGAGGAGATACTTGTGCTCTTTGGCTCAGTTATTCTGCTTCTCAGAAATGACCAGTCTTCAGTGGGTGCAAATTTACGGTTATGCAAGCAAGATGTTTAAGTTCGAGCAATCTGTGGTACAATATTGTGTCTATGGTTGAAATACTGTATCGTGCACTTAAACATTTCTTAACAGGCTAAATCTCATGTTAAGAGTTTTTACCTCCATTAAAAAATAAAGGTAATCGTCCTCAGGAAATAACAAAAGTATTTTGAGAAACTTTTTGAAAAAAATCTAAATGTTCAAACTAGAACAGTTATCTTAGCAAGCTATGGTATATCTACTTAATAGGATATATAATATATATCCCTTAGGTGGGCACCTGGGTGGCTCAGTTGGTTGGGCGACTGCCTTCGGCTCGGGTCGTGATCCTGGAGTCCCGGGATCGAGTCCCACATCATCGGGCTCCCTGCTCAGTGGGGAGTCTGCTTCTCCCTCTGACCCTCTTCCCTCTCGTGCTCTCTACTCTCATTCTCTCTCTCTCAAATAAATAAATAAAAATGTTTAAAAAAATATATATATATATCCCTTAGGTATAATAAACAGAAAAGCAAGTAAAAATCATTAAATAAATGTCTTAAAATAAGATAAAGATTTCAAGACAATTTTCTCTTAGAAAATTCAAGAGACAAATGTTCATATATCTGATGTAAAATTAATTGTGAAAAGTATGTCCAAAAGCAAAAAATAAAAAGGATTTTAGGCTACAACATTAAGATTATTGGTGATTTTTAATTATTTTATCTTTGAAAATACCCTGTCAAGTTATTGCATAACTCTTAAATTTATATATACATTTAAAAAGATAAGATAAATGTACCTAAGGATAAATATGTATGTATATATGTACAAAGACGTACTTTGATTATAGACAAAGACATTGCACCAAGAAAGTCCTAAATCTAACATAAGGAAGAACTTCTGGGTTTTAAGACTATAAAACATTAAAACAACTTCCTCAGAGAGATTCTGGAACCAACTTTGGGATTCATAAGAATCAGGTAACAACTGATATTTTTCTACCACCTACAGCAATTTTTGCAGTCCTGCTTGGAGACCAGGGAATGAGCACTGTGGGCTCTCCAGGCAAGGTCCAAGTCAGCAGCACTGTTGGTTACACTTGTGTTGTACTTTTCACAGAAGCCTGCTTCGTGCAGAACCCTGAGGATGGCAAGGCTTTATGGACACCAGCTGTACCCCTGGTGGGAAGAGACCCTTGAGCTAGCAATTGCTTTAGGTCATTACAGGCCAGTCATACCACGCCTGGCTGCCTCCATTTCTGCTGTCCACGCCCACCTTGCACACACAGTGTCCTGCCTCCCACTGCACCCTGGACCTTCCATGAGCTTTGATCCCTGTGACCCATCCACCCCCCTCCGAGTGCCCCTTCATCGAGGAATCTATTTTCTCCTCAACACCCCAGGTCTGCTGGGGTAGGCACCGGGTGGGCAGGCTCGGTCAACCAAATCCTATGACTTGGCTTCCTATGCCTTTAATAACAGCCATGCCGAGTTTTTTCTACCTGTCCTCACATGTGGGGGTCACCATAGCCTTCAGGCTTGGACTGACTCGGCTTATCTCTTGGGTCAGAGGAAATCACCTTCCTGGACCCAGGGAGTCCCCTAGTCATAAGAACAAAAATTAAAATTAGTATGTCCAAATGAAGGGAAACTGAGATCATTAACCCGGTGTCTGCCTCTTTCTTGACAGACCAAAAAACTGCAGGGACTGGACGACTACCATTAGCGTTGCCCATGAGAACAGCAGGGATCTGGATCCACCCGGGCTGCGGGGAAAGGACATCGAGCCCAGTGAGGAGGCGGAGGGGTCTGGTTAAATGTCTCTGTTAGGTCTAAGTGCATCAGTGGAGGCTGGGGTTAAGCATGGGGCTTTGGGGAGAGCAGGAAAGCCTCAGAGTCTGGTTCTCTCTCTTCTGCCTGCTTCCTATGGGTTCCTTCTGTGATTTGCCTCCACTCTGCTCTATTTTTCTCTGGGGGCTCCGAGAACACCCTTAGAGAATTCATTGCTACCCCCTCCCTGTCTATCCAAGGCACTTGCAGTGGGCCAGTTATTGTTCTCTATTTCATTGTAGGACACATTAAGGGCAGAGTTAAGCGATCCAACTCAAATCAGGTGGTGATCAGATAACATATCCAGGACACTAACCCAGCTCACTTGAAGCCAGAAAAGTCCAAGTGTGGACTTTTTTTTGTCTTACACGACACCGAACGTTTCTAAGAGAAACACACATATGTTTCTCAGAATGTTTCCTGGCCACAACCTCAGAGAGATGGACCCTGGCCAGGATGGGGGCTCAAGCTCTGGGAGAAGGCACTGTCCGTCCCTACAGGAGGGCATGTGACTCTGTGAGCCCCAGATGCCACTAGATGTTGGTGTGTGAGCAGAGGAAATAGCCCTCACCAAAAGAATGCTGATGCTTGGGTCCTAACCTCGACCCTAGTAATAATTGTGTTGCTGCTTTGTGTAACTCCTGATGGGCGCAGTGGGCAAACATGTCCTTCTCAACCCAAGCTCTTCGTGATGACAATCACTGAGTTGTATTTGTAAGAACAAAAATTAAAATTAGAATGTCCAAATGAAGGGAAACTGAGAGCTAATTCGGTAAGTGACCCAAGTACAATACCTCAGCAGACAAAGGAGGTGTGATTGCAGGAGCTTGGTGCTCTCTCCTGTGATGAATTATGTTGAGCCTGGAAGAGAAAGAAAGTCCTATGAAGTAAACAAGACAAGAATCTGGTGTAGGACTGTGGGAAAATGGCAAACGACCCTTAGCCAAGGGTCTGGTGAGACTGTCAGCCGCACGGGGGGCTGTAATATAGAGGATCAACTACAGAATTGAGTTAGGACAGTGGGAAAAAAGCCCCAAAGGAGTTTCCGGAGCTAGGAGGAAAGGAGGTTGGTTATGTTGATCAGTCACCTTTTGTCTTTATTTGAAGCTACAGGAATAAAGACAAAAGGAAGACACAGGAGAAAGGGCCTACATAGATTTTTGGGTAAGAGGAAGTCAGTGGAAAGATCATTTCAAGGGAATATTGTGCTAAGAATGGTTAACCAAAGAGTAAAAACAGTTACCCCTAGCCAAAATCGGGTGGTGGAGACCCAGGTTATTATTTCCCTTGGTCCAAACCCAAGGGCTGTGTTGACCCAATTCAAGTTGCTGGGAACCACACACTTGGCGAAACTTCTGATGAATGGAGGGAATGGTCCTACATTAGACAATCAAGACACTCCTCTATGATTTTCAGGGGAGCATGAGATTGTCTCACTGGAATAATGGAAGCTGAAAATTCTGTTTATTTCTCCAGGAATAAAAAGGAGACGTGAAGCACAGTATGTAGTAAAACAGACACCCGGGGAGGAAGAAATGCTTCTGAAAAGGTAAGAAGGCAGTCTGGCTTGAGGAAACCTGAGTATGAATGTAAGTACAACTTGGAGAGCAGAAAGGCAAATCTAGCCAACCCACATTTTTCACCAGGAGATGTAACTTCCAGAATCGACAGAATTGCAAAGCCAGAGAGCCTTAATTTTAAAGGGCACAGCCAAGCTTTGGGTCCTCAGGACACAGGAAAATCGGTTTGAACCTGGCAAATTTAAAGGAAGAACCTGGCATCTAGCATTCCTTTTCTTAAAAAAAAAAAAAATCCAGTGTAGCATAGAAACAAATATAAATGTTATCATCTTTTCAAGAATGGCATTTGGATGGAATATTTTCTGATTCCTTGAATATTTCAGGGTGATTTTCTCCTTTACCCATGAAAGATGTCAGCCATAAAACCAAATCCTTGCAACACAGTTTTCCTCTTAAAATCTCAAAGGTGCCATTCCTCATCTGGCATTTCGCGTGGTATAAAACACACAAGGCAGGTCTGCTTTTGTTCTTTTGCAGGATGCCCGGTTTCGGCGGGTTTCTTTTCTTTTCACCTATTCTTCAAACATTTCATTTAGTCATATTTAACTGTAATTCTCATTTTATTAGTTTCATCTGAAAAATTAGTAAACCCTCCTAAATGGCTTATTCTGATAACTTTCTAATTCACATACGATTTCAAAATTGTATTTTAACATTATTTCTTTAAAATAGAGGGGAGGTGGGTGGGGGGATGGGTGAAGCAGGCAAAGGGAATTAAGAGTACACTTGTCATGATGAGCACAGAGTGATGTAGGGAATTGTTGAATCACTATATTGTACACCTGAAACTAATATAATACGGTATGCTAATTATGATGGAATTAATTTTTAAAGAAAAATATCAGTAATTTCTTTTAATTTAAAAAATAAAGATATGAGAAGTGGTGAGCCATATGGTCAAAATCAATTGCAAATATATTGAGGCAGGAGAGAACTTGACAATTGAGACACTAACAATTGTTGGGATATAAACATTGAGCCCAGTGCTCAGCAAGGATGCAGTAATAATTCAGTAAGAGTCACATCATTTCTTCTGATTTCCCCTATACATTTCTCATTAAAAATTAATTCACCTTTTAAAATTTGTAATTGTATTGTCATAAGAACACTTCACATGACATCTATCCTCTTAAATTTTAAGGGTACATTATTTTTGCCTCTAGGTACAGTGTTGTACAGCAGATCTCTAGAGCTTATTCATCTTGAGTAAGTGAAACTTAATACCTGTTGACCATTAACCCCCATTTCCTCCTCCCTCCAGCCCCCCATAACCACCATTCCACCTCCTTTCTTCTTTGAAAACTTTCTGTTTTCCTCCCAGGGATCACATGGCCGTGAGGTTGGCTCACCTGGCTTTCTTTGGTGTCTTGCCTTCTCTAATAACTTTCCTACCACGTCTTTATTCAAATTCTGTCTGGAATGCCAACTCAAATTTGACCTTCATGCCATTAATTCAACTTCCAAAGGATCAATGTTCCTTGCCACCATAAACTTTTCTTGGCTCTTCCAATTCATTGTTTTTTATCTTAGCCTGCCATTCGATTTCACCCTGTTTGGTCCTTAGAGACACTTGTTTCTAATTAGTAGATGCTATGATTTTTTTTGTTTTTGTTTTTGTTTTTTTTTTAATACGTGAGACAGGATTGTGGTCTGATTCCTGCAACTGAATCTTTTCCCCAAAATAGATGGCTTGCTTAGTCTTCCCAATAATATTCCAGTACCTTTATTTTGCACTTTTTTTTCTTATGTTTTGTGTTGATTTGAATTCTATCTCTACTGGAAAACATGTGAATTCATTCAACAGCTACCCATTGAGCTCCTATTGTACGACAAGCACTGTTCTAAGTCCTAAAGATAAAGTAAAGAACCAACCACACAAAACCTCTGCATGAATGGAGTGCACATTCTCATGGGGCAAGTAAGTAAGTGGAAAGAGTAATGGCTTCACTCACCAGAGAGCAGTGGAGCCCTATCTCAGAGCCACCTGGATGGTGGCTGGGTGGGATTCGCGGCCAAATTCTAATCATCTAGTACTCATTTAGTGAAATGGTGAGACTGAAATTGGAAATAAAAACTCTACAAGTCATCGGGCAGCAACACCACTTTGCTATTGTTGTCATTATTATTATTCTTATTTCTAATGGACATCCTAGTTCCTGGGAAGTGGTGTCTCTGTGGTTCGAATTACATTTCCTGAATGATTATTGATGTTGAATACCTTCCGTGTGTTTGTTAGCCATTTGCATTTCTTCTCTGGAGAAAAGTTTATTCAAGTCCTCTGCCCATTTTTAAATTAGGTTGTTTACCTAATTATTGTTGAAATACATCAAGGTTCTTTTAATATATAAAAATATTTTGCCACTCTGAAATGTTTTCAAACCCAAGGACATCTTTCGTCTCTCCTTACGCCATCTTCTTCTGTATGAATAAAATGCACACTAGAATAATTATCTTCCATGTTGGGACAAATTGAGGTTTAGTTCCTTTCAACCCTGTAATTATAAGAACCAATGAGCCTACGACCAGAATAATGAGATTATTCAATGAGCTTGATTTCCTAGTTTGTCTTCTATTGGGATGGCATGCCTAATTCTCCAACACTACTCACAAAATTCTTCCTTAGTGGTTGTATCTGAGTCTGTGACTTGGAAATAACAGATCTGTGTGTAAAGAAAAAAGTGGGTGATAAATTCTAATATAATACTGTTCATGTACTTCTCTCCCAGGTGAGCTACCTTTCCAACATAGCTCATAAAATTTCCAAACTATACAGAAAACAACTTCCAAACTCTAATCTCACAACTACTTGAGTGCTGGCTGGACTGCTAGAAAAAATATACCATCCACGTTTACCTTAAATCTTTTCTAAACCAGATGAGTCTAATTAGCAAGAAAGAACAGAAAGTACGAAACATGCTTCTTATGTTTTCTCCTACCAAGGTGACTTTTAACAAGCAACCCATACATTTGGATATATACATGCTAGAATTTGTATGGAACAGTAATTCTTGTATCTCATAACTATACTTTCTCCATCCATGGAAGTGGATTCAGAATTACAATCATTCATTGGAAGTTGTAAACTTAAGATGTGTTCTTGGCGTGGAAGCCAATTTTCTCAAGGATCGAATAGGGATGCTTATGCCTTTTTCACGATGGGAAAATCTGGAGATGTGTTCAGAACAAATGCTCCAGAGAAAAAGAATTTCAAATTTTAACAGATTTCTCATAGACTGTTTGACCCACACACATACACATCTTGATACCTATTTTATGATTGCTTAGTTCATAGTTACCGATATGGTGAACTTTTGTTGGCAAAGAGAGAAAAGGAGCATTTAGTTCCCAAATAATTCCTCCTTAACTCTTACTTTCACATTTTTTTAAAGATTTTATTTATTTATTTATTTTGAGAGAGAGAGGGGGGACTCCGGGGAGGGGCAGAAGGGGAGGGAGAGTAAGAGGGAGAGAATCCCAAGCAGACCCCATGCTGAGTGTGGAGCCCAATCTGGGGCTTGATCTCATGACCCTGAGATCATGACCTGAGCCAAAACCAAGATTGACACTTAACTGATTGAGCCACCCTGAGGCTCCTCCTTAACTCCTATTTTCACAGGTGTTTTTATAAGGTACAGAAAAGCCAGTGAATCAGGGTATCCTTCATCAGAACCCACACTTTGTTTCCTCTTTCTGGTCCTGGAATGTCCAAAGTGAACTCCTGGCCCTCACCTCTTCTGGCCACCCACATTGCTCACCTGTGCCCTTGCTCACCTCCAGAAATATGGGGCCAGCACCTGACTTCTCATCAAAATCCATTGTCTGAGTAAGACGCATGGTCAGATAGTGTTGTGGATGGCATATGTCAGGTGGGAGACCACCTAAAAGAACTCATATGCAGCTCTTATACAAAATGAGGAAGTTCTCCATGCACCTCATTAAAAAAATCTCCAAGGTACATCATATGAAAAAGGCAAGTCCAGAGTAAGAAGTGTAGTCTGTCACTGCTTCTACAGGAAGGGGCATAGAGATTCATCTCTGTGTATGAACACATGGAGAATGTCTGGAAGGATGGATAGGAAACTAGCAACAGCTATCATGAAGGTCTGGAGAATGGGATGGGAAGAAAGCTTGTTTTTCATTTCTTAGTCAGTGAATTTTAAGGGAAATAAACCTAAGTGATGCTGGGTCCTAAGCCAAATAGGGGCAAAATGAGTAGCTACAGCAACTGGGCATTTTAGCGTCGTCTGCTACATAAAGCTGCGTGGAGAGCTGTCCTTCCAGGCCCAGCTCTAATGACATCCTCCTTATAAAGCCTCGCCTGGCATCCCCCGAGGTGGGTTCCATCCTGTGGCCCCAGTGCCCTGCAGAGCCTCCCCCTTGTCTCCCTCTAGGCTGCCCCCTCTTTCAGTCAAGACAACTTTGTCGAATGAGAGAAGACTCTACCTTCTTGCTTCCTCCGCCGAAGTAGACAACTTCCTGACTTTTAAAACATAAATTAGATTTGCCACGTTTAAACAAAAAATGCCGTATGTTGTGTCTGGCTTTTTTTTCATGCAGGATGTTTGCGAGGCACAGCCGTGCTGTAAGCATCTATGTTCACTGCTGTGGGGGAAATGCCTTATTGGTTTCAGTACTGGGTAGAATCCACTACGTGGGTCGTGTTCTGTTGATAGCTATAGTGAAGGGGGCTATAACAACGCTCTTGGGCACGTCTCTCGGTGCACAAGGGCCTACGTCTGTTGTGTAGACACCGGGGAGTGTATTCCTGTGACCAATTCACGTGCTCATACAGCCCCAACAAAAGCTTCCTGAGGGCAGGAAACGTGTTGGCACATGTCACCCACCACAGCACCTGCTCTACGGAGCCCCTCACGGCTGTTGGTTCTCTTTCCGGGGCAACTTTGGTGTACCTAGCCACTGGTCAAGCCCTGCTTCTCCCAATACCAAGAAGCTTGTCTATTTTTAGGCAGAAAGGAAGAGTATCCAGTACCTTCTGCCCACAGCCTTACTCAGTAGACCAGATAAATGTGCTCATTCCTGATCAGTGTTCCCAAAAACCTATAAATGTCCCATATTTGTGTCCTTTGTACTCCACTCCACTGTTTTGTTGGCTTGGTTTTTCTTCACAGGAGGGCTGGGAAAGCTGGAGGGAACCTTGAACCATGAAGGCCCTCTTTCTTTTCGCTGTCCTCTTCTGTCTGGTGCAAGTGAACTCAGGTAAATGTCTCCTGGCTGGTGCAGAAAGCTGCTGGAGATGACCAGGGCAGGTAGGGCAGGAACCCCAGGGATGAGTGTCCGTGTGGAGGGCTGGAGTGTCTGTGTGTTGTTAACGGTGCAGGTGGACCCCTCTGGGGCTCAGCTCTGGACTGTTTCGGTCTTCTCTGTGAAGAGTTTTTTAAAAAGTGAAATATGGGTGATCAGGGTCGTCTAACACAAGACAAAGGGGCACCTTAGCTCTGATATGCATAGGAAACATTCACCCCAGTCTGAGAAAAGTTCCCGGGAGGAAATGACAGTTATGCGAATGTCAGAGCTGGAAGGGACGATGCGTGTTCCATGGTGGCCCTGTGCTCTACAGGGAGGGGACACCAAGCTCCTGGGAAAGCGACGGCGTATGGCGGGGTGCTCCTCAGTTACAGCCCAAGCAGTGAGTGATTGTTGACGAGGACAGCGTTCCTCCAGCACCCCCTCCCCGGGTGATCAGGTCTGCAGGAGAACACTGAGGCATTGCTGGTTAAACAAACTGTCCAAGGAGAGAGATTAGCTACTGGAGGAGGTAAGACTAGAATGCAGATCTCCAGGTCCCTAGCCTTGTGGTTCTTCTACCTTCATTAGTGTGGGGCCCATGTCTTCATGTGGCTGTCCTCCCCAAGCCATGGCAGAGCCCAGGTGATACAGGATCCCAGGGTAGGCCCCAGTTTTTGCTGAGACCTTGCACAAGGATGTTTTTTTACATTGTGCCATACTGGGACTCCTGGGTGGTTCAGCCAGTGAAGCGTCTGCCTTCAGCTCAGGTCATGATATCAGGATCTGGGATCGAGCCCTGTGTTGGGCTCCCTGCTTGTAGGCAACCTGCTTCTCCCTCTCCCTCTGCCTCTCCCCCTGCTTGTGCTCTCTCTCTCTCCTTCTAACAAATAAATAAATAAAGTTTAAAAATAAAATAAAATAAATGGTGCAAGACCAACACTGTGGGCATTTTGTGGTTTTTGTTGGTTTTTGTTGGTTTTTATGGTCATCGTAGGTGACATTTGCAGACCTGACATCAGAACTGTCATTCAACCCTCTCAATCCCAAATAGGAAGAGCTCTTTTTTTTGAGATAGAATTGACATATGACCTTATACTTGTTTCAGGTATACAGTATAATGATTCCGCATTTGTATGTATTGTGAAATGACCACCCCAAGAAGCCTAGTCAATGTCTGTCACCACACATAGTTATACTTTTTTTTTCTTGTGACAAATAGAAAATACTTTCCATATGGGGTAGTTGTGCTTGACCTACAAGTTCACAAGTCATGGTGAAGAAAAAGGTTTTCTTTTCTTCTTTTCATCATAAGACATGAAACTAAAAATGGGGTCACAAGCTGAGAATCAGAACTATTTCCAATTTTCCTAGAGACCGAGACCCACCCCTCCTTTATTCCACTCTGTTCTCTGAAAATCTTTGTTTTCCCCTAATGCACTAAGTCCTGTCTGTCACCAGGAAGCTTCAGAATCCTGATATAATAATATAGGATAAAATATACACCCTCTGGAAACATTCTGAGGTGTACGTTATTGGGTCTGTTTTAAAGCTAAGAAACCAAAGCTCAGTTAAACTGGAACGAGTCCAAAGACACTAAACTTTGGAGGAATATAGTAAATATTCAGAGTTGGGCTGTGGGCCGGGGTCATCTTTTATTCTCTGTGCCACATGAACTCAATATCAACTCTCTTCTATTGCATCAACAGGGGATATTCCACCTGGAATCAGAGATGTTATCTGCCTTATGCAGCACGGAACCTGCAGACTTTTCTTCTGCCATTTTGGTGAGAAAAAGGCTGAAATCTGCTCCGATCCCTGGAATAGGTGCTGCCTACCAACTCTAGAGGCAGAAGGAAGAAATAAACCAGAGGTGGATAGCAAAATCAATGGCAAAAACAATAAAGCTGAGACCTAACATGTAAGCTTCTGGAACGCAGGAGGGCTCTTGAAGCATCCAAGGACTTAGAAGGACGTGTGGCTTATCAAAAGTGCTCAATAAATATTTGTTGAATGAATCCGGCAGCAAGGGTGAAGGTCTGATGAAAGAATTTTCCTAAAAGCTTGCTTACTTTTTTTTTTTTGCCTTAAAAAAAATCTCAGAATTTTGCAATAGCCTACCTCCTTCCCATGTTCCTGAGAGTATCTCTCACTGACCCACAGACAGGGGTGGACTAGAGACCAAGCTCCAGATTGATCTCATCCACAGAAGGACGGAAATGCAGTCAGTCAATCCTCTGGTCCCTTTCCCACCAAATGCCATCTGCCTTATCATCAGACCCAACACCAGCCTCCACCTACCTATGCCCGGGTCCTGACGAGCCTCGGCCCCTCCCCTCCCGGCCTCACAACAGGTGACATATAAATAGGAGTTTAGTTTGCAAAAACTAAACTCAACATTTACTCTTAGGTTATCCCACCTGATGAACACAACACAGTCTCATGGGGTATGTAGAAGCAGCTCCATTTGGGGAATGGAAGGAAAATGAAAACCGAATGGTTAAGCGGACCGCCCAGGTCGGCAGGTCGCTGGAGGGATTCTGATTTGCTCTCGGTGCGGTGTTACTTCTAAACAACAGACTTCCGAACACCTGTAGCGAGGTAGAGCTTCTATTCACGAAGATTCCTTGCACTTACAACTCTCTGCCCTTTGCTTGTCTCTGGATCCTGCTCACACGTGCTGTCTATACCACACCTTTGAGCCAGGCACCCCAAGAGTAGTGAATATTAATTCCAGGTAAGAAATGTCAGAAAATACTTAAAACAACTGTGCTGATGGACGTGGAGACCCTGTGCCAAGCTTTTTCTAGACTAATAGCTTGAGAAGTTGCCTTGTGTCAGTATTCCTGCTCACTGCCTGAATCCGGTCTGCTCATGAATAAGCTGAACTCGAAGAGTCACCTGGAAAATAGACTCTTGGGTTCCTGTCTCGATTCCCAGGTCAAGTGTCAATGAACATTTGGAGTACTGCCTTGGACCTCTCCCCAAGCTCTTTTACTTTTTGTTTTTTATGTTCTTTTTTTTTTTTTTTGAGGAGTTTTTAATAACTTTTATTAAAGACTATATTGGAAATGTGACCTGGATTCACAATAAAAATTCAAAGTTAGAAAGCTACTGAAAAATGAATATATAGTGATATTTAAAGAAAAATCCAGAGAAGAGTGCAAAATACCAAAAGGAGTATAATAAATAGTATTATATCTTAAGATTATTATAATCGTCTTTCTGTCAGTGTTTTATAAGTTTTCAGGAGTAGGAATGAAACAAATATAGACATATTTAGCCCAAAACATAATTCAAAATATCACAGAAAATGGATTGGTTTTGATCTTGAGACTTCCTTGTATTCCCTCATTTCAGGATAAGAAAAATAACTGTTTACAAATACATTCCCCCATGAGCTTACTAGGTGCTAAAATGCTTTATATTTTTCTGGACTATTTCTAGTACTTGAATGAACTGTAATAGTGTTGGTAGGATGGGGAAATTCTTTTTTTTTTATTATTATGTTCAGTTAGCCAACATATAGTACATCATTAGTTTTTCATGTCGTGTTCAAAGATTCATTAGTTGTGTATAACACCCAGTGCTCCGTGCAGTACGTGCCCTCCTTAATACCCATCACCGGACTAACCCAACCCCCTCCCCCCTCCCCTCTGAAACCCTCAGTTTGGATCCCAGAGTCCAGAGTCTCTCACGGTTTGTGTCTTATCTTCTAAATATAACCAGACAGACTTGTGGGGTTGCTAGAGTGGAGCCTCTCTTGCCCACAGGATTCTCTGTGGAGTGCCTTCTCAGAGGGCTGAGGTCCTTTCCCAGCCCTGGTGTGAATGCCTGCCTGGGAAGGGGGTGGGCTCCTCAGTTAGCATTTGCTCTCACAACACAACACGGCTCCATACTTCAGAACAGGCAGATGCTCTGCCCGGAGAATTGTCACTCCGTGCCCAAAACATCTGTCCAGAGCCAGCCAATCTCTTCTCTTTGTCTCCTTTACCTCAAAAATAAAATGAGGGAGCTGCTCTAGACCTCCGAGACCCCATCACATCTCACCAGTCTGTGGGGGTGAACTGGTACTTCCCCCAGCATCCGAGGTGGGTGTCTTGTCTCCATCAAGTGAAGCGAGGAGAGACAACCGGTCTCGCCTCCTTCCTCCGCGGTGTAGTCAGGTTAGAGTCTGCTGGAAACCCACAGCAGAGTCCGGGACTGGTCAGCAGGGGCTTTGCCCGAAGCCCTAAACTCTGCTGTTCACATTTTCTTGATGGAAATATTTTCTTTCTTTCCTTCTTTCTTTCTTTTTTTTTTTTTTGTATTATGTTCAGTTAGCCAACATATAGTACATCATTAGTTCTTGATATAGTGTTCAACGATTCATTAGTTGCATATAACACCCAGTTCTCATCACATCACATGCTCTCTTTAATGCCCATCACCTGGCTACCCCTTCCCTCCACCCCCTCCCCTCTGTAACCCTCATTTTGTTTCCCGAGTCCAGAGTCTCTCATGGTTTGTCTCCTTCTCTGATTTTTAGTGGAAACTGGGCCTGGTCTGGGGCACTTGGGTGGCTCAGTTTGTTAAGCAGTCGACTCTTGATTTCGGCTCAGGTCATGATCTTGGGGTCATGAGATCAAGCCCCACATTGGCTCCATGCTCAGCATGGAGTCTACTTTTCCTCTCCCTCCCCCGCTTGCACTCTCTCTCTCTAAAATAAATAAATAGGGGCGCCTCGGTGGCTCAGTCAATTAAGCATCTGCCTTGGACTTAGGTCCTGATCCCAGGGACCCGGGATCCAGCCCCACGAAGGGCTCCCTGCTCAGCGAGGAATCTGCTTCTCCCTCTCCCTCTGTGCTTGCACTCTCTCAAGTAAATAAATAAAATCTTAAAAAAAAAAAAAAAAAAAGAAAGAAAGAAAGAAAAAGAAATCGGGCCTGGTGTGGCCTTCAATGTGGAAAACCCTATCTTTCTTGAATGGGAAATGTGGATGTGAGGAGGGTGTGTCTCCCCCAGTCCGATATGGCAGGCAAACCTACAGCATTGCTTGGCACAAAGCAGACCCCTTGAGTGTTCGCTGACGCTCAGAGGGACAGACATGAGGTGAAGGTATGGAAGACCGGGAAGACGGTGGGGTTTCCAGGACGCCCTCCGTGGCCTCCTTTCACTTTCCTTTCTCCTTGGAAGGAACCAGACTGGGCCCTGCACAGACACCTGGATGTGCCCAAGGACCTGGATTCAGGTTCTTGCTCTGCCTCTCTGAAATATTGAACAAATTACCCCATCTCCATGGCAGTTTTTAAAGTTATCCCGTCCCACATGGTCCTATAAAGCCCTGGTACGGTTCTAAGTTGAGGTGAAAACTCCCCCAAATGTTATTTCCCAAAGCCAGAACGTACCTTGGCCAGGCGGGCAGCCTGTCGATACCAGAACTGACCACTAGCGGGCGCGCTGCTGCCTTCAGGGCGCGCAAACCGGGTTTTATAACGGGGTGTGGGGCTGCTCCCATTGGCTAAACAAAGCAGCTGGTGGGAATCAAATCGGGGCTGAGAACAAAGGGAGCCTGAATTGCCAACCCTTGTAGCCTGCATTTTTTGGCATTAGTTAAATTATAGTGTCTCATTCATTTCTGCCCCCGGGATAGGTCTGTGGGAATTAACTGAATGGATCAGGATATGTACTACGGCGTCACCGCGCAGCTCTTCTTTGTGGGAGGGGGCAGGCCGGCCGCGGACCTCTGAATAGTGAAAGCAGAGCCTGCCTGCTTCCTGCTGCCGCTTGTCTGCTGGAGTTTTGACCCCCAGCAGTGACCGGCGCTGAGCACCCTCTGCTGTCAGGAGGCAGCAAGGAAGGCAGGGGGCTCAGAAGAGCATCCCCAAGTTCTAAACGAGTCTGCCACTGAGCTGTGCCCCGGGACTGCCTCCCCCTGGGGTTTATAGGAGAGGCTCAGGTAGGATTGTAAGTACACATACAAATGGTTGAGTGCATTGATCCTGCCTTTGGGTCCCAGATCTGTTTCAACCTGGGGATTCACGAGCCCCGTCCGTCCTCGCTCTGAGACACCTGCCTCACACAGTTAGGCGCAGGTGGGAGGAGATGCGGGCAAACCCTCAACAGGGGCAAGCCTCTTCTCTTGGTGGAACCAGCGATGGGAGCAAGAAGCCTCCACTGACCCAAGGAGGGGCTGAGTTTCCTGACGGTTGGGGGCCCCAGGCAGCCAGCAGGAGGCAGAGGGGCCAGGCCGCGGCCAACAGGGTCCGGTACCTGGCAAGTCTGTACACCTTCCCCATAGCTCCTTCTTCTGAGGCAAGTATCATCTTCCCCACCGTACCAAGACTCAGCCCCCTCTTCTGAGATGACTCAGTATGTAACTAGGAATGACAAAGGTGTTCCTTTCCTACAATCAAATGGGCTCAAATGCCCCCTTCAGTCGAACTTTCCCTGGCCCCCTGCCCTGCATCCCTGCAGGCAGAATCAATGGCTGCCACTGTGTGCCCCCTCTGTGCACCACCCCCATACCTTCCTCTTACGGGATCTGCCCCTGAGCTGCCATTATCCAGCCATTATCCACAGCCATGTCTATTTCTCCTGCTAGACTTCGAAGTCCCCCCGACAGGCCTGGGTCTTACTCCTATTTGAACCATTAGTGACCAGCCAAGCACAATGTGAAATGGGTGAAAAAATGAAGCAATTAATCCATGTCTCAAACGCAGGTCTTCAGTCCACTGCCACCATCCTTCCTGATCCTACAGTAGAATGTGGGGCCGCCAGGGAAGCCAGACAGCCCCTGAAGCCTGCAGCCCTGTCTTTTCTGTCACAGCTGGCCAGGGGCTGGGACTGAGCCCCTGCTAGCCCTGCTCTGTGAGGGGCTCACAACTGAGCTGGGAGCCCACTCCCTTTCGGGGGGAGGGTAGCAGCTCCCCTGTGGGCAGCAGGAGGGACAGAGTATGGGCTGGAGATGCCTTAGAGAGTCCTCCTGGATCCCAAGTCCCCACAAGGAGCTTTCACCTGCTGTCCCCTGCCTCTCAACCATAGAATCTTAGACAAAAAAAGGACCCGAGAGATCATTTAATAAAAACCATGTCCTCTGAAAGACAGCATGCTGTCGTGGGAAGACTCTGGAAGGAGGAATCAAAACAACTGAGCTCAGTTTAGCTTGCAGTTCAAGACGGCAATGCAGGAGGAAGACTCTGAATGCACCTCCTCCACGGAACGCACCAAATTAATGTGGGGACCCGGGAACAGATCCTTTTGCCTCTGGCACAGGGAAAAAGCCATGGTTTAAAAGAGCAACCAGCATATAAGAGAGAACTAGAACTCTGCCAAGCAGTGCAGATCAGCTGCAGAGAAAGGTGAGGAGCTTGTCCCCTCACTACCTCTGAAGGTGAGATGTTGCCACCAGATCCCGCGCCTTGCCAACACCGTGCAGGCTAATGTCATCGAAAGTCTCTCCGGCCAACCCCTGCGTCCTCACACTGGGCAGAGTCGGGCAGCCCAGCTCCCACAGAGTGACTGTCTACCGTCTAAATATCACCTGTCTGTGGAGGCAATGCCGCAATACAGGGATGGACTGGGGCTTTTAACAAAACAAACAAGAACACCCTTTAAAAGAGTCTTTTTGGAAAGCCACAAGCCGTCCACTTAAACAGTAATGTTGGAATCGCTCAACATATTAAAATTCCTCCTTTGGAACTGCGTTGGCGATCCTCTTCCATAAAACTCAGAAGGAATCTAGTTCAGCACAATTATGAACTTCAGCAGCCAAGGAAACCGAAAGCCCCGGAAGGTGAGAAATCTGCCCATGGTCCCGACCTACATCCCTCACTTGAGAGAGAAGGAAGCATCACGGTTCAGAAACCGTGAATAGCAGGCACATCTGCAATCCAGAGTGTCCTCAGCGTGGCCGGAGGCCAGATGAACGTGCGTTTTGCAGGCTTCCTCCTCACTGGATGCCAGGCAGGTGGTGCCGCACCTGCGGGTTATTCCGTCCAGAGAGCATCCGTCTGTGACTCAGGCTGGGTCTGCCTGGCACCCGGATCCAGAAGAATTCTCATGCTAAATGCCGAGGGACCCAGGCTTGTTGTCAAGGTCTCCCTGCCAGTGCCACCGCTGGCAGCTCCTCGGGGCCAGCTCCCGCGCTCCGGGCTCCTCAGGCACCTGTCTCGGTTCATGTAGGGAGCAGGTGGTGAGTGTGCTCATAAAACAGATGAGACACCTACGGCTCAGAGCTGTGAAGCTACTAACCCAGAGCCACACAGCTCTACAGGAGGAAGTTCTGTTCGGATCTGCCAGGGAGCTAGCCGAACGGGGTATATTGTTTTGAGGTTTCACAGGCTTGCCTGAGGTCAGGTAGCGAGTTGATGACAGGTCGACGGTGGGCCCTTTCCCCTCCACCTCATTCCCTCATCCTATAAAATCTAGAGGAAGCAGTGTCCACACACAGTGTCCCTTCTAGCTGTCCCTAACTTAATAAATACTGACGTGAGGATCAGTGTGGGCTTAGCAGTGATAGTACAAGACCACGTGTGCCGAATGGCCTTTTATGTTACACCCGCGACCTGCACTGTGGTGCGTATCATTGCCCGGATTTTAGAGAGGTGGAAACTAAAACTCGCTGAGCGAAGAGACCCGCCCGAGAACACACAGCAGGAAGGAGCAGGAAGGGGTTGCTGCCCATGCTTTCCTCTCTCGCCATTTGGGTGACTATGTGGAAGGAGTTTGGGGTTCTGCCAAGGCTCCTGCAACCCCAGATGTGGGCAAGGTAGGAAATGAGTTACGGGCTTTCCACTGAAACACCTCCATCTCCCTGTCCCGTGTTAGCATGAGCCCGCGAGCCCGCTCCATCCTTCCACCTGAGCATCCAAGGAGACGTTGGAATCTGTGGTTGGCATCTGAGAAGAACCAGAGATGCAGAAACTCTGGCTTGAGCCAGCCACAGGAGCCGACTGTGGCCTTCCCTTACCTTGGGGGCCGTCAGGTGTAGGCGTCCCCTCTGCACCTCGGGCTGCAGAGGGGGAGGGGTGGGCACAAGCACAAAAACCACCCGCCAGGGCAGCTGAGGCCGGGTTGTAGCCCTCCAGCCATGGCCATGGCCGCGGGGAGGGTCTGGACAGTAGGTGCACAAAGGGGGAAGAAGGAGACTTGAACGTGGTGGAGCCAGGTGAGCTGGCTCTGGGCCCCCGGAGGGCATGGGGCCTCCTACAGGGTGGGGGTTAGCTCCCAAAGCAGCTAGAACACGACAGGAAATGACGAGTGAAAGAGTGAGTATCCGGGAGCATGGGGAGCAAGGGAAGAGGAAGAAATGAAGGAAGGAAGTTAAGGATGAATCCACTCGATGGCATCTGCAAGGGTGATCAGACCAGCTCTTACTAGAATGTAGGGAGGCTCAGGGACTCTGTCCCCACTCCCACATCCTGCTGGCCCCACCCCTGCCGCAAAGGTGGGTCAGCTGCTACCAGTGAGACCATCAGACTCTCCCCAGCGTGGCCCAGGGTGGGCGCTAGCACCTAGAGGCAGGAATGCTGCTGGAGATGAAGAAATCCTGCGGGGAAGGCTTCCCAGCCTGGCTGTGCCTCTCCATCCTGCTTGCTGTAACGGGGAGCAGTCTCTCTAAACAATGGCCTCCACGTGAGCAAAGCCCGCCGATGCCGGAACGACTGGGAGGAAAGGCAGGTGGGCAACCGAGGCACCAGGGATGCACTGACACACGCGGTGTGAAGGAGCGGAGGCCCAGCCCTTTCCCGGCAGATGGTGCGGGAGGCAGCCCAGTGCTCCCTGGAATTCATGCCCACCTGACCAACTGAGAGCCGAGTCACAGTGACTCACAGAACCGGGTGTCAGGGGTGATGCTCGATGCTAGGTGTGGCGCCTGTCACAGGTGAGCATGACCGAAGGAACTGGAAAAGCTGCACATTTCACTTGATCCTTGTCACTGTCTTGCCACAGGGAGGAAGCTGGAGGAGCACAGACGGTGAGGTCTGTCCCTAAGCCAGGGGAGTGTCCTCACCTTTTAGAAATCATCTTCCTCTAGAGCTGTGATTCCCAATGCGGTGTTGGCAGCTTTTCCCACTTACTCATTACGTCCCAGGCACCCCCTGCAGGGGTCTGACGGCATCCTTAGCTGTTTCTGTGAAGCGCTGAGTGAAGCTATTGTGCATTCGGAGCTGAGAACCACGGCCTGCCACGGAGGGTCATGGCCAAGCCCTCCCAGCCATGGTCCCTGCTGCTGTCACCTCCACGCAGCCAGTGACGCCCCTTCTCCACAAGCACACAGAGAGGGCTTGCGGTGGACCTCGAGCATCCTCCGCTTCCCCAAGGGTCCTGCAAACTCCCCAACACTCTTAAAACTAACCTGTCTGGGACAGAGTATTTTACAGATGTTTCTGGAAATCTTATCAAAGAAAGGCAAAAAATTAAAGTCTGGCAAATTAATGTTTTCCCCACATTCTAGAAGGAAAGTCCCTCAGCTTAGATCTTTTAGAAAGCTGGTCTTACCCCAGGGTGTTCTTCTCCTCCCAGCCTCAGTTTCCTGCACCCAGATTGTCCTCCTTCAGCCCACCCTCAGTCACCGGAACAAGCTGGAGTGGCCCCTCGGGGGGCAGGCAGCAAGACAACCAGGGGTGTCTGGTGTCACTTGCGCTCCAGAGAATGTGAAGCTGGGAGGGGCTGGGCTTTCCAAGGATGGTGTGGGTGGTCCCACACCTCAGGCTGGCTTCACGAGTGACTGTAAGGTGAGTGGGCACAGCTATCTCTTCAGCTCCTGACCGTGTTAGATGTGCAGCTCCTCAGGACAGACATTGAGTTTTGAGGACCATACAGGCTTAATTCAGAGTGAGGAAGGAAATAGTTCCCTAATTGCTAAAATGTTTCTAACTTCCAGAAGAGTCAGGAGCCCATTGTTCAACAAAGTAGCATTTGGTTTCTGTTCTATTCCAACTTGAGGCTCCCTGGGATCATTAAGGACTGGAGGAGATTACGCTAAGTGATATAAGTCAAGCAGAGAAAGACAATTATCATATGGTTTCAGTAATTTGTGGAACTTAAAGAATAGCAGGGAGGACATTAGGAGAAGGGAGGGAAAAATGAAGGGGGGGGAATCGGAGCGGGAGACGAACCATGAGAGACGATGGACTCTGAGAAACAACCTGAGGGTTCTAGAGGGGAGGGGTGGGGGATGGGTTAGCCTGGTGATGGGTATTAAGGAGGGCACGTTCTGCGTGGAGCACTGGGTGTTATACGAAAACAATGGATCATGGATCACCACATCAGAAACTACTGATGTACTGTATGGTGACTAACGTAACATAATAAAATAAAATTAAAAAAAAATAAAAGACAAGGAAGATTTCAATGAGAGAATAAATGAATGAATCCCTTGCGGGGGGGGAAGGAGCACCTTCCCTCCCTTCATGTCCCAGGAAGTGAGGCTGGATTCTTCCAGTTAGGATCCAATCAAAGATGATGTCCTTCTGAAGAAGGCAACGACAGTGGGCTGGGGAATTCGGGACCTTCAAAGAAGAGCAAATACAACAGGGGGTAGGAAAATGAATAACTATCTTGTTTATTTGCCCGTGTAGAAATAAAAATAGAAACAGATGTCTCACACTAGAGAAAAAGGCTTTTCTCTTTGTAGGAGACTGTCTCCAAAAGATGAAGAAATGCCAGTAACCATCTCTGAGCTCATGCTTGTGAGGAAGATGGATAGAGCTTGAGGGATAAAAAAAATGAGGGTCGATTCATATCTCTGTTACGTTATTCCCCATGAATCTTCAATGGATGTGTCACTACAGAGCTTTGTGGTGAGGCTTGCTGACAGAAGCAGAGCTGTGTGTTCTGGTCATGCTCTCCCAGGAGAGCCTGGGAAGCACGTGATGGCCAGAAAAGGAAGGGTTCCTTGCCTGAAAATCCCCCTGGCTGGCTGCAGAGGGTGGTCTCAAGACCTGGAAAGACTGCAGCCTGTCAGGAGGAGACCTCTGGTAAGGAGAGACCCCGAGCCTGGAGACCACTGCATCGTCCTCAGAAGCAGAGGTGGAGAGACCACCAGGCAGTGTGTGAATGCATGAACACACGCGCGCACACGCACACACACACACACACACACTCAGTGATTAAAAACAGAGAACACAGTACGAGACGGATAATGATGGACACAAGAACACAGAGACAGTGATAAAAAGAGGCAGAGAGAAAGCAAGAGCGAGACAGAGAAGGACTGAGCTCAGTCCTCAGCAGCAGAGTAAAGAGACCAGGAAAAGATACAGATGTTAGGGGGACAGTTCTAGGGAAAGACAGGTCATTCCAGTTAGACTGAAATGAAGAAAAAATAGGTGCTTGCTGAGAAAGTGGGTGTGGCTTCGTAGTGGGTCTGCAGGCTGCTACTTGGAGCTTCCACATCTCTCCGAGGAAGAGGCAAATGTTCAGTCAGTAAAGTAGGACTTTTAAATAGGAACTTCAGGGACCTGAACAAGGCAACCTATGACATTAAGCCCCAATTCTCTTGAAGAAAATCTAGTTCTGAGGCTATCGGGAGCCAACTGGACAAAAGCAAATCTCGCCCCTTTGGAAAGCAGCGTCCCCCATCTTGGCCACCAAGTTCTCTTGTCCAGTGGACCATGATGTTCACAGCACTATGAACACAATGGGTGGGTGGTCTCCAAATGTCAATCTCCAGGAGAATTAAAATCCAGGCCATGATGAAAGTTATTTTTCTAAAATATGTACCACGTGTGACAACATCTCGATATTTTTGTTAATTCTACCCCCCCCCAGTTTTTATAGGTTGTCATCAGCTGGACACGTTCCATGGCTGGGTGTGCAGGTCTGAGCAGGTGTTATGAGCTCTAAATGTGTGTACATAAGTAGCGTGCTAAAGCCAAGATCTGGCCCAAGGCCAGAGTGTTTCCTAAAACATACATCTTGTGAAATGCTTATAACAAAACACAAGTATGCCCTGAACACAAGATAACTTTTGAGTCATGGTAGTTTAAATCAGCATGTTCATGTAACCCTATCTTAGACTGCTTTTTTCATGAGCTGACAATGTCTGGCACTCAAAAGAATGAGAATCCAAACGCAGGCAACATAGAAAAATAGAAACCATATGTACAGCGATTATAAGAGAGTGGAGAGGAAGGAGGTGGATGGAGTAATGGAAGGAGAATCAAGGAGTCACAGAGGTTATGTCAGAGAGAAATGACATCAGGTGAAAGGGGCAGCGAGGAGCTGCACGAGGTGGGAAAAGGGAAAGTGTTCCCAGCCCTGACAGGTCAGGAACGGAGGGAATATAAGGAAATGTAGCTTCTTTTGGAGCTACAGTGGGTTCTGCAACTGGGTTGGCCGTGTGGGCGTGCACATCCGTGCACATGTGAGTGCTGGAGTGTGTTTTTCTATAAAGGTTGTGGGAGGGAGGAGAGGTCCTCCAGATGTGTGGCGGAAAGAGGGAAGAACGCAGGTGTTGTCACAAACCACGCGTACCTCCGGTCCAGGCTCTGAGCTGGGGCTTCCCTGAGGTCCATGCGACAGAACGTGTGGGTACAGTTCGTATGACACATCCAGCATTTCACAAAGGGCATGTTGAGCCAAAAAGGGCCAATGTCCTAGACTCAAGACCTAACGGGAAGGTGAGAGAACACCTTTGCTCTGTGAAAGGGAAGATCTCAAAGCAAGAGCAGTTAAAACTTAAGTGACTCCCTAAAGCCGGTCAGAGCCAGGCATTTGGAAGAAGTGAGCCCAGCCAATGAAAGATCGTGAAGAGTGGATTCTGATTTAGGGGGCTTGTATTCTATGTAAAGGGGCAAGAGATCTTTGGCTACACCTTGATGTTCCCATGCAGGAGTGTGGGCCCTAGCGGTGAAATCATCTCATTTTTCTGAAGAAGCTAGAGATAGGGATTTTTATACAGCATCTTTACTCCTTTAAATGTTGGCAATTAGTAGCAAAATACGGTGGGAGCCTCTATGTCACCCAGGGGTTTCCAATTCGTTAGATATCGCTCTGACTCAGTTCAATGAACTAAGAGGAGTTAGACTTGTAATAACCTCAGGAATTCAGGACTCCCCTCCCGTTGGCAGGCAGAGAGGAAATGGAGGGTCCAGATGGGTAAGCAGCTAACCTCCATGCACACAAACTCTGGCACCAGACCGCGGGCCTCCAGATGTCTTGTTTTGTTTATACTATATCTCACTGTGGTAGTTACCCATTGCACAACAACAAATGCTGAGTATCTGGGGGTTTCTGTGGGTTGTGGGAACTGTGCACAGCTTGGCTGGGTGCTTCTGGATCAAGGCACTCACGACGTTCCGGTCAAGCTGTTAGCCAGGGCTGCAGTTCAACTGAAAGCTCAGCTGAGAACGATCCTCTCTGTGAAGCTCACTCCTGCAGTCCTTGGCAGAAGTAGATTCCTTGAAAGCTGTTAGATTAGAGGTCACTTAAGTTCCTCTCTGGGTTGGCCAAAATTTCCCTTAGTTCCTTGCCAAATGGGCCTCTCCATAGGGCAGCCGGAAGTATGGCATCTGGCTTCCCTCAAAGTCAGTAAGTCAGAGAGCAGCGGGCACCCCAAATGGAACCCATGGTCTTTTATAACCTAATCCCAGAAGTGGCATCCATCACTACTGCCTTATTCTATGTGTTAGAAATGAGTCAATGAGGTGAGCCCACAAGGAAAAGGAGGGGATGGTACAAGGGTATGAATACTAGAAGGTGGGGCTCATCAGAGGCCATTTTAGAGGCTGCGTCCACTCTCCTTGTCTTACAGGTGCAAGCCAGGGGTCCGCAAGCCATGGGGCACTCACTCCAGCCAGCTCCTGCCTATTTTTTAGAAATAAAGTTTTATTGAAATAAAGCCACACCCATTTGTTCGCATATTGCTTACAACCACTTTGGCACCACACCCCTCAGAGCTGAGTAGTTGCAACAGAAACTGTATGATCAGCAAAACCTCATTTTTTTTTTTACTGTACGTTCTTTTACAGAAAAAGTTTTCTGCTTCCTGATGTATGCAACCAAAAACCTTTTTTTAAATATGGAAGAGGAGATTGACATAGAGATGCCAAATTCATCGTTTGCTTGCATTTCTCTCGATGCTCTGTCATCATACATACCACAGTGACCACTTCTGTGAGGCACTTACCTGGGAAGTCTCAAAACAGAAGCAGCTCTGAGGGCTGGGTCAAGTGGGTGAGGTACGGCTCCACTTCCCTCAGTCCTGTTGGGTTCTTTCCCACCGCACAACATCATACACCTTTCCGCTGGAAACCCCACTCACGAAACCTTTGGCCAGAAAATGGATATGAAGCATAGTTATGTGTAAGTGTTGGATCACTAAATTGTGCCCCTGAAACTAATATTACCCTGTATGTTAACTAACTGGAATTTAAATAAAAACTAAAACAAACAAAACATAGTTATAATGACCTAAGGTCATAAAGTGGCATAATCCTAATTCAGCATAATCTCTGAACCTGACCTCACTGGGCTCCAAACCTGAATTTTACCAAGTCAATTTATTCCTCTTAACCTCAATTTCCTTATTCTTGAAATCTACATTATAATGGTGACCTCACACCTTTTTGTCACACACACACAAAAATGCACTAAAGCACCAGTTACATACATATACACATGCTAGGTACATCCTAACAGTTCCGTAGATGCCAGTCATCATGTGTGAAACATCTGATGTTTTCCCATTGCCTATTGCACACAGTAGCTGATAGATTTATTTCAAGTAACAGTTCTGATTACATAAAAGTGGCACAAGTCCTATGTTTTTAAAATGTTTCCCTGGGGTACCATGTCCTGCCTTTGGGTACATCTCTTCTTCCACGCCAGCCCCCAGCCTACTGATGAGTTGTAAGAGCCACCTACACTCTGAAAATCCTTCCCAAGGAAGCAGCCAGCAGACCGTGTAGGCTGGCGGCAGGCGTGCTGTGTGATGAGCATTCACTGGGGCTGAGCAGGCAATGCAGCTAAAGAATCTGATTAGAGTGCAAAAGTGTAAATAATAATGCATCATACACACATCATTCCATTTGGAAAGAAAATAACTGCCATCAGGTAGATAAGAGGATGGTAGGGTAGCCCTTATATATGAATTTTTATGTACTTAATCCCTTCTTGATTTCGCCTTCAGGAGTCGGGAGATTCATCTCCTACGGTGCTCGGTGTGATTTTAGTTTCTGGGAAAGGCACACGGCATCGCACTAAGGTTTCAAATTCCTGAACCAGTTTCAGCCTGACTTTCTCTCCACAGCGGGTCTCCCTTCTGTGCCTGGTGATGTCAGCACTTTCATTCTCTCTGCTCAGGAATTGGGTAAATGTTGGCACCAATCACACTTCATTCTATTTGGAAGGCATTTCGAGAGACAGATGCCAGGAAGCAATCAACTAGGGAGCAATGGGTTGAGGGCATAGGAGCCCACGTGAGCCCAGACCACTCTTGAGAAATTTGGTAACGAATGAAAGAAGAGGGTGACATCACAGTCCCAGGAGAAAAGAAAGGTCAAGTGCAGGTTATTTTCAAGTGAAGAATTGAGTGTGAGTGTGGACTACAGTGAAGAAGCCAGAGAAGGGGAGTAAGAGAAGGGTTTATGTAATGGCATGTGGTTCAAAAGGCGGAGTTCGAAGATCCTAGAGAAGAGAGCCATGGAAGGAAAAAACTTTCCTCCTGAACAAGAGAGAGAAGCCAAAATAGGTGCAAACAACAGAAATTCAAGGGAGAGTCTGGAACATGTGACCTGCTGGGGAGAGGACTGGTCCCCGTTCCTTTCCATCCCCCTAAGTCGAAACACCTGGTGAGAGAAGGAATTAATTTTAGAGCCCTTGTCTAGGCCTTCTACATCTGTGACTCAGATTGTGCCCCCTGAACCGTCTGGGAGTTTTCTTACTCAGAAAGGCTATCAGCACGTTATCCAAGGTACAAAGAGAAATATGAGGAAGAGCGTCCCCCTCGCCCTGCCCCCCCCCAAAAAGCTGCCTTCATTCGCAAGGCATTTTTTTCTCTTTCCTGCAGGAAGTCGACCTGGGTGTGTCCGTAAGTGGAAGAGTCCACCCTTCAAGGCCCAGCCTGAATATAACGTGAAGGTGCACTCGGTGGGCCCAAGAACTTGGCTGCGGTGAACATCCAGCACTGCATACAGCAGGCACTGCCTAAGGGCTCCCCTTTGGACACAACATCATGTTCTGACTCTGCTCTCCTGAGAAGTCCCATTCTACCACACAAGGCCTCTCATTTCTTGTTCTTGTAATATTCTCAGACGGCATCAGGAAAACCTGGCCCTCACTTGAAGGAAAGTTAAGGAGGGTAATTTGGGGGGATTTGCACTTGGAACCCAAGGAGGCACTGACAGGAGCTCTCTGCGGAGAGTTCGTGCAGAATAGGGATATGGAATCACTTTCCTTTATTCTCTCTTCCCCAGAGCTAAGCGCATGCCTGTATCTGCTAGACCCATGAGTCAAATCCTGAGAGACAGCCTCTCGCCACAGGCAGTGGTGGGGAGTCCGGGAGTCCGGCTGGGTTAGAGAGGTCCAGTTTGGGATGAGTGGGGAAGGGCTGTGTGAAGGTAAAACATGGTGGGTGTGCAGAACCTAGAAAAGCAGCACCATCTCTTCAAACTGATTTATTCTGCATATAAAGAAATGAGGAGTAAATGTGGCGGTGTAGGATGATTTCAGTATGGGGATGACGTACAGGGCCTCGGTGAGTCTCGGTGTGAGACCACGGAAACAGGGATAGGCTCAGTTGCCCTCCCCAACAGTCTCTGAGTCAGAATTTTGGCTGATGTGGAAATGCTGGGGTTTGGAGCCTACAGCCAAGACAGAATTCTTGGTGCAAAACCACGGGGTTTTATCAAAGCACATGGACAGGACCCGTGGGCAGAAAAGACTTGCTGCACCAGGGTTGTGAGGAGTGACTGATTATATACTTGGGAGATGGGGGAGGTAAAGACAAAGGAAGTCTCCAACAGAATTTTCATATGTTAAAGAAGATTCACAGGATCCTGCAGACCTAGCTATTATCAAGCTAAGGTTGTTTTCCCTCTAGCAAGACATATATGTTAGGACAGTTGGGAGTTCTTGAGGGGCACCTGGGTGATTTAGTCAGTTAAGTGTCTGCCTTCGGCTCAGGTCATGATCCCAGGTCCTGGGATCAAGCCCCGGAATCTGGCTCCCTGCTCAGCGGGGAGTCCACCTCTCCTTCTCTCCCTCCTCCTGCTCATGCTCTCTCTCTCTCTCTCTCTCTCTCTCTATCAGATAAATAAAATCTTAAAAAAAAGACAGTTGGGAGTTCGTGGAGGAACGTCATACTCTGCCTGCTTCAAGGATTTGTCAATGGGCTGCAGGGTTTATGGAAATTTAATTTTATCTACATTCCCTTCTGCCTTTGTTCCCCACCTTGCAGCCCCTGGGCAGAGAACACAGGTCGTGCCTCTCCTGAGACCTTCTTCCTCTGGACCGTGGTTGCTTGAGAGCCACACTGTCACTGCGGGGTAGCGGGGTAAGGGACCCAGTGCCAGTCCCTGGGCATCAGTACTCACCTCACAGTGGCTCAGCTCCCAGATCCATCATTGACACCATTTGCAGGAGGATGATGTAAATGTCTTTTAAACACAAGGATTTAGGAAAGAGTTACCCAGTTGTATGCATAGCATTCTCAACCCTTCCCCTCAGCGTCTCTTGAAGGACCTGTCAGTGGGTGGTCAGCCTGTTAGAGAATTTAAATCTTAGATCTAGTTTCTCATGAATCCGTGACCTGTCTACCATATTAAATGCAAACCTGCTCAACATGCTCATCCACTTGACTTTGGCCCAACTAGACAATTCACTGCTCCCTAACCTGGCTCTGTGCCTCACCACCTCTGTGGCAGCTCCCGGGGAGAACAGTTGTGTCTGACTCTCCTGCACCCCATCAACCCAAGGGCATCCTGTGACTCCTGGCGAGTTCCTCCGGCCAGACTCTTGTCCCTTCTTTGCACACCTCCCTTGCCTTTCTATTGATATAACCCTCCTTTTTTTTGTCCAGTGGATGGAGCGCAACAGCAAATAAAGTGTTCACAATATAGGGGCATTCGCAGGAAGCCTGTAAGATACAAAAATGCCAAGAAAGCTCGCTGGCTGAGGATGACACAAAGCATTTGTTCACACTGGATGGTTGGGTGACGACAAGTCAGCCCGTGTGAAATAAAGCCTCTGCTTCTACTTGCTCACCTCCTGACCTTGAGAAGTAGCTCTCTCTGACTTGGGTTTGGAGGGGGGACAGGATCTTGTAAAGCAGTGGAAGGCGTAGCTCAGATGCCTTCAGCAGCTCTGCAAACATATCAAGGCACAAAGCAGGGCAGATGGGACTACCTGCTCAGCTGGGCTTTAAAACCTCCCTGGAGGCCTAATTCACTGGCAAAACAAATTACCTCCATGTTTGGTCTCCCAACTAGAGGCCTATAGTTTGCTACCTTTCTAGAAGAAAAGGTAATCTATGGTTATGTAATTGGAGAAAGGTTTTCTTTTTCCTGTCTCCTTGCTTACATTATTTTGTAGAAAAATAATTAAGCTAAAATAGCAGTGATAAATCAGAATGCTAGAAACCACCTCGCATATGCCTATACATGATTGTGAGGACAGGTAAACAGGAGGCCACAATAAGCTGGCATTGACTTGCAACCCCCTACCACCGTCTCAAAGATTCCACGTCATGCGAAATCTTGAGATGCTGATGAGGTATTCAAGAGGGCCGTGTAGAGCAAAGCATTATTCTAGCTGGTGACAATGCGGTAATATCACAAGGAGGGGGATGCAGAGAACTTTAATATTGTGATGGTTTAGAGCATGGACTTTAAAGACAAAGTCCAACCAGAGAACCTGAAATAAATTTAAGAACCTCAAATGGGGAGAATTTAATATAGATGGTTATCTAAGAGGGCTGAGAAGCCAAATGTATGGTGAGTCACCTCAGAATTTGAAGCAGCAGAAAGGTATACTACTGTCCCCAAGGCCAGAGGGACGGAAGGAGGAAGGAGGTAATATTTCCAAAGCCCAGGATATGGCGCTCCCAGCAGGTCATGGCGGACCTGCCTGGTGGAAGCTAGGACCACGGATGATGTGGCTTTCTGGTAGGAATTGGAGGCACAGAGGAGATGCTTCCTGAGGTACAGCAGAGGAATACCTTGGCTTCTCACCACCTCCTGCCTTCCCACCATCTGCTATGGCATCCCTTTGGCCCATCTGTATGGTACCTGGAGAGCAGGGGTTCCTGCAAAATGTATACAGTTCCCTGCAGTTCATAGTACGGCCGTTGACTGGCTGGGTGGCCTAGGGCAAGTCACTCAACCTACACCGCGGTGTCCACCACTGTAAGACTGGGACAATGCCTCTCTGCCTGTGTAACTCATCCAACGGTGGGCATAACAAATGGCCATACAGGAGAGGGGCGGGGCCACGCTGGGACTGTGATAAGGTAAAGAAAGGAGCGGATATCCCAGATTCCCGTGCTGGGAGTGGAGGCCATCATCTTTAAGCTGCCTGAGTGTCACCATCCATCCCCTCACTGGTTATGCTTCCTGAGGGCCCCCCCCCCCCAAGGTGATACTTGGGTCACGTGGTAATTTGCAGTTGTCAGCTAGTTTCACAGCATTCACTCGGAGGGCTTCCACGGCCTGCTTACGGCTGAGGTGCAGATGCTCCGAGAGCTAAGGAACTTACTCAGGGAAACTCACGGAGTCAGTGTTAGGGCTGACAGTTAAACTGCTAACTTCTCTCTCCAAACTCAGTGTCCTAGTGGGCTGCCCTCCACGTAGCGCTGCCCCTGGGCCCAAACCTTGCATCAACCAAATCTCCGCTTGCTCCATATTTTCAAAATCGAATTAAAAAGAAATGATTAGTGGACAGTCTAACACAAAAAAGTTAAATAACTGACGTCTCTCCTCCTCAACCTTGTCAACATTGGGAAAGCATGTCAGAGCAGAGGGAGAATCCAGCGCACCAGCCAGCGCATCGGTGTGTGGGGTTTGCAGTTCTGAGCTCGGGACTTGAGGCTCCCGCTCTTCCTGGAGCATCAGACGCCACAGGCGGGTATTCAGTATCAGCTGGGGGATGCGTCACTACCAGGACCGGAGAGGCGGGAAGTATTTTTGATATTAAAAAAAAAAAAAAAGAGGTATAATAAGCCAGGACGAAGACAAACCCCAGTTACCAGTGGTTCCCCCAGGTAGAGGAAAAGCGAAGAATGTTGTCCAACTCTTCTATTATTTGATTTTTTACCACAAACATTCAAAACTTTTAAAAACCTTCTCAAAATGCTCCTCAAAATTCATTTTGTAGTGAGGAGGGTGCCACTGCCACAGCCCAGTCCCCGAGCCCCAGCTTCCAAATTAGCGGATGAAGAAAAATAGCTTTCATTCTCAAAGAGCCTCTCATAAAAGAGTGGCATTGCCTTAGAAATGCCTTCCAGTCTTTGAAGGAACCAGGTAGAGATGCCTTCCAGTCTTCGAAGGAACCAGGTAGAGATGCCTTCCAGTCTTTGAAGGAACCAGGTAGAGCACGAGTTCACTGGGGAGGTCTGTTTTCCGTGTGGAAAAGTACATCATCTCCCCATGAGTGGAGGACTCCAGCCCCGCACCCGGGCTGAGGTTGTGGGTTCCTACAACGCCCACCCCGCCCTCTTTTTTATCCGATGGAAGACTGAGCAAGGCTGTCTGCACAGCTAACACCCATCCCGCCCCACACTCACTTCCTTCCCCGCTTACAGATACCTGCTTGGGGGCATCTGGGTGGCTCATTGGTTAAGCATCCGACTCTTGATTTCCACCCAGGTCATGATCTCAGGGTCCTGAGTTCAAGCCCCATGAGGGATTCCGCGCTGGGCATGGAGCGGGCTTAGGATTCTTTCTCTACCTCTCCCTCTGCCTCTCCCCACTCCCCTCTCAAACAAAACAAAACAAACAAACAAACAAACACAAAATAACCTTGCTTTGTCTTAAATCCTGAACTTCTGAGAAAATTTTGATTATTTAAAAAAAATGAAGTGTCTACAACTCGAAACCCTTCTTAAATCATCTAAACCTGCCTTTCACTGTGGATGATCTTTCTTCTCCATTTCCATAGCCCTGTGCTAGAACCCTTAAAGATGACACTTGTCAAAATGCCCCCCTCTGTGGTTTCTTTGATTGCATGCACGTCTGCCTTTACCGTACAGATGCTCTCTGAGAGAAAGAACCTGAGCTGGTCCCACTTTCCATCTCACCCGCTGCCATCCAACTGACCCCGAGCACATGTCACTTGTCTATCTGTAGGAGGTGTTCAGTGATAGTTTACAGAACCTGAGGGGTGCACCAGGATCCCGAACACATGCTCCTCGAACTAATATACCTGGAACCTCGGTGGATCCGTTATAATTGCATTCATGCAACACAAGAGCCAGGCAACATCATGGTGACTTCAGCTCCCAATTAAATTGTCTATTGACAAATACAAACCACTAATGGATTCCTTAACATTTAAGTCCAATAATTTTTTTTTTAAAAGTTGGTCCTTTCAACATTGAATCTATATCCAGTGGAAATCACCTGATCTCTGGACTTCCTTGAACGCTCCCAAGCCATGAGTAATGAGAAGTCTTTTTTTTTTTAAGATTTTATTTATTTATTTGAGAGAGAGAGAATGAGAGAGAGAGAGAGCCCAAGAGGGGGGAGGGTCAGAGGGAGAAGCAGACTCCCCGCCGAGCAGGGAGCCCGATGCGGGACTCGATCCCAGGACTCCAGGATCATGACCTGAGCCGAAGGCAGTCGCTTAACCAACTGAGCCCCCCAGGTGCCTGAGTAAGGAGAAGTCTTAAATGCACCTTCCTAAGTCCCGTATTTGTATAGGGAGTGTCATCAACAAGGAAGTGGTGCCAGTCCGCCAAATGCATCATCCTAGCATACCTTGACTCATGAATCTGACAGTTTTCAGACAATGATGAAGTGTAAACCATGTTTCACCCAAGTTATAGCCCACATCACACGCCAAAGAGCTTAGGGTCAGGGACTCGGGAAAGTAGTGGATTTTTTCTCCTTTTCCTATTATCTAGAAGCTGATCCCATTTTATCTCAATTTCAGGCATACCTGTGCAGGCTCAAGGTGTGACCCAGCCTTAGTTTACACCTAGATTCTGAATATGTAGAAAGCTGGACCGCTACGGTCCCAGGTGAGCTTCAGAATCTTCTAGGACTTTAGGAAGATAGCTTAGAAGTACCAAAGTGGAGGCAAGGCAGCTCCCAACTACATGCCCTGGGAATGCTCCCAAGAGGAGAGGGTCTTTGCCACCTATACCTATAAGCAGCTCTGAGCCAGACCTGGGACGCACTCCTGGAGCCTAGAGGGCATCAGGATAGCTGCGTGCTCACATCAGCCTTGCTTCACCCTTTAGGTTTGCAATTATCTCAGGGTGAGTGGGCGTGGCCTGTGGGGTAAGAGAACTGGCATGAAGCATCAGGAAACACGTCATATTGTCATCATTGTACTATTACAGGAATTGCAGCCGCTGCTTACTTGTACCTATGGCTGTGTGTCCTGCAATCCTTATAAAGTAGACGAGCACACCCTGCCATCCAGTCTCAGTGCGCTGTGAAACCTGTCGGCCATGAGGATCTATTACCTTCTCCTCCTGTTGCCCTTCCTGTTCTTGATGCCCGTTCCAGGTAAGATGGGTTGGGAGGCCAGAGGGTTGAAGGAATTGCAAATATGTCATTCAGCAGCAGTCCCTTTCCATTCCTCGGGAACTTCAGACCCGGCAGATTTGTTGTATGGGTACAGACATCACCATTTTCTTTTTTCTGGTGAGAATCTCAAGGATCTTGAAGCCGTTTTCCCAATCTTTTCAGAGACTAAATAGCTCACAAAGACCACCCCTTCGTGGAAAGGGACGAACCTTACCTGCTCGTGAGACATAAAGAAAGTGAAACAAAAACTTTAACCCCAGCAGGAAAGATGGATTTAAATCTGAGATCAGAAGGACAGATTTCCAGTTACTAGCTTTAGGGGTTGCAAGTAGAGACTTTGGGCGGCTGCGAACCCTGGGGGACCCCTGCAGCCCCTGTGTGCCTGGTGGCCACACCCATCCCCCAATGCCACCGCGGTCCCCAGCTGAGTTGTGGCCCCTAGAAGCACAGGTCAGTTGGTCGCTTAATCCTTCCTCTACTTCACTTCTAATTTTATAGAGAAAGGAAAAAGTAATTTTAAAAAAGAAAGAAAACACCCTAAAATAAAAGAAAAACAATTCCCTGGGGATAGTGATCAGAATAATATTGTATTTATAAAGGAAATTACAAACTGGTATCCACCAAATCCAAACCAGTATCTTTATACCATGCGTTTTCTCATTTCTTAATTTAAAGAAAGTATGTATGTGTTCATCCCTATGAGGTAAACAACTAGGAGTATAACTGAATTCACTTTCCAACTACCCGACCCCAACTAGAAGTGTGAAGGGGGTGGAGGGGCAGGGGAAGAATAGAAGAAAGGTAACAGATCGGTTATTTGGGTTATTTCAAAAGTCTTATACTTGGACTAAAGCCTTCCCGCGTGTTCTGTTTATTCCTTGCAGGAAATGGAGGAATTATAAATACCCTGCAGAGGTATTACTGCAGGATAAGGAGTGGTCGGTGCGCTTTGCTTAGCTGCCTTCCAAAGGAGGAGCAGATAGGCCGCTGTTCTTCCGCGGGCCGAAAATGCTGCCGAAGAAAGAAATAAAAAAAAAAAAAAATCCAAAACGTGATTGGGAACGTTGTAAAGTGTGAAAATGCCTCCTGGAAGTTTATAGAAGAAAAATCAAATTAAATATTTTTTTCAAAAGAATTAGAAGCTTGATTGTTCTTTTTAAATTCTCGTTATTGTGGTAGTTGTTACCAAACTGATAACTGGGAAAGCGTTCATGGACTCACCTTTAATTCAAATGCAGGATAATCTCTGGAGGAATCCTCAAAGGGGTCTAAACCTATTTTCCAAGTGTTATCAGATTTAACTCCTCTTTTGCAAGTTATGTACCCCGGTGAGAATGGACTCCCTGTTCCTCCTGAAATATTCCCTTGGCTTTCTTGTCACCCGTGCCTCTGCTCTCTCTGACCTCCCCTATCGGGCATTTAATCACCCTTCCAGCTTCACCTCTGAACTTTAACCCATCCCCCCAACCCCGGGGCCATAGCAAATCCTACCGCCTCCCTACAAACAAAGCTGCTTTCCCAAAACAATAGGAGCTTTCCTCTGATACACTGCAGGGTTCTGACTGAATGCTCCTTCTATGAATTTTGTTTGATCTCTGCCTTGTACCATTTGCATACTTCCAATCTCCATATCTGGTTGCATCATTTTTAAGGGCAAGGACTTTGTCTTAATCATTTCGGGCAGGCCTAGGAAAGTGCCTTGAGCATAAAAGCTGCTCAGAAAGTGTTTCTTGTACATTCCAGGGGTCTGGGTCCCTGCAGTTTACTAACCAGTGTCCTCTCGATGTTGATATGGAAGGATTTCCGGAGATGCCGTGGGAGGTCCATCTTCCCCGACACACCAGCCCTATGGAAAAGCAAGAGAACCGGGCTGTCAGGAAGAGGGGAGCAGATGGGACCTGGATCCCACTTGCCATCCAAAAAGCATGAACTTGCTGTAGGAACTGCCCTCCGACAGGATGCAACTAGGGAAGCAGACAGGTGTGAGACAACCCTTCTAGACACTGCACAGCCAGAGTGTGTGGTTACGGCTGCGAAGGCGGGGGCCACATGAGCGAGACCCCTTGTCTCCGGTCTCCTGTGGGAAGCAGGCTCCAGGCCAAAGCATGGGCAGGAGAACCCAAGCAGACCAGCGATCCTTCTGAGTCCAAGAGATGGATTCAAGTTTCGGGCAGCACGAGACCCCCGATCTCGGTGCAGAAAATTGAAAGGGGGCATCTGGATGGGGGTGGAGTGCCCACGTGCAGCAGAGGGCTCTCTTGAATCGTGGCTCAGTGCTGGTCTGAGCACGCCTCGGGTGAAACTTGGCAAGCCCAGAGGAAAACAAAAACACCCCAAAGGGACTGGATGGATAATTCCAGGAACTCACAGGCTGAGACATGTGCCTTCCCACAGCAACGCGGAGAGAGCCCTCAGAAAGGGATTGCATCTGTAGCTGGGCTGTTGAGCTCTGGAGAGGACTGTTCTGGAACCTCTCTGGGTGGTAACGATGTATCAATGCAGGTGCATCAATTGTAACTGATGCACCCTCTGGGAGGATGTGGATCCTGAGGGAGGCCTCGCAGGTGTGAAGACAGAGGGTATGTGGGACATCTCTGTACCTTCTGCTCAGTGTTGTTGTGAACTTAAACTGCTCTGAAAAATGAAGTCTATTTTTAAAAAATAAGGTAAAACTTTTTAAGCAACAACCACAAAAAGCTAAGAAAATTCCTTACCAGAAAACCTGCACTACTAAAAAAAAAAAAAATTCTCCAGTCAGAAGAAAATTAATGCCAGATGGAAATTTGGCTCTGTGGGATGGAATGAAGGGAGCAGCCAAGATTCTGTCTCAAAGGGAGGATTGTCAGCTTCTTAAAAAATAAGATACAGGGGCGCCTGGGTGGCTCAGTTGGTTAAGCGACTGCCTTCGGCTCAGGTCATGATCCCGGAGTCCCGGGATCGAGTCCCGCATCGGGCTCCCTGCTCAGCGGGGAGTCTGCTTCTCCCTCTGACCCTCTTCCCTCTCATGTGCTCTCTCTCTTTCTCATTCTCACTCTCTCAAATGAATAAATAAATAAAATCTTTAAAAAAAAATAAGATACATGCTCTCTATAAGAAACCCAATTGAGGTGTCAAATGGAAAGGCAAAGATAGATTAAAAATAAGACTAGAAACAGATATACTGAGGAAACATTGATCTAAAGAAAACAGAAGTGGCCTTGTTGGCTAATTGCCTATAAATCAGAGTGTATTTTAGAAGGAGTATGACCGGAGATAAGAAAAGGTATTTTTCCCAGTTATAAAGTGGTTAATTCACCAAGAACACATATTAATGCTAAATTAGAATGCTCTTAGTAACAAAGTCCCAAAAGTCTTAAAGGAAAACTGATACAAATGAGAGCAGAAACCAATACCTAAGCAATTACAGTTAGGTACTGCCACACTTCACTTGTAACGAAAAGAAAAAGCAGACAAAACATCAGGAATAATACAGAAGACATGAGCAACAATATCATCCAGTGTGACCTCATTGAAATTTATAGGACACTCTACCCAATAATCACAGAATCCATTAAAATGTTACGCAGTATAGCTCCTACTGGGCTATAAAACAAGTCTCAAAAACTGAAAACAATTTAACATTATTCAGATATACACTGTGTCTGTCCACAGTGGAATTTACGAAGATATGAATTACAGAAAGATATCTGGAAAAATCCCCAAATATGTGGAAATTAATCAACATGCTTCTAATATAAGTATAAGAAGAAATCACATGAGAAGGTAGAAAATATTTTAAACTGATCAAAAATGAAAACAGCGTACCAAAATTTGAGGGAATGCAGCTTAAGCAGTGCTTAGAGAGAAATTTATAACATCAAATGCTTTTAAGATAGACAGGGGTAAAGCTCACAAATCAACAATGTAGATTTCTACCCTAAGGAACTAGAACAAAGGGAGGTAAACCCAAAGTAGAAAGGATAAAAGTGAAAAAAAAGAAAATGGACACATTGTCGTCTTTGAGAGGATCATAACATTGTTAGAGCTTTAATTAGGTTCATTAAAGGGGAAAAAGGAAAAAAAAGAAATCACAAGATGCTCAGATATACACACTCCCTTTTGGCAGGCAGGAAAATGAGAACATTTATACATCTTGGGGTGATTTAGACAAAGAGTCTGCACAAGGTGACTATAATTCACACGCTCATTATCTCTTAGAAGGTCAGGCCATGCCCCTCCCCCTTTTTTTCTCTTAAGTTTAAGATATGCTACCAAAAGCAACTACACATTCTAAGCAAATCAGCCTCAAAATTCCAACTGCCATTTGTACACTTCTTCTTTGGAAAATGTCTATTCAAGTCCTTTGTCCATTTTTCAAATCAGATTGTATGTTGTTTTACTGTTGAGTTGTATGTTTTCCCTATATATTTTGGATATCAACCCCTTCTCAGATATATGGTTTGTAAACATTTTCTCACAATCTGTAGGTTGCCTTTTCATTTTGTTGTTTCTTTGCCTCTGTGTGGTCAACAGACACGTGAAAAGATGCTCAGCAGCACTCATCATTAGGAAATGCAAATCAAAACCACAATGGGATATCACTTCACACCTGATAGGATGGCTAGCATAAAAAAACAAAACAGATGTTGGTAAGAGTGTAGAGAAAAAGGAACTCTGGTACACTATTAATAGGAATGTAAATTGATATGGCCGCTATGAAAAACAGTAAGCGGGTTCCTCAAGAAAAAGAAACACCAGGTGATTTAGCAATCCCACTTCTGAGTATATACTAAAGGAAACAAAACCAAAATCTTGAAGAGCTATCTGCATTCGCATGCTCACTGCAGCATTACTCACGATAGCCAAGATATGGAAACGACCTACCTGTCCATCAGTGGACGGATGGATAAAGAATTGTGCTATACGCACAATGGAATACTATTCAGCCATTAGAAGGAAGGAAATCCTGTCCTTTACAACAACATGGACAGCACTGAGGGCATTATGCTAGGTGGAATAAGACAGACACAGAGGAAAGGAAAAAGAACTCCATGTCACTGATTCGTGGAATCTACAAGAGTCAAATACTAAAAGCGGAGTCGGATGGTGGTTACCAGGGGCGGGTTGCTGAGGGAAATGGGGAGACGTTGGTCAAAGGGTACAGAGTGGTAGTTAGGTAAAAGGAGTAAGTAGCAATCTCGTGTCCAGCGTATGACTGTAGTTAGTAATACGGCATTGAACCCAGGAAATTTGCTAGGAGAGTAGATTTCAGGCGCTCTCACCACACACACAAGGGATGGTAACTATGTGGGGAGATATGCTAATTAGCTTAACTGCAGTAATCATGTCACTATGTATACATATCAAAGCATTTTGTATACCTTAAATAGATACAATTTTTATTTTATTTTTTAAAGATTTTATTTATTTGTTTGAGAGAGAGCATGCTAAAGAGAGAAAGAGTGAGCGTGCGCAAGCAGGAGCAGGGGGGAGAGGAAGAGGGAGCGGGAGGAGCAGATTCATTAGTTGTGTGTAACACCCAGTGCTCATCACACAACAGGTTTCTTAACCAAGGCCGTTTTCCATGATAAGCTACTTACATATTAGGTTCTAGCTAGACAATTCCTACACTTCCAACTGCATCTTTTTCTCCCATCTCAGCCCCAAAGCTTCATCTACTGAATTTGCTGGAAAACAAAATGATAAAAATAGCCACCTGCTGGCTGTTTCTGATTCTGATTCTGTTTCAACGGTGGAGACTGACTCAGCAGAGCTTCGGGGAGATTTTCTCTCTCTGAGCAGAGCTGGCCTGCCATGGAGCCCTCATCAAACCCCGTCCCAGCTGTGGATCAGAGCCTTGACCGGCGGCTGCTTCTGCAACAGTAAGGACCCCCTGCGACCTCAGCAGCACCAGTCTCTGTCCAAAAACTGTACCCAAATAATTATAGACTCAGGTCTTACTGACATGAACACAGCCTTGGGGAGGGAAACCCCTGCAGGCTTAGTCAAGGGGACAATGACACAGGTCGTCTTTCTGACACAGTGCTTGGAATTCTGACGCTCTTTTGCCTTTTTTATCTTGTTTTTAGGTTTCACTAAAAATACAGGAGATGCTATTATTTGCTTTAAGAATAGTTTACATGTGGCTGTGCTCATGTGCCATTAAAAAATGAAACTAGTTTAAAATCAGGACTCGAGCATAAAATTAGCCACACAAAGGATCCAAAGCTGCACTGCTTAGTGGAGAAAAAAAAAATTACAAAAACTGAACATTTCACTTCATGTTTCTTTTTTCATAGAAATGCCTACAGTTCAGATGTTAAATTTCCTTCCCTTGTAGGGGCCCTGGGCTCACCATTACAAAAAGGACCTGTTTATTTTAGACTCGTGGTTTGGATTTATTTGGAAAAGGTGCAGCCTTGGGCAGAGGTGGAGGGCATGCTGTGTCCTGTGATTTCACATCTCCAAGAAGATCCCTCTCCCACAACAAAGCATTTCCCCGGTAGAAATGACAAGGAAAAAAACTACACTACTGAAGCTTTATTCTTACGATTGGAGGTTTAATTATTAATTCATCACATACCCCCAAAAGGCTGCTCTAAGAAAAACAAATTGCTGTCACACAAAACATTATATTGCCTTCAACACCTTCAAATGTCACCTGGGATCTGGACATGACTGATCAGACTCCAGGAATAACTTGAAGTCACAAAGGCACATTCCTAGAATCCTCATTTGCATAGAAAGTGTCATAGACTCTAAGAAGGTGACAACCCAGTTACTTTGGCCCAACAGTCTCTTTCTCTGAAGAGGAGAAACAAGATGTCACCCTAACTCATCATCTCTATAGTAGTTAGTGGTGAATTTAAGAGGCTATTCACATGAAATTAATAGTATATGGAAATTCGGGTGTCGTGGGGTCCTTTACCTGTTGAAGGTAACCTACTTTTCCTCCCTTCTCTCAGCTCCAAAAGCTAACCTGTCCTGTCCAAACTCCCAAGAGAACCCATAGAGATTCTTGGTCTGACCAAGTCCTGGTTCACGGCCAGGTTTGAATATGTCCCAGACATACTGAATTGAAAACCATTCCGGCCTCATTCTGCCTTCTGTCACTTGGGGAAGAGAACAGAAAATTCGGAGCCTAAAAGAACCACAATGGGAACAGATTAAACCCAGGCAATGTGTCCTAGGATTGCTAGAGACCCAGCCTAGCTTTCTGCCACCCAGATCCACTGCCACAAAGAATCCTTTTGTGGATATGCTTTCTACATCCCGCATGGAAGCAGGGTAGCAGTTTCTGGGGCGTATGGACCCTATGCCTCTTTGCATCTGGCTCAGGGGACGTGTTATATGTTCTAAGAGCCAGACCCGAGAACTAGAAGGAAAGACGCTGCCTTTTCATCATCATGTAATTTTGCTAGAATTGCAAACACCACTTCTGCCAGTAACCATGTTCCCTTAATCTTTACAAAAATTGAAAGAAAATCACCTTGCTCTTCGTCCTTGGCTGGTCCCTGAGTTTGTCAACCATGAGGATCCATTGTCTTGTCTTCATATTGCCAGTTTTATTCTCATTGCCCATGCCAGGTAACACGGACCCAAGAATGAAGAGGCTTGAAATAACTTGAGGGCAGACGGAAATTTCTCACTAATTTTCCCCGGGCTAAATAGATTATTTGAACCATTCATTCAAACTAAACGCTCTCCCTTTACCATGAAAGGTGTAGAAGACCTCAAGGGAGTTCTCAGAGTTTGGGTTGAGACTTACTTCATTGCAAGACCAAAGGGCCTATGCTTAAAGCCTAAGGACAGTGCCTTCCTAAATAGAAATAGAACTCATTTTATCCCAAGGATAGAAATCCAGGCTATCCTTTATATCTTTTTAGAATAAGACAGTGGGATTTTCGGCCACCTGGAGAAACTCACAGTAGGACTAGGGCTCCCATCATACATTCTGGAAACTTTACCATGTGTGTCCCCATGTAGTCTCTCCCACGGGAAATCCTCTGGAATATATTGTTATCCGTCACATCTTTTTGAGCATGGGGGAGCTTTAGCATCACTTGGTTGCTGCCTCTTCCTTTACTCTGGGCTGACTTTTACAGTCATCAAAGTAAAAAAAAGGGGGGAGGGACTGAAAAAGGTAAAGAAAAGGAGGGAAGGAAGAAGGAAGGGAGGAAGGAGAAAGAACAAATATGAAAAAACAGCAGAAATATGAAATATTGTAAATCTCTTGTTTGTACAACTTTGCTATGTTCATGTGATAGCACTTAGATGACCAAATGTTTATAAATCAATAATTATAATTTCATTGTATCTCTGCTTCTCACCTAAGGTCAAAGGTTCAACGAACCAGATGATTTGGGGGCAAAAAAGGCAAACAAATGGCCTCCTGCTTGCTTTTTCTGTGTTTGGTAACTACTGACTTTCAGTGGTCTCTAGTTTACTTTCTTTAGAGTGGACACACATTTGCACAAAACCCTCAACAAGCTTCCACCTGAACACATGCGGTGGTCCAAGTCACTCTGCCACAAATCAGAATGTCCAGCAATCTGGTTCCTCAAGAAAGAATATAGCAGAGCCAGCCCCTTCGTCAGAAAATTATCTACGAGAAGTCACACCCATGTCAAAATCATTGTGGCCATAGAGCCCTGTTCTTGGGAAAGAAGCTCTTTCCCCAAGGATTGTTTTTTTAAGATTTATTTGTTTATTTTAGAGAGAGAAGAATGCACTAGCTGGGGAGAGCTAGAGGAGGAGGGAGAGGGGAAGCAGACTCCCTGCTGAGCGGGAAGCCCTACAAGGGGCTCAATCTCAGCACCCCGAGATCATGAACTGAGCCAAAACCAAGAGTCAGATGCTTAACTGACAGAGCCACCCAGGCACCCCTTCAAGGATTTATGAAGGGATGATGACTTGTGCTTGGAGTCTTCCTGAAATGATGTACAAATTTTTATCCTCCCCTTTTCAGGTCTCTCTGGAAGGGTTCTGCTTCCTTTTTCTTGTCTCGGGAGCAGGGGCTTCTGTTTTCCGTTCAGATGCCTTCATAACTGGGAAGAGATTGACAGGTGTTTCTTCCCCACACAAAAGTGCTGCAGAAGACAGAAGCAGAAATAAAGAAAGCCCACTGCCGAGACTATGGTGGAGAGAGAGAAGCTGTTCCCCTAAGATATGTTTATAAAATGTAAACCCAACTAAATCACTGTTCAGAATCAGGGAACCGATTTCCTGTAATTCTGGTTGTGTGGTGTTCCAGAGAGTTTTATGAACATAGATTAAGATTAGACTCTAATATTTATTTCCTCACTTGTAATATGGAAAAATAATTGCTCTATAAGGGGTCAAGAGGGAAAAAATGCTGATTTTTAGCAATTTTACTCATCCCTGGGTAACAGGTGAATGATTGACTTTTACTGAGAAAATTGCTCTATTGTTTAAGCAAACCAATAGACATTTTGGTTTTGAAAGCAAAGGTTTTGGACATATGCATAATATGGAGGTAAAGGAAAATAAGTGCTAAATGGATCTGTGTTTTCGAAAGTAAAAGTTAAGTTTTTCATGAGGAGACCACCAGGGACTCAGATCCACGAGGGATTGAGAGGAAGAAAGACCCGCTTCTCTACCTTCCTAGGTTCTTAACTGGGACCCTGGAAATTAAACTGATAAAAGAGAGATTGATGTGAGAAAAATACAATTTATTAATATGGGCAGTGCACATACATGTGGGAGAAACCCAGTGATGAGTAAGTTTGAGGGGAGATTAGAATTTGGGGCTAACAGAGCATCACAACGAAGAGCAATAAATGCAGAGAAGTTACAAGACAAAGGAAAAGGAGTTTGGGCTTTTAGGGCAACAAACTGTGGGAAGGTAACTAGATGGGGAGACTAATGGGCGACAAGAGTTATATTAGCAAGTTTTGTTATATAGATTCCTCTCCCTCTCCTACTGTCTCTGGGCTGGTAAAAGTCTAGAGTCCTCAGTGATGAAGAGTCTAGGCTTGCTTTTGGGCAAATGGTAGGGGAGAGGAGAGAGAGGTTTTTTTGTTTGGTTTGGTTTGTTTTTTGCACCTGCTATTTCTCATTTGCCTTCAGCTCAAAATAATCTGTATGTCTAAGTGGCATATTTGGGGTGGCGGATGTGATGCCCTATGGGGGGTAACAGAAGAAGGGATGCCAGAGGGAGAGTCTGGAGAAGGAGGTGGCAGTAAATGGCTGTCATTGTCTATTGCTAACTTGTTTTCTGTTTTGTTTTGTGCAGTGACTCACCACCACCCCACCCCCCGCCCTTCCATTGTTTCCAATATCCACAAAACCCTGTCGCCTTCGGGGTGTGGGATCTCAGCAAAGGAACAAGGGACTGTATCACACTGAGTGTGAGAAGCAGGAGGAAGCTGCCTCAGGAACACAGAGGCAGGACCCAGAGGCGGCGGAAGATGAAGGCAGCTGCGGTTTGGGTATGATGTCAGGCGAGCACAAGCGCACCTGCAAATCCTAAGAAATATTAGAAAGGGATTTACCTACCTGCACGTATGAAGGATGGAAGACAGAGCTTCAGGTGTGTGGTTCGCACATAGACAGAAAGGCTGATCCCAGGAGGTTGGCTGACTTGGTTTCATGCCAGTTATATGGACTTACTGGGGTATTGTTTGGAAAGAGCTAAGCGGAGTTCTGGGCACTGAGAAAGGGATCAATAAAGTGTAGCTGTCCTATTACTATCATTATCATCACAATGATGACTTGGGTCAGATAAAGCAGTAAAAAGATGAATGACTGATTTAAAATCTTTAAAGCTCTCTTTCCTCATCTTTTAAGTGGATAAAACTATAAATAGCCTATAGTGTTGTCGCAAGCATAGAGACAAAAGGAAAAACATACGTTCGTTTTAAAGACTACGGCCAACTCTTTCTTATTGAGTCTGCTCAGCTACCTCTTACAGAATTGACCGTTGATGAAGAAAATCCTCCTTGGGATCTGTGGGGAAGGGTGCCTTAGGCATTGCGCATCTCCTGTCTGTAGAGCAGAGTGTTTAAGGGAGGGAACAGAAGTCAGACGGAGCACTCTCTGTCCTGCTCCCTCCAGAGGCCACAGCCCACATCATCCAAGGCCACAGCCCACAGCCCCAGGAGGGGTGAGGCTGCAGGTGTTCCAGCAGCCAGGCGGGGCACGTTCTTGAGCCACCCTGTCATCTTTGCTCCAGGAGGTCAAACCCAACTCCAGATTCTTGCCAGGGCGGCAGAGCTGGTTTTGAATGATTTGGGAAAGTCAGTTAACCCCTCTGGGTTTCATTTTAAAAACTGAGTCGTTTTCTGGCACACGTGCCTCTGCTCGGCTTCTGCGTGTGGGAGATTGTCTTTTCCAGACACGCTCTTCCGGAGCCATGCGGGTCTCCCACCAAGAAGCGCGGTCTGCGTTCCCCTCCCCTGGGACCCCAGCAGGCCTCTGTGACGGCGGGGCCGCCGAGGTCACAAAGCCACACCCGGCTGTCCCTTTCCCAGGACACGAGCCATGGCAGCCCGGAGATCCTGTGGGAGAAGGCTGGCAGCTCTGAAATTGCGGCGCGAGAGACCCCCGTGGAGAAACAGATGCTGTTCCAGCCCCTGTGAGGAGCCTTCAGCCCAGGTGCCAGGCATGCGCGTGAGCCCGGAGATGGTTCCTGCCCCAGCCGCCTGCCAACCCATGAGCATCTCTGAGCCCCAGACACCCAGCTGATCCCAATTTATCTTTAGAACCCCATGCGTGATAATAATAAAGCAAGTTTTAAAAGAGCTAGGTTTGGGGCTGATTTGTTTTGCAGAAATAGATCAGGGGAGCACCTCTTCCTTCCCCCCTTCCTCCCCCCCACCTCCCAACCATGTAATGCATCGAATGTGACATTCTTCCAACTCCTTGCTGAGATGTCTCAATGTGGCCTCAGAACCTTTCTCAACACAGCACTCCTGAAAGATTCGGTCATTATGGCCAAACGACCAAGCTCTTTGATTCTCCTGAACTGGAAGTCCTTTAATGTATCTTCCAGCTGTGGCATTCTATGAGTCTGTCACCTCCCAAGCAAAGAGAGGAACTCACAAACTACGGGGAACTAGAACCCAACAGTGTTAATAAACACAAATAGAAAACGGCCATCATAAACTCATTCCTTCGCAAATACTAAGAGGCAACATTGGGCCAGGCGCTCCAATAGGCAACAAGAATGGAGAAGAAATGGCTGTTTCCCAAGAGACGTCTAATCTTGAGATTAGCACTATATTGCTTTGCATCTAAGCCTGCACTGCCTGTTACCGTAGACGCTAGCTGGAGGCAGCTATTTGGATATAAAGTTTAGTTAATTCACATCTGCTCCAGTCACACCCGCTCAAGTGCTCAATAGCCCCATGTGGCCAATGGCTGCCATGCTGGGCATCGGAGATGGAGATGTCATCACAAAGTCCTGTGGGACAGCTCTGGTCCTACGGGTCCCGTTGTGATTCTCTCCCAGTGAGACGAAACGGTGAGGCAGAGCTACATGATGTAAAGGACATGGAAACTCAGCACTGTTTTTTTTTTATTTTTTTATTGTTATGTTAATCACCATATATTACATAATTTGTTTTGGTGTAGTGTTCCATGATTCATTGTTTGTTCATAACACCCAGTGCTCCATGCAGAATGTGCCCTCCTCAATACCCATCACCAGGTTAACCCATCCCCCCTCCCTCCTCCCCTCCAGAACCCTCAGTTTGTTTTTCAGAGTCCATCATCTCTCCTGGTTCGTCTCCCCCTCTGACTTACTCCCCTTCATTCTTCCTCTCCTGCTATCTTCTTCTTTTTCTTTTTTCTTAAAATATGTTGCGTTATTTGTTTCAGAAGTACAGATCTGTGATTCAACAGTCTTACACAATTCACAGCGCTCACCATAGCACATACCCTCCCCAATGTCCATCACCCATCCCTTCCAGCCCCCCCACCCCCGCAAACCCAGCAACCCTCAGTTTGTTTCCTAAGATTAAGAATTCCTCATATCAGTGAGGTCATATGATACATGTCTTTCTCTGATTGACTTATTTCACTCAGCATAACACCCTCCAGTTCCATCCACGTCATTGCAAATGGCAAGATCTCATTCCTTTTGATGGCTGCATAATATTCCATTGTATATATATACCACCTCTTCTTTATCCATTCATCTGTCGATGGACATCTTGGCTCTTTCCACAGTTTGGCTATTGTGGACATTGCTGCTATAAACATTGGGGTGCACGTACCCTTTCGGGTCCCTACATTTGTATCTTTGGGGTAAATACCCAGTAGTCAGCACTGTTTTTGAGAAAGGCCGGCACTGTTGCCTTCAATGCTGATGCTTACTCAGCATTTATAAATGATCATCTCACTTTCCCTATTTGGAGAGAAGCTTCCCTGAATAAATGGTTCGGATTCTCAGTGCTAAGTCACTCCTCTGTTTCCTATGGCGTTTTGTTGTTTTTAAGGTATTCAGGTCTCAAGCTACAAAGTCTTATTTTTCTACTTAAAAATTATATGTTGTGAGCATACAAGGTGTTAACACCAGAGATCCGACACCTGGATTTATTTAATGACACAGACAAAATAATGGAAGATTGCCACCATTGTTGAAAAGATCGTACACAGTTTTATATTTATTCACACAAAATCCCGCGGTGCCTCTGCCAACGTCCCCTCCCCCCGAGTGTCCCTGTGTCACCTGCCCCTCAAGACTCATGCGAAAGGGAGTGAAACCACACCCTCGGGATCCTGCTCCTGTCTCCCAGGGTCTCTTCGTCTGAGGGGCCACGTTAAGCTCTTCCCCCCCCCCCCCCCCCCAAGAATTCCTTTGCAACAACGTGAAAGGGATCTTACAGATCAGACTTTCAACATTAATCTTCTTGAAACCCTTCAGCAGCTTTCCTTAGCCCAGGCTCTGAAAGCAAAACTTGAGTGTTTTCTGTGTTTCCTGACACTTCCCTGGCTTCCAAAATCCTTCTTCTACTTCCAGTTCAAATTTTCCATTTTTGCTCCTGGTTCTGAATTCCTGTTCATTAACTAACAGCCCCAAGCTTGTCCTCCTTTTCATCTCCTTGGCCCTGTTTGTTATCTTGATGTAACACCTCGGACGACTCGTGTCCCTTTATTCTTTAGTTTTAGCCTGTTTTATGATCGAGTAGCCTTTATCTGATTTTAAATGTGATTTGGTTCTCCTGTTTACTGGACTTTTATTGTCTTCTCTACAGGGATTTTAATTTTTTCTAAACTTTCAAGTTTTACCCTATGAAATCTATTAATGTTTTATTGTCATAACATTCCTACGTGTCTTATTATGACTCTCACACGGGAGGAATACCTTTCTGATTACAGTAGCAAGAAGAGGCTGGCTTTTCTATGGGAATCATGAACTAATGGGCTTGTGCTCTGGTCTAAGACCAACCTTTCCACTTGGGTCCTGCTTCTTCTTTCTCTTGCTTACTCGTGAACAATGCTCTCCCCATTGCCCCCTCCACTGAATCCATAAAGACTAAACACACACACGCACTCTCTTTGACACTACATCACTGACCAGCTCTTAATTTTTGGGCTCTGCTTAGTTTCTCAGCAAAACCCTTTGGAAGGAGTGTCTAGACAGTCCCCACTTCCTCTTCTCCTTCTCTGGGGGTTTGATACCACTCAGATCTGGCTCATTCCCCTCCTCCCACCAAAATGACTCCTGTCAGGAAGGGATCACAATGCATCCTGCGTGACTTCCCCCAACCCTCCCTCTGCCCATTGTTGATCTGACCCCTAATTATGTGGCAGTGGGTAGCTGCTCCCAGCTGCTGGAAGGACCAGGCAGCTGACAGCCTGTGAACGGTGAAGGAACCAACTGCAAGGTAGATTTTTCAGGAGAGAGCCATCAGTGGTTGAAGAAGGAATGGGAATATCTGCATGATATTTAGGGAATTGATACAAAGGATAGCTTTCAGTGTACAAGTGTTGGAGATCGGGCAAAAACCTTCAGCCTATCTTTTCTTCTTCTATTATTATTGCAATTATTAGTATTATTATAAAAGTAATGTTCCAGGGACCAAGGAAGTAAAACCCTCACAGCGTCTGGTGTAGAATTAAGTGTGACTTATTTAAACAGATTACTACAAACACTTATTCAATTTTTAGGTCAATATCGCTAAACTGAAATAGATCTCTACTTAGTGAAAGGTTCAAATGCAGATCACAAGAAGAAGTCATTTACTGATACTCCAACCTTTCTCCAAAAAGAATTTGACATGATCTTAGTGTGATGAGGGTTACAGATGGTGGATCAACTTGTACCACCAAGAATGGGAAGCAAGGGACCCCTCTCGGGTCTCCTCCCAGATTAATAATTGTCTGTGATAATGCTATCTATACCAGCACAGGATTGTGAATGGGGTTTGTTAGAAGCAAAAGTGTGTATCACCTTAGTATAAAGTCAGAAAAGCTTACTCATTAAGTTGATGTCGTTACTTCCAAACGTACGGAGGGATTGCTATCTTTTCCAAGGTTCATCCTCCCATAGCCTTTGGGCTGAGAGAGGAAAATGGGCAAAGGATGAGTAGCACAGACAAGCCAAGGCCCTGAACAGTCGCCATGACCTAGGAGCCCCTTGTGGCCAGCTGATGTGCTCTTGGTCATTCCAGAACAGGGATGAGAGAGCACTGTAGGAGGACCATCAGCTTTGAGGCTTTTCCTGACCGTCAGCAAAGAAATGTGTGCTTATTAACAAAGACATTTTCTTAGAGAGAGGATAACAATACCTCAGATGGCCTGAGACAGCCCCCAGTTTATATGCCTGTTTTTCCAGCATAATTTAGTAATAAGTCCCTTGCATTTTACAAAGTGTCCCAGTTTGGATGATGAATTATTTGGTCAACTTGCTCAGGGAGCACCAGCCTGATCTGTGCCACATGTTCTTTGTTGATAGAAGAGGGTAATTTAGAAAACCTTTAATTGGAACCCCTCGCTCATGCTCTTCCCCTCCTCCCTCCCTCCCTCCCTCTCCCCCTCTGCCCTCCCTCTCTCTCTCACACACACAAGTACACAAGCTCTCGCACACACACACTTATGTATCCTACTGTAGCTACATTCCTTTATCTGGCAAACGCCATCATGCTTTCTTCAGCAGCAAAGTCTGTAAAATAAGTTCGAAGGGTACAAATCCAGACTCTATCACTAGATGCACAACCTGCATTTGTTTTATTTGCTTAGGGAAAATATCTATCTCACACGGCAGTTGTATGAACTAAGATATCATTTCTAAGATTCCTAGCACATAATAGGTATTCCAGAAAAATTTGTCCCATTCTATTACTGGACTGAAGATCAAAAGAGGTTAAATATTATTCTATTAAATTATGCAAACTTATTAAGCAACAGTTGCATTTAATAAATGAAATCCAAGGGGGAATTGTGTGTATGGACCTACGATTCCAGGTTCTTTTTCAAGATTGTCTATCTTCCATGCCAAAAGTGGCCAAAGTTTCACTACAAGCTTCTAGTTCCATGGGCTCAACAAAACCACAATAGCCAAATTCGAGTTTTTAAATTGCAGTGTTTTTCTGAGACATTGCAGATGTTGTTGGAAGAAACTAACATCTTGTATGATTTCTGGAACCCTAAAAAATCCCTCCTCACCCTGTAGGTTGAAACCCCTGACAGTGATCCTAGTTAAAACACTGCTCGGCGCAAAGAGGTATTGGTTAGCCACTGACTTCTCCTAAGATCCTCTTACCGTGATGGGGCTAGGAGAGTGGTACTCTAACCATCATCAAGTGTACAGAAGGAGAAACTGGAGCTTGAAATGTTATTTCAAGGTCACTCAGCTAGCGAGTGGTGGAGCAAAGACTTTGAACTGGCGTCTATCCGACCCCAAAGCTCTCTAAATATTAAGTGAAACTCTTTTGTCTCTATTCCCCGAAAGATCACTGCTTACTTCTGAGTCTGGATGATTTCTTTGATGTCTGCTCTCAGTAGCCATCTGTCTTTCGACTCCCTGACCTTTGTGACCGGTGTTAGATAAGCAGAGAAGTCTAGTTCCCTGTGTCTTCTTCTCATCCATCTGTCTGTCTGTCCGTCCTGCCTCCCTCCCTCCTTTATTTCCTTCCCCCATCTTGTTATTCACGCATCCACGTTTTCATTCATCCACACAAGCACACATTCATTTAAACAAATATTTGGCTCCCCGCTCTATGCCAGGGCACTGATCCAGGTACTGAGAATGGGAGGTAATACAACAGGACTTGTTCCTTTAGAAATTCACCGTATGGTGAAAAAGAGACCTAGAAACAATACGAAGCAAAGCTGGGAAGGAGAGAGGGGAGAGATGGAGAGGAATAGTTCAATGGTTTACCTTGTATACTTCACTACTACCTAACTCCTTTCCCACGAGGATACTCTGATGCAATATCTGTATTAACACTCTGGCCCCTAAAGTCTCACCTGGTTTGATCTATTCAAGAGCTTGGCATTCTAAAAGCTTGCCTAGAATGAATCAACTCTGTCTTAAATGGGTAGCAGAGAAAAGAAATTATTGGGAGTAGAAAAGCAGAGATCAGTGCCATTTACAAAATTCCTTCTCCCTTTCTAACTTCTAAAAAGGGGACTTCTCTTGGTACTCCTAAAGGGGAAGCTGTCAGGTGGAGAGACGCGCCATAAAAGTGAATGGCTGGATAGATGATTTGCTAAAAGAATTCCGTGTTTTAGTGATTTTTTTTCTCAAAAAAAAAAAAAAAAAGGCACCAAGCCTCAGAGTCATAAGCAGAAGTGAAAATCAACTAGAAAGTGCTGACTTACTGTAAAGATCTTCCTTTGTGAGGGGAGGAAAGTTGGATCTGTAACTATGTGTCCATAGATGAAACATTCTCCAGTCACACCCAGGCCCTCGAGGAACAAACATCTTGACTGGGAATAGAAGCTTTCCCTCTCTAGCTGAGTTTTTTACTCTTTCTCCAGATCACCCACCCCCACTGATGCACACTGAGGAAAGAGCCACCATCTGGCTTTGGGAGTTCCTCCTGTAATCCCAAGAATTTACTTCCCATCATGAAGCTACTGTTCCTTCTGTTTCTCTTCCTTGTGTGTCTTGTCCAGATGACATCAGGTAAGCCACGGCTCTTCCTGGTAGGATGCTACGACGGATGGCCGTGGAGAGGAATAGAGCCACATTGACTCATGATCCAAAGATGCCCTGGAGTATACAACAACTGTGTGATATCACAGCTGAAAGGAGAGCATGCACTACATGCTCCATTTTACAAATAAGGAGAAGGGAAGCTTAAGAAAATTTAAACGATTTTCCTAAGATTGCTCTTAACTAGTTGGTAGTAAACCCATAAGTAGTAATGGTGATAGATAACATTTACAGGGGCTTGACAGCTCACAAATTATTTTCATGTGAATAACAACAACACTAATAATAATAGCAGAGATATTGGCCACTCACTCCTTACCAAACATCACAATAAAAACTATTAATGTCCTGTCCCACACGTACTTCATAACACTATTTATGGGTAAGTATTCCCTGGCTCGCAAATGAAACTGAGATATGAAGTAACTAGTTCAAGGTCACTCAGGTTGTACGTAGTGGGGCATTTGACTCAAGCTTAAGTGGGTTTGTTGCCAGATGATGTTTTTATTAAATACTCAACAATCCCAGAGAATAAATTTACTTACCGAATTATGCATAAACGTCAAATACTTTTTGGTAGGAGTACGTCCCATGCAATATTTGGAATCACTTGTACTAAAAGAGTATGTTATTTTTCTGAAATTCACATTTAAGTGGATCTCCTACATTTTACCCGGCAACCCTACGCATGTGTCAGCACGTGCCAGGTTATGCTGTGGTCTCAACCTCGGCATCTTGAAAGAGTCATAGTTTAATTCTTGCTTCAGTGATACAAACCCATCATGGCTGTTACTGCAGCTGCCCGGACCTGGCTGACAGAACAGCCTCTGCCATGAGCGTGGCTGATTGCCGTGTCAAAGAGAAGAGCGCTGAGGAATCCCACATTGTCAGTTATGGGCTCCAGCCCGGAAAGGACACATCACTTCTGATTAAAATTTATGAACTGAGCAAGTCTTATGGCTCTACCCAATCATACAAAAGCTAAATCCTACTTTGTCAAGAACATCGGGGGCCAGACCTATTTGGTGAACAGCCTAAGGGAAATAGACAGTTGGCTATAGATAGAGACACAGATCTGAATATACATGAATATAGATTTATATCAATGAGATCAATTGTAAACATACATGAACACAACGTATTTGCATATATTCATTCATATTTATAAGTGTATGTATTACATATAAAATTTATGATTACATATATATATATATTACCTTGTCTTCTTATGAAAAATTAGGAGGTTCTGTGGCTCTCAGAGGAAAACTATGGTCCTGGCAGGAACCAGAAACCAGGTCTCCTAATTCCTGGCAGAGTATGCTTCCTATCACAACATGGTGCTTTTAAAAGCCATAACCTCTGCTGGAAACTTCTTTTTTATTTATTTTTTTATTATGTTATGGTAGTCACCATACCATACATCATTATGTAGTTTTTGATGCAGTGTTCCATGACTCATTGTTTGTGCAGAACACCCAGTGCTCCACGCAGAACGTGCCCTCCTTAATACCCATCACCAGGCTAACCCATCCCCCACCCCCCTCCCCTCTAGAACCCTCAACTTGTTTCTCAGAGTCCATCGTCTCTCCTGGTTCGTCTCCCCCTCTGACTTCCCCCCTTCATTTCTCCCTTCCTTCTCCTAATGTCCTCCAGGCTATTCCTTATGTTCCACATATGAATGTTGGCGAGGTTGCGGAGAAAGGGGGACCTTCCTACACTGTTGGTGGGAATGCAAATTGGTGCAGGCACGCTGGAAAACAGTGTGGAGGTGCCTCAGAAAATTAAAAATAGAGCTACCCTACGACCCAGCAATTGCACTCCTGGGTATTTAGCCCAAAGACACAGATGTAGTGAAAAGAAGGGGCACCTGCACCCCATTGTTCATAGCAGCAGTGTCCACAATAGTCAGACTGTGGAAGGAGTCGAAAACTCTTCTTATTCACAGTTTCCTTGTGGCTGCTTGTCGTTCTCCTTCTTGCTCTCCTAATTTGAGGCATCGTTCAGGTTCTCACTACTCTCAAGTTGCATTCTGAATTTCGCTAGTCAGGTGGCTTGATCACATACCATGTTCTTTCAGCTTACCTCACAGGAGCCCAGGAAGACCAGTGCTTGCTATGTGCCATGTTGGTGGCATTGAAAATGTCACAGTGTACGAAACAGCTCTGGTTGCATGGGAGATGGGGGGGACGGTATTCAGGAGCGAGAATGCCCACTTAGTGTCCAATGCTCATTGTCTAACTTGGGCAACGTGCTTCTAAGATTTTGCCCTTTTGAAAAAGAGGAAGGCATGTTGGGAAGCTTTTATGAAGAACATGCAGAGTATGTCCCTAATCTTGTAGCTCAGCCAAGTCACTTGCTTTCTCCGATCTAAAGTTCCTTCATTTGAAAAAGAAAGACACTATAGGGCACAGGTCAATAAACTTTTTTGGTAAAGGACCAGCTAGTATTTTAGGCTTTCTGGGCCACAGGGTTTGTTATGACCTTCGTGAGAAGCAACCACAGACAATATGTCAATGAACGAGGGTGGATGTCTTCCTATAAAACTATATATGGACACTAAAATTTGAATTCATATAATTTTCACATATCACCAAATATTTTTCTTCTTCTGAAGTTATTTCTACCATTTAAAAAAATAAATAAAAACTATTCTAAGCTGATGGGTCACACCAGAACAGGTAGATGGACGGTTTTGTCCATACAAACGGTTAAACACGCTTTATGGTTTTATATTTTTTGTCACCTCTCTTTCCTTTCCAGGGCATGAGAAAAGGGGGCGATTCCTTGAATGTGAAAAAATGGGTGGTGTCTGCAAGCACCAAAAAACCCACGGATGCTCCATCCTGCCTGCAGAATGTAGAAGTCGGAACAAGCATTGCTGTCGTCTCTAGCATCCACCCCCGGGAACTCTTCGGGGCAGCATGGCCGCCTCACCCCTGCTGACCTCTGCTGAATAAAAACATCACCACTCACGTGTGTCCTGCATCGGGTCTTTCGGGGTGCACAGTGGAGGGGAGGGGCGTGTGGGACTGAAGTTCTGAGCTTGGTACCCACCACTAATTCCCCGACTGACTTTGGACAAGGCTTGTCCTTTTCTATGTCGCTGCTTCCCTACCTGTAACTCTTCAAATAGTTCTCCAAGCCCCCTGTAATCTGCTCATATACATCTATCAATTGATGGATTGAGGATTAGAGCTTGAGGGGTGTGTGTGTGTGTGTGTGTGTGTGTGTGTGTGCATGCGCGCACATGCATGCTCGTGCATACGTGCGTGTATTGACAATATGTGGGAAAAGTCACTGAGATTTTGTTCTCATTTTCATACACCTTAATGACTGTTGGCTATCAAGCAATGGCTCCCTGTTGATTATTGAAGAGCCAGGGAAATAAATTGATCAGAAGGGCCTAAAGGTGCAGAAAGCTCAAAGCTGGTACCCAGGCATCAGGCCATAGAATCAGAACTCAGAGATTACAGAAATCAACCCACTGTTTCACAGAGAATCAAGACTTAGCAAGGTAGTGATTATTTTCCTCTCTCCAAAGATGCCTTTCCAAATAGCGGATACCGTTAGAAACATTTTCTTAGAATCCAAGGAATGGTTTTCCGCAGAGATAAGATTTGGACTGCGTAGCAGAAGCCTGCTGATTGGAAGGGGAAATGCCATCTTCAGCAGGAAGTTATTCTCATTTTGAAACAGAATCCGATTTGTCATCTCTTCTCTTAGTGACTTTCTTTTGGTAACAAATCAAACTCTTGGACACTGCTGCTGGGGATGCGAGGTTGTAAGGCTACTTTGGAAGCTCATTTAGCGGTTTCTTTTTTTTTTAAGATTTTATTTATTTATTTGTCAGAGAGAGAGAGAGAGAGCACAAGCAGGGGAAGCGGCAGAGGCAGAGGGAGAAGCAGGCTCCCCACTGAGCAGGGATCCCGACACAGAGTTCGATGCCAGGAACCTGAGATCATGACCTGAGCCGAAGGCAGCTGCTTAATCGACTGAGCCACCCAGACGTCCCATTTTGCATTTTTTATAAAGTTGAATGTATGCTTGTCATATCACTCATTAATCCCACTCTTGGGTATTTACTCAGGGGAAATGGAAACTTACATTCCCATTAGACACCTGTATGTAAACGTTCATAGCAGCTTAATTTATGTTTGCCAAAAATAGTTAACAACACAGATGTCCTTCAACTAGTGAATTAACTGTGGCACATCAGATAATGGAATCCTAGGCCACGATAAGAAGGAACAACTGATTGATTCCAGTAACATGAATGGATCTCAAAGGCCTTCTGCTGGGTTAAAGAAGCCAGCTATAAAGACTACAGATTATTTAATTCCATCTATATAGCACTCGTGAAAAGAAAACTGTAGGGTTAGAAGCCAGGTCAGTGCTGGCCACGGGTTAGGGGTCACAAGAGGGGATGACAATAAGGACCGGTACAGGGAATTGGAGGTGAGGGACTGCCCCGTATAGATGGTACAGGGAATTGGAGGTGAGGGACTGCCCCGTATAGATGAATGGTGGTGAATACTGAACTCTGCATTTGCAAATCCTTTAGAATGCTACACCACAAAGTTTAATTTTTACTATATACATAAATTAAAAAAATATTAGCTCGATGTGGGCAGAAAAATGAAATGCTGACTACAACAAATGACTCTAACAGTATTGCAGATTAATCCTATGACCACACTAAATGCAGCGGGGAAGAAAGAACTGACCTAACTAACTTTGAGGAACTGTTTTGACCTGATAATCCAAGACTAAAGATGAAAAGTCCTTACACAAGAACTGGACTCTGGTTATTAGATCTGTTTCTCACAGCTGTTTGGATTAGCAATTCTAAAACTACTTGTACATATAAGAGTTGAACAAAGGAGAAAATGCACTGTAAGTAAGAGCCAGTCTTGTCACTGGTGGAGGAAAAAAAAGGTTATAAATTAAAAAAGAGGGAGATGAGAAGGACCACCGTGGTGCTGGATTGAAATTGAAGACACTGAGGAGGAACATGGGTTTTTAAAATACATACACAGAGAGATACAAAAATATATACAGGTGTGTATATAAATGAATTAATATCCATACATGTTTCCTAAATGTAGTCAGAGAGAAATGAGAATCTGTGCCATCTCAGCAGCAATGAGCACACGGAGTACTCAGATCTCTGTTTCTTTTTTTAAATGTCTTTTTTTTTTTTTAAGTAGCCTCCACACCCAACGTGGGGCTTGAACTCACGACCCTGAGATCTAAGGTCGCATGCTCTACCAACTAAGCCAGCCAGGTACCCCTTGGATCTCTGTTTCCAAATACCATTTTCTGTAGATGGAACCAAGGATCCTCGAGGAATTAACTCACTCCAGGACTGGGGCTGAGAAAATGCAAAATGAAGCTGGAGTATCTTATAGTGCCATAAAATAACAAAACGCTCAGAAAATGGGGCACGTTGAGAGGACCCAAGAGAGACCTGGAAGAGCTCTCAATGGCCAACTGGAAACAACGTCACCAAAAAAATAAAGAGCTGAGATGCCCTTCAACAGATGAATGGATAAAGAAGACGTGGTCCGTATATACAATGGAATATGACTCAGCCATCAGAAAGGATGAATACCCAACTTTTACATCAACATGGATGGGACTGGAGGAGAATATGCTAGGTGAAATAAATCAAGCAGAGAAAGTCAATCATCCTATGGTTTCACTTATTTGTGGAACATAAGAAATAGCCTGGAGGACATCAGGAGAAGGAAGGGAAAAATGTAGTGGGGAAATTGGAGGGAGAGGTGAACCATGAGAGACGATGGACTCTGAGAAACAAACAGGGTTTTAGAGGAGAGGGGGTGGGGGTATGGGTTAGTCCAGTGATGGGTATTAAGGAGGGCACGTACTGCACGGAGCACTGGGTGTTATACGCAAACAATGGATCGTGGAACACTACATCAAAAACTAATGATGTAATGTGTGGTGAGTAACATAACAATAAAAAAATTTAAAAAAACTAATGATGTATTGTATGGTGACTAACATAACATAATAAAATTTTAAAAATTAAAAAAAAATGAAGTGTTGAATTACAACCCAAACATAAATTGCCAAGGAACCATAAGGGTGTAAGTCAATCCCTCTTCCCCACCTCCATTTAAAATTTTTTGTTGTTTCCCTAAAGCTTCAAAGATAAAGTAAAATTTCTTAAGCATCTGAAGTCCTGCTTCTATTGACCATACCTTCTCTACTTTCATTTCATCACATTGTGGTTCTCGAACTACCCCCTACCGTGAGATGGGCACGTGTGTGTGATAGTGACCTTCACAATGAAACACACCCCACCTCCCCTTCAACTTCCCCTCACTAATTCTTACCCACTTTTTTTTAAAGACTCGGCTCATATATGGCATTCACGGGGAAGACATCTTTGAACCACCCAACGTGGATATGATTTCCACGTGTGTGAGTTTTCTTAGCAGAACATACCTTGAACCCATGCTTCCCGCCCCCAGTACGCCACGACAGTTCCTAGCACAGAGTAGGTGCTTGAGAGGTACCAACAAAATAAATGAATCACTGAATGAAGAAAATGGTATCATGAGACCTCAGCCTTCCAATTTAATTCAGGGTAGGTCCATTAAGCGTGACTTCTTCAGTTTACTTAATTCAGGGTAGATTCATTAAACACGAATTCTTCCATTCACTTATGCATCCTTATGCAACAGAAGCTCCTTCCGGGGCATATCCCCGGCATGCGAATCATACAGTTTCTTTTCCTCCTCAGGCACACGCTTGTATGTGAGTCACAGAAATGATACACTTCACCGTGCCTATAACCTGTAGAAAGAGCAAAAATGGTTTATTTTGGGAAGAAAGACTCAAGGCCCCCATACAGGGGAAGAAACAACCAGGAACCCCCAACCGTCGTTACGTCAAGAACGTACGCTGTCCCACGCTCCTCCTCCTCCCTGCCTTGTCGCTCCTGCTGGCTTGTTCAACAGGAAGACCCTGCCAGCCTTTAAGAGCTCATGAAGAACAGAAATTATGCTGTTAATTGGAGGCTGAAATCAAAGACTTCAAATACTCCTCCGGGGTTGATATGCCGCAGAGTGGCAAGTGTTCACCCTGGAGACTGATGATGGGATTGCCAATGTCCTTTGGAAGCAATACATTAAAACTTTGGTTTTCATCTTCCCGGGAGAGGATTCCATTCAGAATGAGATGACACTACAGCCCCCGTCTGGGGAAGGAAGACCTACGTACGTACTGGGTCAAATACAAAAGTGTACTCACACAGTGTGCCCCAAAGCATTTAAGGAATGTCACCAGCTCTCTCAAGTCCACCCCTAATTCCCAGGCTTAGCATCCCTGCCTTCAGGGTTTATCAGCTATGTCTTAAAAATAGGATTAAAGATCTAAAATTCAAGTCCCTAAAAGGAAAGACCCAGAATAACCAGGGGCACCGGCTGAGTTAAGAAAGGTTTCCAAAAGAGGGGAAAAAATCCTACCTGACTCAAAGCCAGGCCTGAAGAAGGAAGACTTCTCTCCCCGCCTCTTAGAAGGTGGAGGAAAGAAAGCCTGCACTCAGCCCGGAGAAAGAAGGGCCTCCGTGCTCCCTATCGCCCAGCCTGCCCACCGTGGATCATTAACAGAAGTCACCAACTTCAGACCCAGGCTGCACACCTCATGGGGCCTCGGACTAGTGATAGGGCCTTACACACCCTTTGTGGAACAACTCGAGGGTGGGAGGCAGGTTTACTCCCTTACTTCACCCCATTTGTGGATCCCAGCTCTGTTTACGTTGTCTTCAACCTGTCCCCTTCTACTGGGGCAAGTCGTTAGAAGGGGGCTTTTAGCAGGGAGCTTTCATAAACCTGCTTAGGGTGGGCTCTTGCACCCTATCTTCATGCCACAGGGTCGAGGCTATCGTGAAAGGCCCCCTGCCCATCCTGTCTTCGTCACAGAAGCTGTGACCACAGAAGCCAGCTCTGACATCGGGGCTCCCCAACCCCAGGGACACTGGCATCCCTGCCCTAGCTTGGTCACCAAGAGTCACGCTGGGAGCAGCCTGTGATTCTCTCCTTCTTCTTCCCCAAACACATTCTCTCATAGCCCACCATAATCTACTCTCCTCGGCTCTTGGGTGAAAAATCAGCCCAGTGAGGAAACTGAGGTTGCGCCATTATTCTGAGTGATGCAACAAAACCAGTCATCATGCCCAGTGGGTCCACAGTGAACAGACTCTTCTTGACCCAAAGCAGAAAGGGGGTACGCTGCCCTACCCAGCTCCTGTCCCCTTGGCTTCTCATCGGTCAGTTCTGTGAAGTGGTGTTCTAGAGGACACGGGAGCCCCAAGCAGTGAGACCCAGGAGTGGACCATCCGATTGGGTGAATTTATTTGTGTAAAAATAGAATATTAGAGGAGGAGAAAAGTAGAGGTGGGGGATTCAGGTGGGTGAGCGCCAAGCCCAACATGGCAATATGGGAGAATGGCTGGCTTTCTGGGGGAAGCAAGGTTCAAACTCTCAGTGACCTGACAGACCCTCACGGTGCTCACCCACGCAAGCCAATTTTCTCCCCCCAAATCCAAGCAACTGTAGTTCTCTCTAAAGCCCCCGAGCTGTTCCATGATACTCAGCACTTCTGTGATGTCAGGAATGAACACCAGGCAGGCCCCTGCCTCCCTCTCTCCCTCTCTTCTTGCCACCCCTTGCTCAAGACCTGGAGCAGGATGCACCTTCAAGTTTCTTCCAAAATGCCATGGTTCTTAATACATTGCCTCCTTCTGGAAAACCTCTCTGGTTCCTCCTTTCCGGCTCTTACAGCCAGTCACTATACACGGTATCTGGAGAATGAGGGTGGTGAATGTGAGTTCAAACACACCTCCGCAGGGGGAAGCTTCAGGAAAGGAGAGCATATCTGTGAATGTCATCAGATTGAACAAGAAAGCAGGGCACGGTTTCAGGATACACCAAGGAGGGTTTACCTGGCATTACTTGAGAGTTGAAGAGGACGACGAAGACGAGAAGGAGAAATAGGTTCATAGTGCCGAGTCCGTGGAGACCTCTTCGAAGTTCCTTGAAAAGAGAAGACAAATGGCAGTGTAATGGGGTTGAATAAAAAGTCGTTTAGAGCCTCCTCTTTTATAAGTTTGATTGAGGTGACTAAACGCGGAAGAGAATGTCCATTGTGATCCGAGCACTAACTGAAATATATAGTGGACAATGAATGCCCGTAAAATAAACAAGGACGGCGATTAGCAACGTTTGGTGCAGGGCTGGGGTAATTTCTTTTGTTAGCATTTAACAAATCAAGGCCCCAGGAAGAACAGTAATGGTAGTAAAATGAAAATGACTAGGATTCATGGAACATTTACCCTATGAAAAACCTGGGATGGTTCGTATGACTTTTTTTTCCCAGTTATTCTCAGGGAACGAGTATAATCTGCTACTGCAACTCCAAGTCCAAATACAGTCACAATAAGACCTTGTGTTTTTCCAGGCATCTCTCTAGTGCTTCATAGAATGAAAACCATCACCTACCTCTTATGACTCACCTCCCAAGGCCCTAATCCCCCTGAAGAGGTGGGCCTTCTGGTCTCCAGAGATCTGAAGTCTGTTCTGTGCCCAGCCATGTCATGTCTCCTTAATAAGGACTGGTCCTGCCTCGTCTCACCAGGGAAATTCTCCTGTTCCAGGAATGACCCTGCTGATTCAGGTCCCTGTCCCGGCCACGGTGATGTCTCATGACTGAGACAAGCTCGTGTTCTTGGCTCTTGTCCTGCCAAGCAAACATAGTTTCCAGCATAGGTGAAAGCAGAGGGGCTTTCCTCCTTAACCAAAGCCTGAAGAAGAACAAGTTCTCTTCCTAAATTAGGCCCTTGTCTTGAGGCCAGGGATTTAGTGCAACCTACCCCTCACATTTTACTTCACCTGCTGTCTCTCTTCTCTGTTACTGGGCTTTGGCTAGCTGACCCTGACCCAGAATCTCACAGAGCTCAGGAAAGCCTCACCCAGAAATCTTGGATTCCTCACAAAACAATGATCCCCCTGATTCTGAATGAACACTTGTCTACAACAAGTGTCCTCAGGAGTGGCTGACTCAAGGATTTTCATACATTTCCCTCTTCTCCCTAGATAATGGTTGATAACTTGCCTTACACTTACATACGTAAGTAGAATCAATCAGGAAGAGGGTACTGAAGGGGATTACTATCACCTTCCTGCAGCCAGAAGCAAAGTAGTCTTACTTTATGCAGGTCCTAATATGATCCCTAAATGTACACATGAGGAAAATAAGACTAGAGATATTTAGTACAGTGATAAAACTTGTATGTGGTGAAATCAAAATCAGAGTCAGAAGTCCAGGTCCAGATTCTGGGTTCTTTCCTGCTGTGAGATAGTCCACTTGTCTCTTTACATAAGGATTGGCTCTCAGAATCCAGTAAATATTATGCATTTTAAAAGAATAATAAGTTGGCTAAATAGTCACTTCCCATAGACTAGTGATAATGTAGACAGTAGGGCTTAAAAATAAAAGTTTTCATGATATTATCCCAGCCAATGTAAAAATTCACTGTATATAGCAGCAATGTCCACAATAGCCAAACTGTGGAAGGAACCGTGATGTCCTTCAACAGATGATGGATAAAGTAGATGTGGTTCATATATACAATGGAATATGACTCAGCCATCAGAAAATGAATACCTACCATTTGCATTGACATGAATGGATCTGGAGGGGATAATGCTAAGTGAAATAAGTCAAGCAGAGAAGGACAATTATCACAGGGTCTCACTTATTTGTGGAACATAAGGAACAGCAGGGAGGACCACAGGGGAAAGGAGGGAAAACCGAAGGGGGAGAAATCAGAGAGGGAGACAAACCATGAGAGACTCCGGACTCCGGGAACCAAACTGAGGGTTACAGAAGGGAAGGGGCTGGGGGAATGGAGTAACCCGGGTGATGGTTATTAAGGAGGGTACATGTGGTGATGAGCACTGGGTGTTGTACACAATTGATGAACCACTGAACACCAGATCAAAAACTAATTATGTACCGTATGCTGGCTAAGTGAACATAATAAAAAAAAATTCACTGTACAGGGAAAATGTGTAAGAATAAACAAGAATATTTTTATAAAGAGTAACAATGGTGTCTTCCACCAATAATAACTTCCACCAGTTATTATTGTTTATAATGACAGTGAGGCTTGAAATATGTGGCAGAGTCCCCCTCCCCCCCGGAAAAAAAAACACACCAGAACAAAGAAGACACAAACAGACCACACGGACACCAACATTCAGTTTATGATAAAGGTAGCCTTTATGTGAGTGGGGAAGGAGGGCAGTGGACTATTTCTCTGATCAATCATGTAGAGTTGATTGACTGTTCATCTGGAGAAAAACTAATTGATAATCTAAGTGGAGGCATGAAAATAGATTATAACTTTTTTCTCTATAATTTTTAATTTTTGAGTGTTTCATACAGAACAAGTGTGCATTGCCTGTGTAACTGAAAAAATCAAAAGACTTAATATTTATTATCAAAATTCCTAAAATGTCAGAAGGATTAACTATGTTAGGATTTTTAGAGTCATACTGAATGTGTCCCCCTAAAATTCATACAGCCTAATCCCCATAATCATGACACCTAATCCTCAACATGATGGTATTTGGGTAGTCTTTGGGAGGTGATCAGGTCCCTGTAGAAGAGACCCCAGAGAGCTCCTCGTTCCTACCATCAAAAAGTCAACCATCTATGAACCAGGAAATGGTCTCTCGCCCCTGGAATCTGCCAGCCCCTTGGTCTTGGGCTTCCAGCCTCCAGAATAGTGAGAAATAAATACATAAGCTGTTGTTTATCAGACACCGGGTCTATGGTATTCTGTGATAGCTGCCCAAACTAAGACACATACCATATACAAAATATGTGATATCTATACGATTGATGGTACCATTTAAAATCTTACCTGTATTAGTGAATTTGTAACACTTTTCCTCTAGCTCTATTAATTTTTGCTTACATATTTTGAAAGCACTTTTAAGGGCTTACAAATTTTTTTAAATTTGTTTTTGAGAGGGAGAGAGCACAAGCAGGGGGAGGAGCAGAGGGAGAAGCAGACTCCCCGCTGAGCAGGGAGCTTGATGCAGGACTTGATCCCGGAACCCCGGGCTCATGACCCGAGCCGAAGGCAGATGCTCAACTGACTGAGCCACCCAGGCACCCAAGTGCTTACGAATTTAAAATGATTACATCTTTCTGGGTAACTGAATATTTATCATTATGCAGTAACCCTCTCTTTACCCAACAGGGTTTTTTTTTTTTTTGGTGTGGTGTCTATTTTCCTGGACAAACAGCTATGCTACCTTTTTGTTACAATGCCCCTAGTTCTCTTCCTTTTTTCTTAACCTTTCCAAGTCCTTAAACTTTGTGTGTCTTGTAAATAGCATACAGCTGGAATGAGTTCTTTCCCAGTCCGATCGTTTCCATCTTTTCATGGCTTACATTTATTGTAATTACTAATACATAGGGATTATTGCTAACATTTTATTCTTACTACGTATTTCCTTTTTCTATGTTGTTTTGCCTCCTTTTTTGCCTTTGTTAATTGAGTCCTTGCTTCTTTGTTTTCTTTTCCCATTTTTTTTCCCTCTACTGGCCTGGAAGTTACATACTAGGTTTCTTTCGTGTTAGAGGTTGTGCTTGGAATTCTACCATGCACACTAGGAAAAGTCTAAAGTTAACACATTATCCTCTCTCCTGATCAATAGAAGAACCTTAAGATGTCAGTTGTGATCACCTCCTTGTAACTCACGGAAACACAGAAAAGAATGGTGGTCACCAGGTGCTGGGGGATGGAGGAAACAGGGAGATGCCGGTTATAAAACCCAAAGTCTCAGTTATGCAAGATGGGTAAATCCTGTGGAGCTGATGCAGGGCCTCATGACTATGGTTAACAACATTGTACTGTTTGTTGTAAATTTGCTGAGACAGGGGCGCTTGGGTGGCTCAGTCGGTTGGGCGTCTGCCCTCCGCTCAGGTCATGATCCCAGGGTCCTGGGATTGAGCCCCGCATCGGGTTCCCTGCTCAGCGGGGAGCCTGCTTCTCCCTCTCCCTCTGCCCCTCCCCCTGCTCGTGCTCTCTGTCTCTCTCAAATAAATAAATAAATAAATAAAATTTAGAACTAACGTCACAGACCAGGAATAGTCAATTCCTGTAACCCCTACAGGCAGACTGAATGGGAGGTCAGTGCCAGTGAAGAACAGCAGGGAAACTAACATCTGCATCGGTATCTGGATATCTTTACAAACGCTGATCTACAGCTGGTAATAAATAGTCCGTCGTTCATGTACAAACTTGCACTGAATTTTCTTTAGTTGTTCATTGATGGGGACCAGGTCGTAGAAATGGTCCTCTTTATTACTCGTCATCGCAATTCCTGTCACACTCCCATCTTTTTCCTGTGACTGTTTAGGTTTTGGAGGGATGTTAGTAAAACTTATCTGTCCTCTTTGTACGCCAGCTTCCCGGTCACCTTGCACGACCTCCTGCCTCCTCCCCCCACCAACATCCAAGTTTGCTTTGTAAATTGCAGAAAGTATGCTCCCTCTGCAGAGGCAGGACAGGGACATTCGTAGTGGAGAGGCGACTTACCCAGGACACGACAGCAGATGTCATGCCCTGAACAAGAAAAGTGAACAAGGAAGACACAATAATCACACCTATCCCAGGCGTGAGCCACACAGCGTAAGCCTTCTGAGCTGCCCTTGAGGTTCCTCTCTGGAGGGTCTCTCGCTACACCTGCGCGTGCCCAGCACCACACCCCCGGCGCTGGGCTCCTCGATAGCACCTTCCCACTGGGCACCTTACCTGCTGCACGCGCATGTCCCAGGACCACCCTGTTCTCACATCCCTTCGCTGTTCTCTAGGGGACCCTTTCCTCTGCCTCCCTGCGATTGTTCAAGAAAACCGTAACTTCCCTTCTACATGTATAGCGTTTTATAGACCAGCCAAAAGAAAGGTCTTCGATTATGCTCCTTTAACTGATGGTGTCATCTTGTTATTTAACTAAACCGAGTCTGGTTTCTGCATCTGCGAGGCGGGGCTGAAAAACCAGAACACTCGAAGGATTCCATGGTATGTGAATGAAAATGCTTTTGCAACCTTTAAAGCATAATATAAATTTTATTCTTACATTGTCTCCCTCTCACTGACTACCCCTTCATGGAAAACAACTGTCCTTTTAATCGATCCTAACAATACAACAATTGATTAGTGAGACTCGTACGTTGTTTGCTTTTACTCGGACAAGGCAGCCATGCTTCGGATCCTGGAGTCAGGGCTCCTCGGTTGCTCTACTTCTCCCATCAGCTCCTCTTTACTTTGCAGCAAATGGTGAACGCCCGGCAGGGGCCTCGGAAGGGCTCACAGTTTGGCGTCCCTTGCTTCAGGCAGATCCCACCACGAAGGTAGCAGGGTCTTTCAAAATTGAACGCCCTGGTGCCATCTGCAAAATGAAAAGGGGTTTGTATGAAGCTGAAGGTGTGTGGGGGAACGCTGGAGACTCCGGGGAGGGAAGCCTTATCTCTCACAGCCCAACACCGACAGCCGGCAGCTTGGCTCCAAGAGCTTCCCTGCTTCTTCTGCTGCAAGACATCACTGTCGGTGACAAATTGTCCTCCCTGAGGTGGGGACAACTGGGCGCTAACGGGAGGGTAACCTGAGCCACCCGGTGCTCCTCACCAATCCCCCCAGCTCCAGCCTCAGCCCCCCGACAGCCATCCCCGCTCTCACAGAACCGTCTGGAGGAAGCCTTGCCCAGCAGACTCAAGGTCACCCCCGGGACGAGAGCGGCAAGCGGCCCCCAGGTGGGCGCGGGTCAAGGATCTTTGTCTCCAACAGGTGATTCAACGGCTTGTCTCCAGTCAGCCCGTTCATCCACGGGGGAGGGGAGGGAGCAGAAGACAGCTACCTAGCAAGCCCTTTCCCCAGGACGTTGTAAATTCCCTTCAAGGAATTTTTAACCTTGTTAGGAAGTAATTTTGGGGTGTAGAGATGGTCCCTGATGCTTCGCTCTCGGACTATGGTGGACTTGGGGGCAGGACAGACGATGGTGACGACAGCAGGGGCGTCGTGGCTGGTATTTACCGGGCAGTACCTGGAAGATGATAAAGGCAGCGGCGAGGACCACGTGGAGGAGTCTCATCGTTACAGAGCTGAGCTTCGCCAAGGCCTGATGGTGAGAAGCAAGAGGACCGAGTCAGAAGCCCAGGGTTCGCTGTCAGAGGAGCTCACGGCAGCCCCGGGGCTGGTGTAGAGATGAACTTGCGCTGTCTGAGGCCCCGCTCCTCTGTCTTCGGCAGGAGTGGTCACAACAGCTGCCTGAGCCCCAGCAGCTTGCCTTGTTTTTCTCTCAGCCTGTGGGTTGAGGCACCGCTATGGTTTTTTTTTTTTAATTAAGTTTTTTATTGTAATTCCAGGATAGTTAACATACAATGGGATCTAAGTGTCAGGTGTGCAACGTAGCGATTCAACACTTCCGTACATCACCCCGTGCTCATCACGACAGGTGCACGCCTTCATCCCCAACACCTATGTCCCCCAACCCCGCCATCTCCCCTCTGGTGACCATCAGTGTGTTCTCTAGAGCTAAGAGTCCATTTCTCGGTTTGCCTCTCTCTCTCTTTTCTCCTTTGCTTGATTGCTTTGTTTCTTAAATTCCACATATGACTAAGATCATATGGTGTTTCTCTTTCTCTGACTGACTTATTTCACTTAGCATAATACTCTCTAGCTCCATCCATGTCATTGCAAATGGCAAGATTTCATTCCTTTTTAATGGCTGAACAATATCCCATTATATATATTATTATACCATATATATGTATATATAATATATATATATATATGCTATACCATGTATATACCATATCTTCTTTAAAATCCATTCAGTGAGCACTTGGGCTCCTTCCATATCTTGGCTATTGTAAATAATGCTGCTATAAACAAAGGGGTACACGTATCCCTTTGAATTAGTGTTTGGCATTTTTGGGCAAATACCCAGCAGTGCGATGACTGGATGGTAGGGTAGTTCTGTATTTGGAGGCACTGCCATCTGGCCACCCCAGGACCGGCTGGGGTCCATCCAGCCAGAGCCGGAGCTGCAGCCCCTGAAGGTGAGTGGGAGAGCCAACAGCCAAGCTACTACAAAAGGGGAATCAAGCGAGTTCCTCACAGAAAGGGAAGTTCATTAGAAAAGAGTTTGAGGCAAGCCGACGGGATGGTCCAGGGCTCCTTATGGAAGGTCCAGAACGGTGGTGGCTTGGCTATAACCCTCCTAGAGAATCCATGTTGAAGGAAGAAAGAGTTCATATTGGTTAAAAATTAGGGGAAAAATAGGCCCAGTTATTCCTAGGATTTGAATTTTATCATTTACTTTCACTTCAATTAATTACTTTTCTGAGTAGAAAAAATAATACTTACACACAGGAAAACTGCAAATAATAGAGAAATGTAAAAACTGGAAGGTAAAAACAACCCATAGCCCTACCTTTCAACTACCTTTCAGTTTGAACCACTATTTACAATTCTGAGTACTTCTATTCTTTTCCCTTGTGAATTAAATCATGTAAATGTTAATTTTTAACTTTAAAATATAAAATTATACTTCATAACCAGGTCCACTGCAGTTTTTTTTTTCCCCACTTAAATATTATCTTGGACATTCTTTAATGTCTACTCAAATACATTTGCTTCACATATTTGTGTGACTATACATATATCTTTAGAAATTCATAGGACTCGACATTTGTATAAATCCCTAGACACGGAACGTCAACCTACCTGCGTATTTCAAGTTTTATGGGTATTGCCCACCTCCCCACTCGAGAAACTGCTGTACCACCTTATCTGCTTACTGACAATGTGTAAAAATACCTTTTGACTGTTGATATTCTTATCAGTACTGCTTATTATCGACTGCTTCAATCTTTGCAAGTCACATTAGTGAATAATAATAGTGCCTGTTTGCTTTAATATATCTTTTTAACGTATTTCGGGGGTTGAGCATTTGTTAAAAATATTCATTGGTTATTTTTTCTCTTGGTACCTGTTCACCCAGTTCACTTGTTTCTCTATTTTCCTATTCATCTGCTCTTACTGGTTTCTGAGAACTCTATGTTTATTTAAGGTCATCAATCCTTTATCACATGTCTTGCCAAAGCTGTTCCTGGCTTCCTGTTTTTTTTTCTCCGACTCATCTAGTAGCCAGAATTCATGGCTACTCTCAATGATTACTTTTTAATTTGCTCACCTTTGGTTTTGTTAAAGATTCCTGTTTTGTCTGTGTGTTTACCTAATTATGTCTGTATTCCCGGTCAGTTTCATCCTCAGATCCTTGGCGCAGAGATGGAAACTGTTCTGAAAAACTGTGACAGATGTGGGGTTCCAGCAGTGATGTGAAGACTGGTTCATGCCCCGCTCAGAGATACGAATTTCCCAAGCCCACCGAGATGCCCCCATGCTCCAGTCCTGTGCTACCTCGAAGGAAAGGCACATGTCTGAGTTCATGTCTCTGTTCTCTTAAAACACCGAGTCTCACACAGGAGAGAAACAAAATCACACATGACGGGCAGGGATGGACGATGACCAGGCCTACCCTGAAGTGACAGTACTGCAGGACACCCTGGAGAGAGGAGATGGGGCACTTAATCCTAACTTTGCCAGGTATCAAATGCCCAAAAAGGCTTGGATCGTGGGGTGGATTCTGTTCTTGTCCACTCTTCCGTGTGTCTCTTCTTGTGGCAGGTTACTGAATGTTAACTGGCATTCAGTACCATGGAATATTACTCAGACATAAAAAGAATGAAATCTTGCCATTTGCAATGACGTGATGGAGCTAGAGAGTATAATACTAAGCGAAATAAGTCAGTAAGAGAAATACCATATAATTTCATTCATTTGTGGAATTTAAGAAACAAAACAAATGACTGAAGGGAAAAGGAGAGAGAAGCAAACCAAGAAATAAACTCTGAACTCTAGAGAACACACTGATGGTTCCTAGAGGGGAGGAGGGTGGGGGGTGGGGGAAACAGGTGCTGGGGATGAAGGCGTGCACCTGTCGTGATGAGCACCAGGTGATGGACGGAAGTGCTGAATCACTGTATCTTACACCTGACACTAATATTACACTGTATGTTAACTAACTGGAATTTAACTGAAAACTTAAAAAAAGAAAAGGAAAAAAGTTATCTGCTGATTTTCTGCTGTGCAGGGATCAAGGGCCAACTCTATAATCTTCCTAATAGAATGTTTTAATGTGGCATTAAAAAGAAAAAAAAAAAGAGTCAAGCCTCCCTTCTAGTCCTTGTTGGGATTCACTGCCTCTCTTAGTGAGTCAGTCTTACAAACTTACTTTTTAACTACTTAATCAAGTTAAAAACAAGTTTATTGCTTTGTTAACTGACACCGCATTGAAATGACACATTTTGTTTAAGAAAAGCTGATGGTGGATGATTGAGTCTTTCCAAGAACAAGCTTTCAGCTTCCATGTTTTTGCCGTTTTTGAACGTACCCGTTTTGTGTCCTTCAAAACACTTCTTCGTCTAGACCCAGAGCATTTCTTGTGACTTCATTTCTAGATATTTTACACGTTCTCTTGTATTTGAGTCACTTTCTTCTCACTTGGTATTTTACAACTGGCTCCCGTTTGCACAGAAAATGCTATTGATGACGCACAATGGTTTTGTCACTTGCCCCATTGGTTGGACTTTGATTGCTCTTCTTGTGGTGGCTCCTCAATGGTTTTTCAAGCACAAAATCACAAATCTGCAATAATTATGATTTAACCCCTTAATTCTGAGGTATGGACTTGCTATTTTTCTCCTCTCAGTGACTTGCATAGACTCACAGTCACTGGAAGATCACCTCACCCAGCCCGCTTGCTTAACAGAGGGACCCAGAAATGCTCCCTTATTGCTTAACTATGGTCAAAACAACGTCATGGCCAAGCCTGCGGGAGACCCCGCTCATTCTGCAGGACTCCTTCCCAGTCACTACAATGCAAATTTTGCCTTATTTCCCCCTATTTTCTTCTTTCTTGTTCTCTTATTCCTCCCTTCCTGGGTTAAAGAGCAACTTCCTTAATCCCAAAAACCAAACAAGATTTTTCAAAAATAGATTTAAAAAGAAAGTTGTTTTTTCTTTAAATAGATGCCTCAGTAGTTTTTTGTTACATGTGATTTCTTCCATGAAAACCTTTGATTTTTCTTCCGGGACTTGATTATGAATTTCAACTCATGCATTAAGCACAGGCTGTGGTTTCAGCCCAGATGTCCCTGGGGATCAGAAACCAGCCTGTGTCCAATGAAGGGAATGAGAGGGTTTTAAGGACAACACTATCATTCAGTGCTTCTGTGACCCCCGGACTGAGTCCACCGCTCTCTCGGGGCCCGGAGTTGACATGAGTTTATGTCAAGATTTCCATTTGACAAGTGAGATCCAGAGAAAATCCATTTTGGGTCTAGGAATTTGGGCTGTTACTATTTCTAAGCTCTGAGAGAAATCTCTGGAGGATGTAGGGAAGGGGAGAAAAAATTGTCAAAACGAAGGGGGGGATTGATATTTTTAAGGAAAGAAAGTAGAAATGAAGGGAGGGAGGAGAACAGGAAGAGAGAAGGAGAGAGAGAGAGAGAGAGAGAGAGAGATCATGTGAATCTCATAAAATTTGCCCCGAGCACTGGGGCAGTGAGGCCCCCGAGGTTGCTCCCCCAGCAAGGTGCCTTCCAGAAGGGCAGGCCACAGAGCAGATGGCCCCAGGTCAGCACTTCTGTTCCCTTCTCTACAAAGAGAAAATCAAATGCCGACTGCTCTGTTCTCAGCCCACCCCCTGGCCTACGGAGGTCTGAGCTGACTAGCGCCATCCTGAGCAGACAGGTCTCACTGAATGACCACTCTCTGTCTCTCACTAGAAAAATAGAACCATCTCCTTGATCATGAACCAGCTGGAAGTCCTATTAGCTGTTGACCCATATGTCACCTAGGAGCCCACGAGATCTTGAAAATTCACGACTAGGTCTGTTTACTCTTAGTCTCCTCAGTGTTGAGCTCTTCAGTATGAACCAGACAGAGAATAACTTTAGCTTCAGTAGGAATAGGAAACACCTTTCACAAAGCCACATAAACCTGGAATTCACCACTCTTCCCTGGGCTAACACATCACCTGCCTGCACACATTCACCAGGCTCTCCTGAGCCTCCCCTTCTCTGCTCTGAAGAGCCTCTGACCCTCAGACAGGGGAATGAATCACTACCCACCTCGGAGTACACTCCACTTTGCTAATGTCCTGCTTCCGGTGAGAATCCAGGCAGGTGGCCTTTCAAGCTCCCAATATTTTACCTTAGGTCAGTTTAAATGAACTACATCATCTTATACCTGCAGATACGTGGCTTTTGGTCTTCTGCCACAGAGACGTAAGTCTGAAAATGAGCACCCATGCGCCCAGTGACGAGGAACAGGCATCAAGCCTCCCCATGAGCAAAGCATTACGCTAGATGCTCTCCACGATCCATGCATCTTGAGACAACCCTTTCAGATAGGTTCTCACAATGACTCTGTTCTAGAGATGAGGCAACAGGGCCACACAGTGGCCAAGCAGGAATTGAACTCGAGTTTGAGTCAAACCTACGCTCATAGCCATCGTGCGAATTCAATTCATGCAGCCTAGACTCTTCCACAGAAATAGCTCAGGTGTCTCGAGAATATTAGAGAAAATAAGTGGGACATTCAGATTTGGGATGGTCAGCTCTGGTTTCAGCTCTGCCTCTGACTTCCGAGTCATGTCACCTCCATTCCTCATCTACGAATTCACAGAACTGGGGTAGGTGACATCCAGAAATGCCCTCCTCACTTCTGAAATCAGTGGCCCTAGGCAGTTCTGAGAGGTGTGCGTGGACCTAAGGGAAGAGCGTAAAGTGTGAGGAGGAAGTGCTTGCCCCGTGGTTGGGACCTTCTGCCTGGGAACGAGGGAACTTAGCCTTGAACACACAGCCCTGTCCCAGATCCTCCCCAGTCTGCTCCCCGAGGAGCACGCACTCACCTTCTCTCCCTCCTGTGGGCAGTGGGGCGGCTTCCTCAAGCTCTTCTTCATTCTCCAGTGCTTGTTCCTGGAGGTGCCCCTAATGGTCTGACCTTGTTCTGATCCCACTGTGCTAGTGAACCAGAGAAACCACTGAGTGGGTCGTTTCCAGAGGAGCGGCACGCTCCTGGCGGGGAGCCAAGGGCTAGCGACAGGCATTCCTACTAGCATTGGTAAATGTGGTTTTCCCAGTGGACGCCTAGGCTAATCAGCAGAAGTTCTGGGGACAGGAGCCCACAAAGGTGCCAGACGACTCAGCATGTCCCTGCTTCTCAGGAAGGTCCTGGGGGAGCTACTTGCCCTCACCCCGAGCTAAGCAGGCCCCCAGGGTAGGAGGTATGAAGGGGGCCAGGGGCCAGAGTGTGGCCTCAGAGAGCACGTTGCAAGAAGGGAAACAGAGACCATGAGAACTAGGAGACATGGAACAGATGAGAAGAGGGGGGCACTAAACTTCTCTGAAGTCGGGGGACTTCTTTAGGGCTAAGATTGTAAACAAATGGAAAATGTAAGATCTCTGCGCAGAAGGGAGTAAATCGAAAGGAAACATACCAGGAGCCAAACGAAATAAAATATGCCTAGGGAGACAGGTATGGAAACAAAGCATTACACCATGACTAGACCAAAGCTACAGGCACTCAGGGAGCCGTGAAGCAGGAGGGCCACGGGGAGGCCGGTAGAGTCATCCACGTGAGAGACGTGAAGCGTGTTGCTATCTTCGGTGGCTTGGTCAGTGCGGTGAGGAAATAAGTGGACAAAAACCAGTTTGGGTGGAAACCACAGAAATCATTTGGGAATATTATTAAAAAGTGCTCATAAGGGGTGCCTGGGTGGCTCAGTCGGTCAAGTGTCTGCCTTCGGCTCAAGTCATGATCTCAAGGTCCTGGGATCGAGTCCTATGTTGGGCTCCCTGCTCAGCTGGGAGTCTGCTTCTCCCTCTCCCTCTGCCACCCCCCCTCCACTCGTGTTCTTGCTCAATCTCCTCTCTCTCTCAAATAAATAAATAAAATCTTTTTAAAAAAGTGTGCTCATAAAAGAAAATATATCATTATTGAGTCAAGTTTGGATTCACCAAGAGAAACACCAGAGTCAGAATACCTGGGTTGTGCTCCAGGGACACCACCTGAGCAAGGCAGCTTCTCGGTTGAGGACCTTAGTGTCTATCTGGAAAATGTGAAGACTACGGTAGAATTTCTGGGCATATTCACGGAAGTAGCCCAGCAGTCGAGTGAGAGGAATCACAGAGACAGAAGTCAGTCAGGAGGGCGCTACCAGCCCTCCCCTGATTCTCCATTTCTACCTCTCTCCTCGCCCCATTTCCAAGGACACTGTATGCTTGGCTCAGCACCATTCATCAGGAAAACCAGTTGCTCTGCTCCTTCAATTTGCCAGTTACTTGTCCAGAACCAGGGCACAAAATGAACAAAATATGATCTTAGAAGGCAAGGGGCCTTGGGCTTGATTAAATGAATTAACTCTGTAACAGTTCATGGGGGTAAAGTATGGTAAGCCCAAGGGATCTTACAGGAAGGAACATTTGTTGCTCTTTCTGTGTTGTGGGAGTGGGGGGCAGTGGGGGAGAAACTGGGAAATGTTTGCTAGGGAGTTAACACTTGATCTATGTCCTAAGAGATGAGTTGACATTTATGAGGCAGGCGAAGCTTGTCCAGGAAAGAGGAAGATCATGGGCAAAGATCTACAGGCACAGATGTCAGTGTGAATTTGGGAAATCACAAGTACATCCTTCGGCTAAGGTACAGGAAAAAGGAAATATTATGGGATATATAAAATCAGATCTTGGAGGGTTGAATTTGTCCTGTAAACAAAGAGAAGATGTTGAAGGACTTTAAACAAGAAGATGACATTGTCAGATGTGCAATTTAGAAATAACTTGGTGGTGGTATACAAGATGGATTCAGGAAGCCCAGGAACTTCGTTTTAAACCAGAAACTTCGTTTTAAAATGGGAAAGTAAAGATGGGGATTCTCCCCCTTTTCTCTCAGGAACTCCCCAAAAGCAAGAAGAAGAAGAAGAAGAGGAAGAAGAAGAAGAAGAGGAAGAAGAGGAAGAAGAAGAAGAAGAGGAAGAAGAAGAAGAAGAAGAAGAAGAAGAAGAAGAAATAGAAAAGAAGAAGAAGAAGAAGAAGAAGAAGAAGAAGAAGAAGAAGAAGAAGAAGAAGAAGAAGAAGAAGAAGAAGAAGAAGAAATAAAGATGTAAACTTCATTATCTGCAAAACTAGTAGATGTCTATTACTCCAACATAGGATCAATAATTGGGAAGTGTCATCACATTCATGATGTGGCCGGATGGGAGGGAGGCAAGAAAGGCTACCTGTCCCAGACAACATTGCCAGAGCACAGTCGTATAAAATCATGCCTTCATCCTGAAGGACAAACCAACAATCCCTTATCCGAAATGCTGGGATCAGGTGAGCGAGTGGGTATCGGGAGAGTCTCTGACCCTAGACTGCGCCACATTTCAAGGAGTTCAAAGGACATACTGAACAAGCAATCACACAAGAGTCCGTAGTTGTAGGAAGCAGTCTGGTTAGGAGGCAGCAGTTTGAGTCTGGTCATGAGAAGGAAGATGGCACATGGTATGTCACCCTGATTGACGAGCCATTAAAAGAATGTATTCATATCTAGAATCCTAGGTCGTAGGGAGGATTCCTAGTAGCCTGAAACCCACTTCTGTCTCCTCACTCCCTTTTACAAAAGCCTTTTAAAAATAAACAGCCCAGGAACATTTCACCTGGACAAAGATGAGTCATCATCAAATAGAAACCAAACAGAATCTCTCCAAAGGCATGACCCAAAAACATGTTTTTAAGTGATGTAGGAAGAGGAGAAACAATTGGTAGGATAGAAACCCCCAGCTAAAAATATTGCCGTGAAATGGACAAAAATTCTGGCCCAAAAGAGTGCCCTAAGTTGATGAAGATGACGAAGCAAGTACTTGTTTTGAAACAGAGCTAAAAGACCAATCAGAGACACCTTAACTCAGAAAAGATATTTAGAGATAAGAAGAGATAAGAAAGCTGAGCTTATCGAACCAGGGTAGGAAGTGAAAGAAGGAAATAAAATCACGACAGAATGGAGACACACAGGAACACTGCACGGGTTTGGAGACAGAGCAGGGGACAAGGACAGGAAGGAAAAGAGTGGGTAAAATGTGATGGGAATACATCAGAATTCACGTGGGTGAGCAGATGCAATGACAGACACAGCAGACAAAAGAGAGTCACCATTCACAGAATCAGTGTCTCCAAGAAGTCATCGAGAAAACGTCAAAGATAAAACTTTAAAAAGGATTTTCAGGTGATAAGAAGACCCCAGTCTACAAAATTAAAGTGGTATCCCAAGAAAATTTGGCACAGAACAATCAATAACAAATTCTATCTTAGTATCTCCATTAAGTTTCTGAATTTTTAATGTAAAGCCTCTTCAGAATGGCAAGGCAAGACAATCAAGTTGCTGATATTATCAGGAAGGTCCAGACTTGTAGCATCGAAGGCTAGAAGATAATGAGCAATGCCAGCAAAGCCCTCAAGAACAAGAAATGTGAGCCCATAAATTCTTTTACTCCAACAACTGTCTTTCCATTATAAAGGTGACGACATTTTTCAATACAAGGACTCAAGGAGTACCCCTCCAGTGAGGAGCTCCGCTTGGGGAAGCGTGCTGGGGGGTCTGACCGCCAAGGAGGATGTGCTGTAGGATACCGCGTTGTGAGTGAATGCCCAGCTGGTGGAAGGCTAAAGCTAAAGAGGAACATCGAGTGATAGCATCACAGAGATGAAATGTGGGATTTTACTAGCCAATGATGGGAAGGAAGGGGACAAAATGTCACCTGATGCTCTCCCCCTCTGCTTCTATAGCTGGAAATCAGAAGAAATCACTTACACATGAGAAATCAATGAACACATACCGAAGTAAAAGAAAAGTGATGTTCTCAACCGAAATTGGGTAGGAAAGGAGAGCGGGGAGGAAGCAAACATTGCTAATGAGGTCACTGTGCACTACAGGGAGCCGACGGAGAAAAAGGTCGACTGATTCCTTTAAAATTACAGTGGAAAAAAATATCATTTATGATATCAACACAGAAAATACCTAGATATTTAATAACGGATGTGTAAGAAATAGATGAATAAAACTTTTAAAATTTAGTGAGGACACAAAATAAGATGTTAACAAATACAAAGGGATACCACATTCAGAGACTGAAAAATTCAAAATCATTTGAAGTCAGATTTTCTTAAACCTATCATCTGTCTAGCTATCTTCCTATCTCACAAACCCAATAAAGAAAACCGAAAGGATTTTTACTCATTAGGAAAATGGATTCACTCAGAGTAAACCCAAAATCTTCACACACACAGCTCTGAGGTGGCTCTGCTCCCCCTCTCAACTGCCTCCTGGCCGCTCCAGCCCCAGGGCCTTGGCACCGCCCTCCGCCTGGAATGCCCTCCCCCCACGGATGTGCCCGGCCCCACGCTCCGGACCCTGTCTTACTCTTCTGTATTGCATTTAACATCCTACAAACTATCTGCATTCGTTTTCTAGAGCTGCCATAACGAAATACCACAGACTGGATGACTTACACAATAGGAATTTCTTTCTCAGAGTCTGGGAAGTGTGAAATGCAAAATCAAGGTGTCACAGGACTGATTTCTCCAGGGGCTGCTCTCCCTGTCTTGCAGACGGCTGCCTTCTCGCTGTGTCCTCCGTGGCCCTTCCTCCGTGTGATGTATCTCCTCCCGTGTCCACCTTTCCGTCAGTCCTACTGGATCAGACCCACTCTCATGGCCTCATTTTAGCTGAATCACCTCCTTAATGACCCCATCTCCAAAGGCAGCCACATTCTGAGGCCCTGGGGGTTAGGACTTCAGCAGATGCGTTCTGGGGCACACCATTCATCTCATGACACTATTTTAGAATTCCGTCATCCATGTATTTATTCTTGTCTCTCTCATTCCCACACACTGGGATGTAAGCTCTGTGCTGACAGGGATTTTTGTCCTATTTGCTCTCTGCTGTAACCCCAGGGCTTAGAACTGCGTTTGGAATATGGAAGAAACTAGAAACTCAACAAACATTTGTTGAAGGGATATATGATTCCTTTTTTCTTGATTCATCCACAGAGCTGCCTAATGGTTAGATTTAAGGTTAAGTTATTGCTTTTGTGTTTACTTCCCCTAAAATAAAAAAATACCCTCTAAATGTTATTTTCAAAAGCCTCAGACCCCAAGCTTTGGGGCTTAAAGTCATGTCATGCTTGCCACCAAACCAGCCCTCAAGTTCACTCTTGGATCTTTGCCACTGTGTCTTGAAATCCTAGCCTTTCTTTACACCTGCCAGTTCATCTCTGGAAATGGTAGGCCTGGCCCCATCAGCAGCTCAGTGGTCAGCTTCCTGCTGTTAGATGTTGGAGAAAGCACATCCTGACTTTCTGGTTTTCCTGCCTCCAGGGTTTCTGGAATTCTCCAAGGCTGTTTGGAGCTGGGAAGACCCCCTTACTTTGCATACTTTTAAGTCTAGCTTTTGCTCGGCCTGCTTCTGTCTGTGGTTGCCAGATACCAAATTCTGATTCCAGAGATGCTCTTCACCCACACACCTGCAGAAGGATCCAGCACACTTATCAGAACAAACCGAAGCCTTCTTGATATAGTGTGGAGGCAGGATGCTTCTTCTGACATTCTGTCTGAAAACTCTAGCACCACACGTGACCATTAGCAGCTTCTTTCTACACCACTGTGAAGCTGGGAGCCTGGCCCCAGGAGAAAGCGAATCAGACGTGTCAGAAATGGCTCTGTAAGCATTATCATTTATCATATGCCAACCAGAGCACCCGATACTCCCCAACACATGGCAGGGCTTGTAATGATTCATTTTCCCCTTCAGGGCGCCGTGGATGTTCACGTCTGTAAGATCTCCCCCACGTGGGCATGCCCACGTTTGCATTCCTGCGCAGCCCACACGCCTCCTGGCTTCCTCGTCACCTTCTCCAGGCTTCTCCGGTGGGGAGCCTCGGCCTCGCATCTTGAAAGTATGTGCAATAGCCTTTTACTTCTCTTCTCGGTCCTTCCTCCGAGGCCAGGCCTGTGTGGGCAGAGGGGAGGGTCTCTTTCCTTTCAGGACCCTGCAGAGGGTATGGCTGGCTCCCTCCTGAGCCCCCCCAAACTAGCCTGAACTCGATGCACACTCCCTGGAGAAGGCCATGCTTTCCCAGAACATAGAGTTGCACTAAGCACAAAACCAAACAAACAAAACAATGTTGTTTGTTATACTGAAGCCAGAGTGAGAAGAGGGCAAAGAACAGAAGAAAGAGACTCTCTGGGTCTCCTTGGTTACGGACGAGGGGGATTCGACTTTCTGAAGCTGGGGGGCCCCTCCTGGAAAACGAGTCTTCCCGCCAGATGGACTCTGACACTTTCTGGAGCCGGATAATATGCGTAAGTATATATCATATATATTCACACCTATATTTACATATATTACATATAGTACATATATTTTAGAGACAGACAGACAGAAACCATGTGAACAAAACCAAGCTAGTTTAAATGATAATTTGTCAGAAACAAATACCGCCAGTCCCCGGTTTATCCAGTCTTGGTGATTTTGGTGTACTACCGACTAGTTTTGTAGTCTTATCTGGGTTTTAACCATTTTTGCCTGTTTTTCAGAATTCTAAAATGTTCTCCTCTTTTTTCTTTCCCTTTGTTCTTTTATTTCTTTCGTTATCAGTCAGTCTTCCCTGCGCTAGCCGTAACAAAAGCAAATTTTTTAAAAGGATACAAACCAAGCATCCAAACAGAAAATGCGATAGATAAATCATCACCGGTCACAAAACAGCATAAATAGCAAGATGTCATTTTACTGAAATATAATAAATATACACAGAACAGGGTCCAGAAGAATATTCATGAAATAGTATAAGTAGTATAAGTAAATACTTGTCCTCTGGGAAGGGATGGGTTACAGGTGGGTCTCAGGATTTTCTTGTAATCTGTACTTTTAGATTTTTTTCTTATGTTAAGCATGATTTGCTTTTGTGATAAGAAAAAAAAAACAGAAGCAATAAAACGGCAAACAGGAAAAATGAAAAGAAGGCTCTGGGATATATCCAGGAAATGTTTAATATTTGAAACCCAGCTTGGTCAGCTCTGCCTACTCGGGCAGAATTTGCATAGATTTTTCAATTTTGGAAAATTGGTAACAAAAAAAAATTGAAATAGTCAATTCCTAGGACTTTTTCCAAGGTGACTGGACATACAATTTCTCTATCTCGGTAACATGCTTTCTAAATCTCATGCTGCTAAACAGGAAGGCTACTTGGGGACAGGAGAAGCCGGAGAGCTGGGCTGTAGGGAAAGTGCGTGTGGGAAGGGACACAGAGGAGGGGCCCCCACCGGGGTGCTTTGAGAGCAGCCGCCCTCAGGCATGCTTGCTCTGCATGCTGGATGTGCTCTTCCCAAGTTTGTGGGCGTCCTCAGCTCCTGCATGGGGGAAACAATATATGGCCTGAGACTGAGTGAGACCAGTCATTTAAGTCGTCAGTGAGGCCACGTGATCTGATGCGCACCGGGTGTCATACGCAACTAATGAATCATTGAACACTACGTCAAAAACTAATGATGTACTCTATGCTGGCTAATTGAACTTAATAAAAAAATAAATAAAAAGAAAACAATAAGTAAATAAAAAAAAATAAAGTCGTCAGCGCATTGCCTAGAACCCAGTGTTAAACAATAGCTATTGTGACCCTCTAGGACTAGTCATTGTGACCCAGGTGATATTTCACCCCAGGCTTTCTTTCCAGCACTTTGCTTTAGGACACGTTAGCATCTCTTTAATTTTTTATTATTTTTTACAATGATTCAGCTTAATTCTGGGGGTGGTGGGGAGGAAGGGAGTTCAAAATGATTCATGCTTTTTTAAAAAATAAAGAAGTTCAGAGAGTAAGGAAAAAGCGTAAGTGATGTGAAATCCCAGCTAACTAACATCTTTTCAGACACTGAATGTATTTACACATTTCCTCAGTGGTACCACAGAATATACGCTCATCAATACCTGCTTTATTCATTCAATAACCAGGCAAGGACAATTCTCTATGACAACAGGTAAACATATGCATATACATTTAGATACATTGCCATGTCTATGGCTGCAAGAAATTGCATGCTCACAATATATCATGATTTATTTAGTAAATCTCCTATAACACACATTTACATTGATTGCAACTTTCAACTGTTAATGAGCAATAACATGATGAATATTTGGACATATTTGCTTGGACTGTCCAGCTAACTCCTTTGGATGAACTTCTAGACTTGGTATTGCTAAGTCAAGAAGCATATATATGTTAAATATGTGTATAGTCAAATGCTCCATAGGAAAATCTGCATGAACTCACCGTCCCACCAGGACACCATTAACATTTCTCCTTCTCCATGTTCCCCCCCCACCAAAAGAAAAACTAGGTCTTGCCAAACTTTTCCAACTTAGCCAGTCTAAATCTACGGAGGTTGAAAACGTTTTATAAATCAAATATTTAAATTTCTCTGTGTGTGTGCGTAGCCTCTTCCTATACACAGCAAAAGATCTCAGTCGTAGCAACAGCTAAAACCTCAAAGCAAACTATGGCACCGCATCTAACCACAACAACGAAATCCGTAAAATACCTAGAAAAATCATAAAATATATTTGCGTAATTTAGATGGAGAAAAGGATGCAACTGTCCTCCGGAGAATAAAGAATACTTCCATGTCAGGTGCACAATTTCCTCGGTGTTAAAGAGACATTATTATAAGCCACCTATTCTCTATATGAATATATAAATTTAATTCAATTCAATCAAAATCCAAATGAACTTGATAAAAACAGATTAAGTATCATTTCTTTTAGTTCACTGGGAACTATATAAACATCTGACCCAAGCCAGGAGCACAACTGAAAAGGAGAGTGAAGAGATTTGTCCCGATATATTTTCAAAAGAATAGCTACAGTAAAGAAGTTAAACAGTGAGGAACAGTGCAGAAAGAGGCGCCTTAGTTCAAATAAAAGGAATAGAAGTCGAACCATGTAGGTGAGGAATTAGCATTTTAAAGCAAGGGAGGAATTTCAGACATGTTAACCACTAGTTAAGGAAACAGAGTAAAAATTTGACTGGGAAAAACAAAACGTGTTCGCCAAAGCATTCCTTATATCAAAATATACTCTATCACAGAGGCTCAAATGTAAAGACAAAACAATTAAAATACATTTGTGATTTTGATATAAAGTGGCACGTTCTAAGAATGTCACAAGAGAAGTTGGGCAATGTAAAATTTCAAAAACTCCTTTATAACACATTAAGCAGATTTTAAGCTGCTCTACCTAAAGCAAGCGATGTCTATAAGCACGGTCATGGAGAAGGAAATAGAAAAATATGCAGAACAGACATAAGAACTCAGAAAGGTGAGTATTGTGAGACTATTTTTAGAGGGACACAGAACCCTGTGCACCAACAGAACAATAATGTATAATCACAATGAATTATTTAACTGTGCAAGAAAAAGTTGAATTAGCATAGTGGGGTGTCTATTTAAGAAGAGATTGAAATGAACTGTAACCCACCCAGGAGTTTTCCATACTAAAATGTTTCGAATAACTTAATTCTTAGGGCTAGACTTCCATCTATCCAAAAATCTTTGACATCTGAATGATTTTATCTCCTAAGTTTCTGGAAAGTCAAAACAAACACAAATAGTGAATCAACCAAGAGCAGAGACAATATCTCTGTTTTCTGTTATCTCATTCTTAGTGTGACCCAGAAGTCTGGTATTTCAGGAGAGATGCGTCACTGAAGTTATGTGAATTGTGTTGAACTTCCCAAGCCCCAGGTCAGTATCTAGAGCCCACGTGAGACTTCTGTTAGCAAGTGTTGCTTGTGGTCCTGTCATAGGGTAAAGTGACAAGTGTCATTTCTACAATGTAGGACATCTGCGCTAGTCCTGCCAAATGCATGGCCAATGGCCAGCACGTCACCATGATACATGTCTAGTGAGCCCTGCCTCTACGTATTAGATCTAAATAAGACTCACAGAAGCTGGCTCAGCCCTCCCACCAGTGGCTGTGAGCAGGATGGTGTGTGCGAGAGCGTCAGAGCTGGAGTCAGAAGACCTCAAACGTTGCTCAAAAATGATGCTTCACGCTCCATGGCCGCCATCTGGATGCCCAGGCTGTGCTAAGAACCTCACCACCATTATCTCTTCCAATCCTCAAACAGTCCTGCGAAGGAGACATCATTATCATATAAGAACTATTACCTGTATCCCTCTTTTGAGAATTAGGAAACAGGGCAACAAAAAAGTTAAGCGGCTTGTTCAGTGTCTCAAAGTTAGTACACCGCAGAGCCAGACTTGACACGCACAGTGCTGGGATTCTGACCCTGTGACTCACCTGCCCACTCCCCATAATGGGACCTGACACGTCGGCCCCCGTTTCTGAGCCTCAGTAGGGTTATGGGATAACCCCTGGGGTCCTCGCAAACCCCACACGAGTAGGTTCACACTCCGCTCTGGTGACATCTTACAGAGGTCTGGGGATGGGGCACAGATCCAGCGGGAGCCCGGGCTGTCAGGAAGCAGGGAAGGGTCAGGGAGAAGGTCCCCACCCACCCCCACCCACCCATCTACACCCAGTTTAGATGCAAACAAGACTGTTCTGATCCACGCAGGGACAAGCCCCTCTACTTGCTGCTGCATCTTTGCTTGAGGACAGACGGAGGCTTTTTCCAGAAGCAGACTGGAAAAAAAAAAAAAACGGAAAACTTGCCCGCCTTCCATCTTGCAATCAGCCTTGCAGGCTGTCCCGGCTCTGACTCAGTCTAACCCGGAAGGGCTAATTTGCAGGGGACTCTTCGAATTAGAGTGCTGCCCTCAGTTTACCTAGATGAGACTTGGCGAGGGCAGGAACAGTGCAGAAATAGAGTTCTGGCAAGATGTTAATATACAGTTTCCCATGGGCAGTAACAGGGAGCCAGGTGGCAGATGACAACCCCTGAGGAATTCTAACCGCCTGCCAAAGCTTCTCCAGGCTCCACAGTGCCTTTGAATATGAAATTCTTAACCCTGAAGTCCACACAAGGTATTCAGGCACTGATCAAATATCATCAAATGTCCATCTTCTGTAATAAGTCTCATTCCCTGGGTAATTTTTTCAAATATAGGGTGCTAAAGACTGTCCATTTTGGAATGACTTCCACATTTATATCTTCAGCTCCAGCCACCCCCAGACTCAAGCATATCTTTTCTGGATACGGTCCCAAGAATCTCACTCCTCATGTCCGGAATGAAAGTCGTGACCCTGCGCCCCCCCCCCCAGCCTGCCCCTCCCCTGGCGGCCGCATCCCAGAACATGAAGCCACCACTCCTGCAGCTGGGCGTGACCAAAAACATTTTTCTAATACCTCTCATCCCACGATCTCCACCAGCAAATGCCATTGCCTCTCCCTTCAAGATAAACTCTGCACTGGACCTCCTGTCACCACCATCACTTCTCACCCGGGCTGTCCTAATTACCGTAACTGCTCTCCCAGCTGATACTTGGGGCCGCTGCTGTCCCGTCTCCCACTCGGGAGGCGCCTCCCTCCTCAAAACGTTGAAATGGTTTCCCATCCCACTTAAAATCTCAAGTACTTACCACGATCTGCAGGGACTGTGGACTGGCTCATAATTACCTCTGTCCTCACCTCCTGCCTCTCTGCCTCAAGTGCTCTGCTCCAGCCACACCCCAGCCGCCTGGCTTTCCTGGAGGAGACTGTTTGGGACTACACTGTGTTCCTCCCAAATTCCTATGTTGAAGTCCTAACCTCCAGTACTTCATAATGTGGCTACTTAGAGTCTTTGAAGAGGGAATTAAGTTAAAATGAGGCCATCGGGGTGGGCACTAATCCGGTATGACTGGGGTCCTTCTAGGAGGAGATTAAGACACTGACTCATTCCGAAGATTCAGGGGGAAGACGGCTGTCTACAAGCCAAGGAGAGAGGCCGGGAACAGATCCTTCCCTCAACAGCCTCAGAAGGAAACAATCCTGCCAATACCATGATCCCAGACTTCCACCAGAACTGCGAGAAAATAAATTTCTGTTTTTTAAGGCCCCTCAGTGTCTGGGACTTTGTTATGCAGCTCTGCTAGCTAATACAGATGCCATCATTCAGGGACCCCGGCACTCAGCTCAGATCACTGGCCCTGGTTTGGGACAAGAGCAAATTCTTCAGCAAGAGTCTATAGTCCCAACCGTGTGTGTGATGTGAAGGGGTGGTGCTGTTTAAAGTTACCTTCTTCCCAGGGGTCATGAAACATGCCAACACCACTACCATTGTCTCTCCTGAAAATCCTTGCAGGGAACGATGCCTTACCCCCATTCCTCCTACCCCACCCCTTCAAATGCTTTCACAAGTTCCATAGTGAGAGACAAACCTTATTTAAGTCTTTGATCCAGAGACACCCCTTGAGCTGGTCCACAGAGCACCATGGTTCTCACAAGACAAACTTGTAAACTATGTGATAGAGTCAGTCCCTTACAGATGGGGAGGCTGGGACAGATCCCAGAACTATCAGGAGAGAAGATGAACAGGAAGCAGTCGTGGCTTGAACGTGGAGGTGAGAGAGGGAAGGGCATTGACAGTGACCCACATCCAGGTGGTGGTCACGTCCTGCATCAGCCTGGAGCTTCAGGGAGGCAGGAGGTTTGGGAGGTAAGAGGCTGGTTTGGGTTTGGGCATGCTGTGAGAGCGGCCTGTGGACAAGGTATAAATCACTAATGGTGTTGGAAAGAAGGGCCTGGGACTCCGCGGATGGGACAGGGCTTCGCTGGAGTTCCTGGACCGCCCTGGGTGCCGAAATTTATGTACCTTGTACTGCAGGATGAGGGACTCTTGTCCTTGGCCACCTGCATGCAGTGGCTTCCCCCTGAGACTTCCCCTCTCCCGACCTGCCAGCCAGCTATTCATTTAGTAAGGAGTTCTCTGTGTGCTGACTTAAATTCATGGGACCTTAAGTGCCCCGTGCATGCACACCCAGCATCCGGTGTCCTATCGCTCTGTTTATTTCCTTTAGGACACTCGGCAAGCATCTGAAATGGTCCTGTTTATGCAGCTCCTTGCTTACAGTCTTTCTTCCATAGGCTCCAAGTTCCCTGAGGGCAGGGACTGGGGTTCCAGCTGTGCCGGTCTACCCTGTGTCCCAGCTGAAATTCCATATTCATATTACATAGCTCTCCCCCTGCAGTTCTGTTAAAACACGCCCCCAGTCATTGTGGGCCAGCCCACATCGGGGGCTGAAAAGCCACATCTTGCTTTTCAAGATAAAACCAAGTGTAAAAAATTGAGGATTAAAGCCATTCAGCAATTTTCCATTCCTTCCATTGCATTTTGGATTCAAATGTTTAAAATTCCGAGCACGGGGGCACCTGGGTGGCTCAGTCGGTTACACGTCTGCTCAGGTCATGACCCTGGGGTCCTGGGATCCAAGCCCCACTGCATCGGGCTCCCTGCTCGGCGGGGAGCCTGCTTCTCCCTCTCCCTCTGCCCCCACCACGCTCGTGCTCTCTCTCTCAAGTAAATCAATAAAATCTTTAAAAAAAATAAAAGAAAACTGCGAGCACAGACTAGGCATTCTGTGTGAGGAGTCCCAGGCTTACAGCGCAGCAGAGCGGAGAGCACCACACCATCCTGGGCTCCTAGCCCAGCTCCCGGCGTGTCCTTTCTTGTGTGAGCTTGAACAGATCGCATCATCTCTGTGCCTCTCTGTCCTCCCTGGGACAGGGCATAAAAATAGAACCTCATTACTACTAACAATAGGAACAAATTACCGCCACACCTGCGGGTGCTAGGGTAGGCAGCGTGCTGCAAGTGGGTTTGCCACTTCTACCGGCTGTGCGCTTCGTACCCTGAGCTCCTCCGAGCACGCTAAATCCCCCAAAATCCCATTGACTACTCACTCTTCTGTGGTTTTCTCTGTCCCTTCTGCCTTTAGCAGCTGACTAGGACTAGCCTGCTTCTGTTGCTCCTCCTGCAAAAGTCTCTCCGCCAAGCCTCAGCCCCCTGGGGTCTCCCCCTCCACCCTCAGCTCCAACCCTTCCAAAGCCAGAGAATCGGTGGAAAATGAATAGTCAGTTTATACCAGTGTTTTAAAATGTAGGTTTTATTATTATGTAGACATGGTACGGCCAACAGATCAGGAGATGACTGCCATTGTAAACATAGTTTATTAGTCACAGTTCTCACAGGGAGGGGGGCACACCGTGCAGTGGGGAGCCACACGGGTCAGTCAGGAGGCACAGGGACCAAGGGAAGAGCATGACAAAAGCCTTTCTGGCGCTTTCTACAGGAAGGAACAGGGAAGGCAGGGGAACCGGGGTTCGGATTGGGTAGTCTGAATAACCAGCGGGCTCTGGGGCCTGGGGGCCGCTCCTCATTGCCTGGCACCCTCCCTGGGGTGACTAGGGCAGGTGGAGAGCAGCCCGGAGCCTGGGAGCCCCAGAGAGGAGGTGGTCGGGTTGTGGGCTGGTATCGGTTGGTTGGCACATGAAAGCATTTGGAGTAGTTAACTATCTCCAGGAATCTGCTAACCCGGGGTTGGGGGTTGGGGGTTGCCTTCCAGGGTCAGCCAGGCCCCAGGTGCCAAAACACTAGAGCACAGGAACTAGAAAGCATGGTTTATAGCGTCCGGGGGTGATGTGGAAAGCGCGGTCCCTCCTCTGTAAGAGCGGGAGACCACCCACCTTCTTCAGCGGCTCGCCTGCCTCGTGGGACAGCACGGCCCCCCCTCCTTCCTAGCCCCCGTGCTTCGGGTGCACAACAACCCCTGAACTTCTGTGTGCCATCCAGGCCGTGTCTCTCCTCCAGAGAGGACACGCATGATCTGAGCCCAGTAAATGATTAAGCCCTGCTTTGTTCTCGGTGTTGACTCTTAAGTCAGTTTCAAGGAAATGTATCCAGTCCCTGCTCTGGGCCAAGCACAGCTAAGGTCACTGGCGCCTTCCTCCTCACCCTAGCGAGTAGCCAGGACGCCAGAGGGCTGCTGCCCACTGTGACACTGAAGGTCGTGGGGAAATATTATTTAAAAATGAACCACAATAGAACACTATGTGAGTTTCTAGTTTAGAACGATTGCTATTAAAACACAGGAACACATCTATTGGGATACAAAACGGGGTCTTTGCCCTGCTAGGAGCTTGTCCTGACCTCATGGCCAGATCATGAGCAGAGTTTTTCCAGGTGCGGGATGAGCCTGGGAGGATCGGAGAGGAAGCAAGGCAACTTTGGGGCTCGACAGAGACATCCTGAATCTTGACGGGGACATGGGTTACACAGGTGAATGCATTTGTCAAAACTCACCCAACTAAACACTCAGGATCTGTGCTTTTCGTGTTATGTAAATTCTGCTTCAATTAAAAGCTGTCAAATACAAAGTATAAGTCTTATAAAAATTCTGTTATGTTTAGAAATTAAAAATCAATAAGCAAATAGGTCAGAGGGAGGATTCTCTGGAGAATTAAACGACTTTCTGAAGTGCACCACAGAGGCAAAGTTTCTTATTGCTTTCATTTTGCCCGGCAGGACCCGCCGGCACAGCAGAACTCTTCAAGGCCCGTGGCACCTTGGCTTAGACGTCCTGGCTGGCTCTGGCCCGGGGCATGAAGGGGACCAGCGGTGGAGCCCTGTGTCTGGGGAGGCCCCTGTGCAGCTCCCAGACCACAAGTGCACGCTGAGAACTGGACAAGTGGTGTCTTGTCTACGCTCGCTGCCGCCCAGAGACCCAGCTAGCTGCAGGTGATGACCTGGAGTCTGCCCCCCTCGGGCAGCCCGGACGGAGTGAGGGGGCAGAGGTCACGTGGAAGTCTCGGGCTGCAGCAGCCCCAGCAGGGAGGCTCATGTTAGGCACCCACCTTTCTGCCAAGCCAGGCACAGGTGACTTAGCCCAGGTGTGTACTCTCCATCCCTGCTCCTACCGGAGCCGCACTGCGTCTCCTCCTCAGAGACCCCGGGCCTCCTCTGTGCTCCGATGGTTTTGTATCGGAGGCCCCAGCAGTAAGCATAGGGAGAACGCCCTCTGCAAAGCGGGATGGGGTCACGGTAATCTGGAATGTTCACATATTTAAATTGCTTCGCCATTTAAAACACGCTCTCCCGTGTGTCTTGTCACTTCCTTCTCTCCACAACCCCGTGAGGGAAACACAGCCCCAGTGCTGCTTCTGAGAGCACAGATGGGGTAATGTCAGGTCTCCCCGAAGCCCGGCTGCCAGCGGCTGTGGGGTTTCGCTTTCTTCCTGCACAGCCACCTTCTCCGGGCACCTACCCCCACACCTAAGGCGGACGGGAGGAACGCGTGGCGGACACCGGCGGTGCGCTAACTTGCTTGGAACCAGGGTCTCTACGTGCTCGGGGCTCCGTGATCACTGTGCACATCAGTCTCCCTCCGCAAGACAAGACGGGCCAAGGGGAAGCTATGAGGGGGGGCGGGGGGAGGGAAGGAAGAGAAGCAAGAACAACGAAAACCTGTTTTGCGGCACCTACATCACTGCACAAGAAACCACACAATTTAAAATAATAAGAGAGGGCGCCTGGGCGGCTCAGTCGGTTGAGCATCCAACTCTTATTAATCTCAGCTCAAGTCTTGATCTTAGGGTCGTGAGTTCAAGCCCCGCGCTGGGCCCCGCACTGGGTGTGGCGCCTACTTAAAAACAATAAATAAAATGAAAAAAAAATAATTAGAAAACTTCAAGGATTCTTTGAGGGATCTTCAGCTTGGATTAAATCAGCGACGCTCAACCGGGAAGGTGTGTACCCCGTAAGGGAATAAGAATCTTGAGAGTGAGGAGAATTGCTCACATAAGCATACTCAAGGTTATAGTATTATCCATATTTGACAAATGGGAACACAAATTTGGTTTTTGTATTATAACCTTCAAGGAAGTTTGGACCAAATCTTAGCTGATGCAAATATGCAGCAAATTCAGTGATTCCCAAGAATTATTAGAAGACGGGAGGATATAAGGGTACGGTTTTCACGTTTATCAAAAGGGACATGCATGAGCTTTTATGGCTGCAAGAGAGAGAGAGAGGCCGTTCATTCCCGGGCTGTGGAGTGTCGGCACGTCTCCCACCACCAGGGGGCGACAGCATGCCCTGTGGGTCCGACTCCTAGGGCTGGGATAATTTGCCTGTGGAAACGGTCCCTTCTGTGCACCATGCCAAGGATGCCAGGTGGTTTACCACTGTGCCCACTAAAATGAAAGCAATTTTGGAGAAAACAAAAGAATCCAAAACCCCGAAGGGAACTTCAGTTGGAGAAAAGATGCTACCACACATCCTGGCAACACCGACCCCATCCCTATTTGCCAACAGAAGCCAGGTCCTGCCCACTACCTCCCCTCCTCCCCTCTTGGCAACCACATCCTTCAGGGCAATGCTTTCCAGACATTCCCTGGTGAAAACATTTTCTTTTGCGTGTTTGTGCCAAAGCATCGTTTAAAAAAACAAACATACAAATTAGTCCTATTTTGATTATTAGATTCAACAAACATAAAATAACATTTCAACAGATGCATCTTTACATGTATTGTGATACATGTACTGTAATAAATTATCACATGTATTACTATTATGATTACAATAAATATAATTTCAATAATCAGAACGGACGTGACAGAAAAAAAGAAAACGAATCTCTACACACACGCACATTGTTTGTTGGAAGTTTGTTTATAGGCATTGAACATAGGCGATCACTGTTCTGTTTGTAATGTTCTGTACTTCCTCAGTTGGGAGTAAACAGAAGTTATGAGTGACACAGTGATTACCCACAGTAAAGGCCTATAAACTTTGGAACACAGTCTCCCTCTGGAGTTAAAGTTTGCTCTTTCTTGGTAATGTTTACACTAATCTGACAACAGTTCTCCTGGCAGGGAATACTTGGATCTAAACTATTTTGCGCTTTGTTTCAAGACACTGATAAAAAAAAAAAAAAAAAAAAAAAAGTCTCACAGGGATATCTATAGGAATGAAAGAAGTATCAAAAATGACCAACGCTTTCAACAAACAGAAACTTCTCTTTAGTGTTTGTACAAAACAAAGACAGATACTCCATATTTTTAGATGCCTTCAACCCTTCCTCAGTTCCAGTAAGTAATGGTTTAATTTGAATTATCTTTCTAAGAAATAAACACATTCTGGACCTGTATTTCCTATGCACAGGTCTTATTTGAAGGAATTTAAAATTGGAATGCTCTACCTACCCCATAGGCTATTTGGTGATAACTTTTTGCTGCTGTGAAGTTAATTCATGAAAGACATCATAAGCACCCGTAGAAGCCTGTTCTTCCAGGTGTTTGAATTTTAATTTTTGCCCTTTATTCTCATTGCCTGAAAGTATGGTTTTTAGATTTATTTATCTATCTATTTATTTATTTATTTGAGAGGGAGAGAGAGAGAGAGAGCACGAGCAGCAGGGAGGGGCAGAGGGAGAGGGAGAAGCAGGCTCTCCACAGAGCAGGGAGCCCGACGTGAGGCTCGATCCCAGGAGACCCCAAGATCATGCCCTGAGCCACCCAGGTGCCCCATTGCCTGAAAGTATTAAGATCATTAAAAAACACTGCCTTCCCTGTGCAGAAGCTTGTTATTTTGGGGTAGGCCCAATAGCTTATTTTTGCTTTTGTTTCCCTTGCCTCTGGAGACATATTCAGAAAAATGTTGCTACAGCTGATGTCAGAGAAATCACTGCCCACATTCTCTTCTAGGATTTTTATGTTTTCAGGTCTCACATTCAGGTCTTTAATTCATTTTGAGTTTATTTTTGTGCATGGTGTAAGAAAGTGGTCCAGTTTCATTCTTTTGCATGTAGCTGACCAGTTTTCCCAACACCATTTCTTGAAGAGACTGTCTTTACCCATTGGATATTCTTTCCTGCTTTGCTGAAGATTAAGGAAACAATCAACAAAACTAAAAGGCGACCTAATGAATGGAGGAAGATATTTGCAAGTGACATAAAGGGTTAGTATCCAAAATGTATAAAGAACTTATACAACTCAGCCCCCCAAAACCAAATAATCCAATTTAAAAATGGGAAAAAGTCATGAACAGACATTTCTCCAAAGAAGACATCCATATGGCCAACAGACACATGAAAAGACACTCAGCATCACTGATCATCAGGGGATGCAAATCAAAACCACAATGAGACATCACCTCATACGTGTCAGAATGACTAAAACCAAAACACAAAAAACAACATGTGGAGAAAGAACGCTCTTGCACTGTTGGTGGGAATGCAAATTGATGTGACCGCTGTGGAAAACAGTATGGATGGTCTTCAAAAAGTTAAAAATAGAACTATCCTATGATCCAGCAATTGCACCACTGAGTATTTTCCCAAACAATACAAAACACTAATTCAAAGGGATATATGCACTCCTATATTTATAGCAGCATTATTTACAATAGTCAAATTATGGAAGCCACCCAAGTGTCCATCAATAGATGAATAAATAAAGAAGATGTGGTATATATACAACAGAATATTACTCAGCCATAAAAAGGAATGAAATCTTACCATTTGCAACAAGATGGATGGAACTGGAGGGTATAATGCTGAGAGCAATAAGCCAGTCAGAAAAAGACAAATACCTTATGATTTCCTTCATATGTGGAATTTAAGAAACAAATGAGCAAGGGGAAAAAAGAGAGAGAGAGAGAGAGACAAACCAAGAAATGGACCCCCAAAATACAGAGAACAAACTGATGCTTACCAGAGGGGAGCAGGGCTGGGGGGATGGGGATGGGGATTAAGGAGTGCACCCGCTGTGATGAGCACCAGGTGTTGTATAGAATCGTTGAATCACTATATTGTACCCCTGAAACTAATATAACACTGTATGTTAACTGTACTGGGATTAAAAAACAAAGAACAGTGCCTATATCAGGCAAATAACCAATTCTGGCTGATCAATCAGCAGTTTAGAAATAATGTGACTAAATTTGTTTTTTAGCTTACAGAAAATTTAAGTGTTCCATTGGTTCAATGTTTTTGACAGATCTTTTCCTCTTCAAACCTATAATTTTCGTGCAGTTGTTTATGACCACCTTTGAGATTCTCAAATTTTAAAGACAATAATCTCAAATTTACCACACAGGACTTTACATGACTGCATCCCTAGGGAAATAGCGTAAACTGTCCTGAAGGGGGTGGGGTACTATATCCCCTTCCATCTAGGAAGAGCTAGAGATTTCTGCTACTTTGGAGAGGACATGTTACATCTCAGAAATCTGAAGGGAAAACTATGGCACTCTACCAATAAAAGAAAAAGATAGTTTCATAGAATTCAAGAAAAAGGACATTATTAACTCTGAAAAGTGATGTCAAGTTGACCTTCTTCTCTGATTGGTCTAATATGAGGACCATATACATAAAAAAACATATATGTGATTCCAGAGCACAAGGCAGATTTTTTCATTAAATAACATTTCTTAGAAGATTCCAGGTCCCTTGTTTTGCTTTGTTTTTCCCTTCTGTAGCAAGAAAATTTTGAACCATAATTATTATTTTGCTTTTCAATCACCCTGCATGAAATCCATCAGACACAGTTTAGTTTGTTTTTGTTTTGTTATGTTTTTGTTTTTATTGGGGGGGTGGCTAAGCAAGGAGATTTATTTTTTTGAGGATCCAGAAGAGAGTCAGAACAAGGTCTGTGTTCTGAGAATGTACCTGGGATCTGTTTTAATCAGATGTGATGAGACATGCAGACAGGATATGATTGTCATGAAGGAGTGAGCTCCTTCTCACGGCTCCCAAGAGACAGGAGGCACAGGGTGCCATGTGGAGCCATCTGGGGAGGCACCAGGGTTAGTAAGGAGGGGGGGAGGGCAGAGCATGGCCCAGAACCTTTATTGGGGTTCTCACGGGAAAAAAGAAAGGGTGCAGGACAGGGAACCTGAGTGAGCCTAAGATTGGATGGTTGACTGATTTAGGTGGGTTCTGGGCATTAGAACTGATAACTGGCTGCCTAGTGCATGGCCTCCACTCATTGAGAGCGGAGGGACTACTTGATAAAGAGATGATTAGGTATGTGGGCTCTGGATGGGTTGGTTTGTATGTGAATGGTATACCCTCAGGGCCCTGTTTGCTCACTCTAGGACTTAGCTAGCCCTGGGAGGGCAGTCTCTCCAGGATCAAGGCCTCATATGCCGGATCATCAAGAATACAGAAAGTAAGAAAATATAGTTAATAGATTCTCAGTAGTAACACTTCCTCAGCCCAAATGCTTCCAGTGGGGGCCGCAGAGGAAGCTTCATTACCTTTCCATCCTGTGTCATTCTGTTAAATCTGGGGCACTAAAAAGGTGACACCAGGCTTCACTGACAGATTCATGTGTCTTCTCCATCATTCCCCCAATGTTTGCTGAGCCCCGTGATGGGCAAGGCCAATGCGGGCTCCTGAGGAAGAGAAGCTAACCCCTGCCTCCCGAGAGCTTCTGAGAGCTTTCTCGGGGTGGCCAACAGGAATTTCTGCAGCTCCCAAATTCCCTGGCAAGTGTTTACAAGGAGGATGGGCATGATGAACCGAGAGGTCCCTACAAGGGACACTGAGCCAAATTCTGAAGGACGTGGAGTTAGGTTGGGGGTGCGCTTTGCACGCAGGGTCAGGGGCTGTGGGCAGGGGTGGAAGGCGGGGTGTGTGAGATCACCTGTCGTGGTTCCCAAAGTCAGGAATACTCTCCCTGCCCAGATGGAGTGAATAGGGATGTCTTGTCAGGGACTGGGGTGCTGAGCTGAAACCCTTACTTCCCTATTTTGTCGACCGCAATCAAAAACACTGTCTTTTATTCTCACAGACAAAAAAAAAAGTGTATCAGGGTCTGTCATGTACCAGGGACTGCCTTAGCTGGTGATGCTACACCGATGAGCAAAAAGGCCAAGGTCCCTGCCCTTCGGGAGCTTACGTTTCGGTGGGAAAGAGAAACAATCAGCAAAGCAAGAAGCGTCTGCCGAGTGAGACACACATTCAGGGGGAGAAATGAACAGTTAGCAGTTCAACAAGGAAAAGTCTAATAGAAACAAACATAAAATTGAATGTGAGGTAGACACAAGCTGCCAAAAACAACAAAGCAGGTCAAGGGAACAGAGCGAGGAGGATGAGTAATCCCTGGAGTTCAAGGTGTGATGCGAGGAGACAGGCCGGGCTGTAAGCCCTGCGGTGATGTACCAGTTCCAGGCGGTCAGGAAAGCTGTGCCCTGGCCTGAGTGCCCAGGGGCCAGGGCAGACCAGTACCACGGGAGTCAAGTGCGTGCAGACGGGGACAGGCTTGGCGTACCCCAGGAAGAAAGGGCAGGCTAGGAGACAAGATCCAAGACAAAGGGCAGGGCCTGAGCATGTACCATCTTGAAGGCCATAAACTGTTTTTCTAGGCATCAGGAAAAGTCATAGGTGAGTCATAAACAGGGAAATTGCATGATCTGATTTGCATCCTGGAAAAATCACTTTGGTTGCTGGCTGGAAGCGGGGTTGAAGAGAGAAAGGAGGGGAGTAGGGTGACTAGTTAGGAGGCTGCTGCAGACCAGGTAGACAAGGACACCTGCACTCAGACCCTTCCCCAGAGAAAGGAAGACAGAGTCTACTGTGTGGGGGAATCACAGCCATGATGCCACACACCAGCAAGCAGCAGGGCCCAGTTCAGAAATCCCATTCTAGAATTTTCTGTTTACACCATCCCTTCCAAAACTTCCTCTCTCCAGCCTTTACCCTAGGGCGAGTAGGTAAAAGTCCGTGGTCCATACCTGGTGGCTTATGTTCAGTGGCCCATGTTTGTGGCACATGTCCAGTGGTCCACATCTGGTGGCTCGTGTTCAGCAGCCTTTGTGTGATGGACCATGTTCAGTGTCCCATGTTCAGAGCCCCATGCTTGGTGGTCTTTTTTCAGCAGCCTATGGTCGGCAGTCCACATTTGGTGGTCCACACTCAGTAGCCCGTGTTCACTGGTCTGCTTCAGTGGTCCATGTTCAGTGGCTCACGTGTCACCCTTAGAAGTGAGCTGAGAGTCAGAGGCGTTGCCGGGATGTACTCTGATAAAAGGACAGATGTGGGTGCCTGGGTGGCTCAGTTGGTTGGGCAATTGCCTTCAGCTCAGGTCATGATCCCGGAGTCCCAGGATCGAGTCCCGCATTGGGCTCCCTGCTCAGCGGGGAGTCTGCTTCTCCCTCTGACCTTCTTCCCTCTTATGCTCTCTCTACCATTCTCACTCTCAATAAATAAATAAAAATCTTAAAAAAAAAAAGGACAGATGCAAGGATAGAGTTGGACAGGGCTCACTAGAGTTCGTCTTCTCAAAAATCTTGAAGTCATTCCAAAGTCAGCGTGTACAGAGCTCCGGTCAAGTGGTGTGATAAGCAGTAACAAAACAGCAGGCTCATGAACTTTGTTTTTAATCAATTAGTTTTATTAAGGGGTTTTTAAAGAAATCAGTCTTTAAAACTATGTTCCCAGAAGTCTTTCTGGTGGAGAGAGATAAAGTCGAAGTTGTTTTTCTTTTTTTTAAGATTTTATTTATTTATTTGAGAGAGAGAGAAAGAGCAGAGGGAAGAGGCAGATGGAGAGGGAGAAGCAGGCTCCCTGCTGAGCTCGGAGCCCATTGCAGGACTCAATCCCAGGAGCCTGGGATCATGCCCTGAGCCGAAGGTAGATGCTTAACCAACTGAGACACCCAGGTGTCCCTAAAGTTGAAGCTTTTAACAGGGGTCATATTTAAACATAGGTTTCTATACAACTCTTTCTCTATTTTTAAAAAGTTAACCCACTGTCCAAAAATAATAGTAAAATGTGTACATATCACAGTATTGTAATACTGCCGATAGATTATGGGCATCATAATGATATTTTTAAGCTGGTTGCTCCTCAGATTCCTGTTCATTTTTTAGTAAAATATTTTTTGGCTGTTCAGCTGTCAAAGTTTGTAAGCACCTTAAGAAATCATCTTGACCATTTGCAATGACGTGGGTGGACCTAGAGGGTATTATGCTAAGTGAAATAAGTCAGTCAGAAAAAGACAAATACTATATGATTTCCCTCATATGTGGAATTTAAGAAACAAAACAGATGAACACAGGGAAGGGAAGGAAAAATAAAATGAGATGAAAATTGAGAGGGAGGCAAACCAAAAGCAACACTGAACTCTAGGAAACAAATAGGGTTGCTGGACGGGAGGTGGCTGGGGGGATGGGGTAACTGGGTGATGGACATTAAGGAGGGCATGTGACATAATGAGCACTGGGTGTTATATGCAACTGATGAATCACTGAAACTCACTAACTAACTAACTAACTAACTAACTAACTAACTAAATAAATAAATAAATGAAATCGTTTTGACCTAACTAGATATTCTCCCAGAGGCAGAAGCAGGAATTCAACAGTATAGCTTGTTTTACCATTAGCTGTATGTATGTCCAACCTCCTAACGATTTTACTGATCTAGGACCCGGTACCTAGGAGTTTTTAGTAAATAATCATGAATCAGTTGACTTGACCAAAGTGCTAGGGTGTGTTTACAGCAGAATTACAGCGCCAAGACTGGAGAATCTCAGCTCCACACCTCATGACCTTGACATAGCCTTTCAGGCACTGAGGAAGTTCGAAGCCGGCTGGCAAGCCCTTTCTGTGCTGAAGGTGGAAGAGGCAAGAGAGCTGTTTCTGAAATGATACTCCTATTCACTGGATCACTGGTACTCTGCAGATATCTCTCAGGTATGCCAGGGGAATTTAGAAAACATTATTTCAAATTCTACCAGAATTATTTAAATAATAGCAGTCCTGACAATTTTATTTCTACCTCTCATGAGTTTCAATTGGTTTTTACTTGGTGCTGTTTGCACCATGTGTTTTGAAATTAAATGCGAAAATATATTCACAGCATCCAGAACACGAGTGGCCCCTGATACCCCTCTTCTCTTCCCCGTGGCTCTCCCTTCACAGTAACTTCTAGTGGTGGGTGGAGGCTTCACTCTCCACCACTCCCTTAGGAGGGCCTATCATAGAGCCCAGTACCTTTGGGATTTGGCCATTTGCAAATTCTGGAAAGATGTGCAGGGTGTATGCCAGGTATGGGTAATGGAGATCTGCGAAGAAGCAGGTGTTTGGAGGCCCCCCATGCCCACAGGAAGGTGGATGATTTGGATGAGCATGGGCCATGGAATGAGTGGGGTCCAGCTGTACCGATGTCTCAATCCAGCTGTGGATCAGGAAGCCTGTTTGTTTGACAGCGAAGCTGCATACTTACCTTCAGCCATGAGCATTCAGTCCTTTACTGGACACCGATCATGTAAAAAACGCCCAAAGGGTGAAACTCCCAGTTACAAGGTGAATAAGTTCTGGAGATCTAATGCGCGCTGTGGTGACTGAGCTGAAATTTGCTAAGAGCTGAAATTTGCTAAGAGGGTAGGTCTTAAATGTTCTCACCACACACACAAAAGGTATCTATGTTAGGTGAAGGAGATGTATTCATTAACTTGATTGTGGTGATCACTTCACAAGGGGACAAGCTCCCGGAAGGCACCTGTTCCAGGCCCCGCCTCTCCTGCCTTCTAGCTCTGAAGCCAGGCTTTGCACTCAGCACCCCGTGGGTGGAGCACTGGGGCCCGTGGGTGCGGTGAGCGGAGGGTGGAGCAAAGCGGGGGGAGAGAGGAAATGCCAGCCGGCTGACCTGTGTGCACGGTGCATGCGTGCGTGCATGTGTGTTCCCCTGCGTGCATGTGTGGGGTGCACGTGTGTGCATGTGCATGACGCTGGTGCCTAGTCATCGAGCAAGCCCTTCCGCCCGGCCCTCACAGAGCTCTCCAGGTTTCAGCTAAAATGCTTCCTCCTCAGGGACGCCTTCCCTGGCCAGTCCTTTAAACACTCCTCCTTCATCTTCTCATGCTGCTTAATTTTTATCACACATTGATATCCTTGCTTGCACATCACACACACACACACACACACACACACGCAGTAGTTTGTGTTTGATGTCTGAGGTTACTCTCAAACACTAAAATAAAGCTTCTAAGAGACAAGGGACCCTGGTTGTCCTCGAATCCATCTGAATTCAATCAGAAAGACAGCAGGGAATTTGCTTAGAGCTTATACCCATAGGAAGGAGCTGGTGGACTGTCCTCCATAAGGCTGCAGCCCAGGACCCCAGAAACGTCCCTCACTACCGTAGCCTGAGCTGTAGAGGGCGACAAGGCCACACACGCTCACGGGGAGCCTGAGAAAACCCGGTCTCCCTCCGTGTCACTAACACCTCACAGGAGTTCCCCACAGTGGCAAAGCCAGATTCAGGCCACCTCTGAAGGGGCCACAGACAGCCCAGCCCCTGCAGCTCACCGCTGATGCCCCAGCCAAAGAGGGTCTGAGACACACACAGGGTGACCCATGATACCTTTGAATGAATGGGACAACTAATGAGGAACCAGTGATATTCAGACTGATTAAAATGCACCCGGGAGGGGGTGCACCTGGGTGGCTCAGTAGGTGAAGCATCTGCCTTTGGCTCAGGTCATGATCCCAGGGTCCTGGGATCGAGTCCCGCATCGGCTCCCTGCTCCGCGGGGAGCCTGCTTCTCCCTCTCCCTCTGTCTGCCGCTCCCCCTGCTTGAGCTCTCTCACTCTTTGTCAAATAAATAAATAAAATATTTGAAAAAATAATAATAAAATAAAATGCACCAGAAAATTACAAGAATATGATTTCCAACAACTAAAAATTGTGTTTGGCTGCTTACGAGTAATATAGAGCATATTTGTTTAAGCGGAAAAGCTCACTGTTAACAGAGGCTGCACCAATTTCTAGCAGCACAGAATGTCTCAGGGTATGTAACTCATCGTCGAGTTGATTTGTGAAGCCCGTTTGTTGCTCATAACTTGGGAACAAGAGCAAGAACATGCCCTTCACCTCCTGTAGCCCTTGCCTCACTGGTTGGTGGGCAGACCTGTTTCCGGGCCCAGCCACCTGCAGGCGGGGCTGCTCAGGGACAGGGGCAGACGGGCATGTCTAGGACACAGCACCGGGTGCAGCCAGCACCAGGCAGTGGCTTGGCAATGGCTCAGTGAGTAAAAAGAAAGAAATCTGCGTGTGGTCCCCTCCTCTGCTAGTCACCCTTGATAAGATCAAGCCCACAACATACGCAGCTGTTTCCACTGATGGTGCAATGCATACAGCCTCCTGGAAGCAGGGCACGCCACGGCTCAGACTGCAGGTGAAGTGGTCATAGCACACAGTTGGAACAGGATAATAACTTTACTCCTCAGAGCAGGGGTTCTCAGCCGGAGTGATCTGCCCGCTGGAAGACATCTGACAATTCTGGGGACATTTTTGACTGTCACAATGGAGGGTGCCCCTGGCATCTAACAGGGGATGTTGCCCAATGTCCTGTTACACACAGGACAGCCCCAAGAGAGAATTATCCAGTCGAAAATGTCCATCATGCTGAGGGTACGAGACGCTGCCTTAAAGCAAAGGGTTCAAGCCCGAGACCTGAGACCAAGACCCACTTTTGGACATGTTCCTCTCTGCTCCCCTCAGCTGGTGGCACCCACACAGGTGTGGTCTGGCCACAGAGCACGGGCCCGGCCCTGTTGGAGGGGAGAAGGTCAGGGGTACGAGCACGGCGCGGGAAGTGGGGTTGAGCCAGTCTGTCCAGCTTTTTCTGGAACCACAAACTCTGAGGGCGAGAAGGAAACTTGTCACTCTCAGACTGGAGAAAAGTCCCAGCCGACTCTGTCCGCCTTCATCTGGAAGAAAGAAGCCTACACTTCTTCCGGGCGGGGCAGCAACCCGGCTCCCCATGCAGCCGGCTGTCCCTCCAGACCCACCCGTGGGCTTTCTGCAGCTCGAGTCTGAAAATGGATTTGAAATCCCTCTGAACGTGGCCGTGGGCTATACAAGGCATGGCGACCTGCCAGACTTTTTGGTTGCTCGCAAAACCCTCCCAGAGCCAGGGACACCGTCCCCTGCTGTGTCCGCCGTGGCTTGTTGCGGGGGCTGAGGTCGGGGCAGGGACTGGGGAGCTGATGATGCTCCTTTCTCGGGGGTCAGAAGGAGGGCTTGAGGGGTCATGGGAAAGGCTGTGCAAAATGTAGATCTGAACTGTTGAATGAGGACAGCCACTGGACCGCCACCGCGCTCCACCGACCAGAAACTCTCCATGAAATGTGTCCAGTGACAAACACAACTCACTGAATAAAGTGAAGCATGAGCATGTTTGCATGAAGAAAGAGGAAAAAGAAACTCAATGTGTTACATATGTGGTACACACCACATATGTAAATACAGAGAATAAAACCCCAGAGCCTAAAGAGCAAATCACCAAATGTGAACAGTATTTACCTCCAGGAAAGAGAAGGGGGCTTGGAGGGGCAGGTCGTAAACAAATCTTATGGGTACGCATTCTGTACACTTCCATTCTGTCTGATTATTTTATAAGCAGAGCATCATGTATTATTCTAAAATCTTTAAGGTTTAAAAAAAATAACTTTTTATAGGTGGGGCTCAGCTCTGTTTAACTACATATTCCCACTAGCAAATGCCACAATCACACACAAATGAAAAAAATCCACACATGGTATCTGCATTTGACATATAAGCATATTTGTGCACTGAGAATAAATACCCTTTATCCGAAGCCAAGAATGGGGTCAGACAACTTTCTGAAAGCCACTCCAACTCCCGTGCTCCGACCCTCTGAGCCCCCGGTGCCTTTAGCCCCCAAAGGAGGGCTCTCGATGGCCTAGAATAGAATGAATTCAGCCAACCTCAACTCAGGAGGGCCCAGTGGGGACCACACCCTGGACAGGTAACAAGAGTCCAAACTCCATTCAGGTGAGGTCCCCACATTCACGGAAGGTGAGGAGGCCAGATACCCACACAAAGAATGAAACCCACAAGACCCACCAGCACTGAGGGCCAGGCACTGTTCTAATTCTATCAAAACATTGATTTCTTGCAATAATCCAAGGCAGTGGGTACTGTTACTTCCACCATTTTACAGATGGGGAAACCGAGGCATGGAACATAACTTGGCCGAGGCCACCCAGTTCCTTTGGGAGGGTAGCAGGCGTTGGACCTCCCGAGTCTGCAGGCTCACCATGCTGTGCTGTGGGGGCTGGTCCGGGAAGCGAGGCGGGAGGAGGGAAGGTTACTGTGAGGCATAAAGTCACCGGGAAGGAGGTGATCCGTTCCAGAGTGCAGACTCAAACTGCAGAGGAGGTAAAGCCCCTTAGAAATCAAATGACCCAAACTCACGTCAGGGTGCTGTCACTGCACGAGGGCGAGGGTTCCTGAGGCGCAGGGACCCGGCCTTCAGCACTCAGCACTCAGCACGAGCCTGGCCTTTTGCAGCTCCACAAACAAGGAAGCAGCTTTGTGTGGGGGTGGGCTGGGGTCCGGGCGGGCGGGTAGGGCACCCTCTTTCTCCTGCTAAGGGAGCAACTCTTCCCTTACCATTCTCAACACTTCACTCTCAACTCGGTTAAAACCTACAACTTGCTTTGGTTCTGAACACTCGGCGAGGAGGTTGGAGTTTTGAAGTCCACAGACGCAGGAGGAGACGATGGCAGGGACAGAGTGCAAGACGCCCTGCCTCCCGTGGGTCTGGGTGCCCAGGTCGGGGGGTTTGCCTGCCCGCAAGCCAGCCTCCGCAGGGCGAGTTCCTCGGGCGGGGACCAAACTCTGCCTCCACGTTGCCCAGCTGGTGGGAATTCCAGAAGCCACATATCCTGCACAAAGATCATTCCTTCTCATCCTTGGATTCTTTCTTCCCTCCCCACTATTCCTGGGTGCCTCTTCCCCACTGATCTGCATATATCTTGACTATTTCTTCCTATCCTTTAGGAATCACTGGACCAGAGACCAGAAGACTCAGCAGCCATCCAACCCAGAAACTATGGAGTCCCAGGTAAGTCAGCTTAACATGGTTGAACCTGTTTCCTCATCTAGAAAATGGGAACATGGGGATAACGGATCTAGCGTACTCATCTCAAGGGGCTGAGGTGATGGCTGACCAGAGCGGGTCTGGCCGTGCGTTAGAAGCTTTCTGAACCATGCAGACGGAGTGGGCCAGGATGACCGCTGGCTGGTACGGGGCCTCCAGAAGAAACAGGTGGCTACTTAATGGGATGTTTTTCCCACGCTAAAGTCAGTGAAACACCTTACTCTCTGTGGTAACACTACACCTAGCGTAAGAGTCGTGCAGACTCTAAAGATCAGTGACCGCGTAGATGCATGCAGGAGCAAACCTGAAACCAGTTAAGGATGGAGGCATTTCCAACCAACAAGCCGCCCCTGAGCTTTTATTATGGGCCAACTATTGTCATGTGCTTAGCTTGCCTGAAACTCAAAGGCTGACTGTTCTAATACGAAGAATAAATAGGCAAACAACTTTAATTCAAGGCACAGAAATAGCAGTACCCTGATGAGAGACTTACGAAGTTCAACAAAGATCCACGAGGAGGAAGATGTTACAGCTGTTGGGAGGTCAAGAAGGGTTCACGAGCCTTGAAGGATGCACAGAATTTCAGCCAGTGTCACTAGGAAAGGGTCTCCCCAGCCCAGGAAGTAATGCAAAGGTATGACCCGCAGGAGAAGCAGGGTGGTGGGGGTGGCGGGGAGAAGTGGTGCCCCAGTGGAGACACAGTGGGGAGCACAGGCAAGAAAAGAAAAGAGAATCTAGGGAAAGTTGCTGAGATCCAAAGAATGGATGTCTCCAAACATCCACTAAGGATTTCAGATTTTCTCTTCGGATAGGAAAGAGTGTTTGGGGTTCTTTCAGGCACTGGCCTGCTCAATGGACTCCTTTTGCAGTGGGAGCAGGCAGTCAATTATGATTTAAATTCATGATTCCTCGCTCAAACTCGACTCACTGCTGCCCGGTACAAACACGCTCTCTCCCACTCGAGCAGGTCATTAGCCTCCGAAACCTATGCATCAGGGTCTACCCCATGGGATTGACAGTACCTGGACCGTATCATTGTTTGGGGAATTAATGGGACAATAGCTGTGTGAGTCCTTGGCTTGGAGACACATCTTTTTGTCCAAGGGATCACCGCAACCTTCTCTGTTAGGGACTGCTTTGCAAAAACAAACACACCTGCAATGAGGAAATGCGTTCCAGAATTCTCTCCCTGAAGAAGATTCTACCTGACAGAGTAGGGACTCCCGAGGTCGGAAGCAGTGGCTGGCTGAGGTCGCACAGCCAGTCTCCCACAGACCTAAGACTGGAACCCAGCCTCCTCCTTCCCGTCACTGTCTCCCAGAAATCAAACCCCAGACGGTGACCGAAAGTCCCTGAGATATTTTTCTGCAGACGAAGATGCTGGCCCTCCATGTTCATTCTGGTCTCCCATCCCCCCGAGTCCAGAGGACAAGTGTTGAGGATATGTGACAGCCCCTCAAGATCCCCATTGTTGTTGGCCTGCCGGGAGAGCAGGGAGCCAGGTGCAAGGTCAAGGAAGTCAGCTGTGCTGACAGGACTTTGCCTCAACTCCGGCGGCAGCTCTAGACTGCATCTAGACTGATGGCTTCTTCCTGAAAGCCCTTCTTCTTCCCTTGGCTTTCATGACACCACACTCCTCTGGGTTTGTCCCCTCTGAATGTTCTCTCTTGTTGTTTTAGGTGGGTTGATCCAACTCTACTAGACCGTAGACATGGAAGTCGCTCAAGGATCTTTTCTGGGACCTCCCTGCTTTCTCTCTGCACCCTCGCTCTGGGGTATGACATGCACCCCTTTGGCCTCGATGATTGCCGCAGGGCTGATGGCTGTCCCCTCTGAGCCTCCAGCTGACACCTGCTGACACCTGAGCCCCAGATTGAGAAACCCCTGCTTGGATGGCCCCCATACTTCTCAAAGAGTTGTATCCAAGGCTCAACTCTTCATCTGTATGTTGTCCTCGCAAATGGCAGCCCCATCCACCGGGGATAATACTTACCTGACTCTCTTTCCCTGGCTCCCCACACCCACACCAACGTTTTGATTCCTCCTCACAAGTAGCTCTTAAACCTTCCGTTTCTTACCATCCTCACCAGCATCTAGTCCTTTTAGGCTGGATTCATACAACCTTCTCCTAACTGGGAGACCTACTCCCACCTGCTTCCAAATCAGCCTCCGCAGAGCAACCAGGTGGATCTTTGCCAAACATATATGGAACCATGTTACTTTCTGTCTGAAAACCTTTCAATAGGTGTCCATCCACAGGTGAACAGATAAATAAAATGTGGTATATACTTAAAATGGAATATTATTTGGCCTTAAAAAGGAAGGACATTCTGACACATGCTACAACATGCGTGAACCTTGACCACATTATACGAAGTGAGGTAAGCCAGTCGCATCAGAACCAACACCGCATGATTCCTTCTACGTGAGGCTTCTGGAGTAGTCAGACTCATAGAAGCAGGAGGTAGAATGGAGCTTGCCACGGGCTGGCAGGGAAGGAGGATGGGTGTTACTGTTTCACTTCAGTTTGGGTAGACGAAATGTTCTGGAAATGGACAGCGGTGATGGTTGTTCAATAATGTGCATGTATTTAATACCACACTGCACCCTTAAAAATGGTCAAAAGGGCAAATTTTATGTTGTGTATATTTTACCACAATATATATTTATTAAAAAATTTTTTCGGGGGTGCCTGGGTGGCTCAGTTGGTTAAGCGACTGCCTTCGGCTCAGGTCATGATCCTGGAGTCCCGGGATCGAGTCCCACATCGGGCTCTCTGCTCGGCGGGGAGTCTGCTTCTCCCTCTGACCCTCTTCCCTCTCGTGCTCTCTATCTCTCATTCTCTCTCACTCAAATAAATAAATAAAATCTTAAAAAAAAATTTTTTTTTCGCGGTGCCTGGGTGGCTCAGTTAAGCGTCTGCCTTAGGCTCAGGTCATGATTCCAGGGCCCGCGTGGGGCTCCCTGCTCAGCGGAGATTCTCCTTCTCCTTCTCCCTCTGCCTACCATTCCCCCTGCTTGTGTGTTCTCTCTCTCTCTCTCTCATGAATAAATACATTCTTTTTAAAAAATTAAAAAGGTTTTTTTCAACAGCTTCCTGTTGTTTCCGGAGAAAGATCCACAGCTCCTAACGGTGCTCTGAGGCACGGAGACAGAGCCTCTCCAACCCGCCTGCTCTCCCTACCCCCCACCCCTTAGTCTTTCAGCTGCATTTCTGCCGATTCCTTCTACGCAAAGCCTGTAAAGGGCTGTCTCCTCTGCCTTGAATGCTCTTAATCCACCTCTCCCTGCACCACACCTTTTGCCTGGACTTCTGCTCATCATTTTCTTTTCTTTTTTTTTTTTTTTTTTATTTATTTGAGAGAGAGTGAGAGGGAGAAGCAGACTTCCCGCTGAGCAGGGAGCCCGATGTGGGGCTTGGTCCCAGGACCCTGAGATCACGACCCGAGCCGTAGGCAGACGCTTAACCGACTAAGCCACCCACGCGCCCCAACTTCTGCTCATCTTTTAAGCCTCCACCTCAGATACCAAGCTCTGAAGGGACTAACCTCACACCCAAATGAGGTCAGGGACTCTTATCTTTACAAGTGCTATGGCACATGTTCCTTAATCAGAGGATTTAACATTGCAAAATTATTTAATATTTGTATGCCACACCCCGATCGAGAACTCCTACCTGTCTTGTCCATCTTTGCGTATGTGGAGCACAGCATCGACGAAAAAGCTTTCCATGTGTGTTTGTGGGGTAAATAAAGTAGTGTTGTGCCGATGGGATCCCAGAGTCAAACCCTTCCCTCTGCCTCGTGCTGCCTCCAGTAAATCCCTCAGACTGTGTGGGGTTGGAATGTAAAGCAACGGGGGGAAGGAGGGGAGGGTCCACTCCCAACCCCCGATCAGAGCTAAGCCCTCTGTCCCTGCAGCTCCAGGAGGGGCTTCTAGGGCCATGATTCAATCCAGCCACAGCCATAACCACGTCCCCATGAACCTGTGAGCTCCCCGAGGACAGGAACCAGGTCCTTATCCATCTTTGCATCCCTCAAACATAGCCTGGTACCTCTCCTAGGGAAGATGCTTTTATTAATATTGGTTGAAGAAATAAATAAATCCAAGAATAACCTGTCTCACCTACTTGAGCCTGCTTTTTCTGTGAAAAGAGAATTCTTCACCCCTCAAGGCTTACTTCATAAGGTTGCCATAAAAATGAAAATGAGATTAGGTGTTTCCTTAATTTTAAAATACCACAAATGTAAGATTCACATTTCTTTTTTTTTTTAAGATTTTATTTATTTATTTGAGAGAGAGAGAGCTCACAAGCAAGGGGAGGGGCAGAAGGAGAGGGAGAAGCAGGCTCCCTGCCAAGCAGGGAGCTGACTCAGGACTCCGTCCCAGGACTCCGAGATCATGACCTGAGCTGAAGGCAGATGCTTAACTGAGCCACCCAGGCACCCCAGATTCACATTTCTTTACCTACTTTTTTTCAGTGGAGGGGAGAGACCACATTAATTGTTATCATTATTATTTAGTGTACTTTATAATTTTATAGAATTTTTTACATTAAAATTATGATGATGAACTATAAGATTCACCCCAACTTCAAAAATGCTAACATGAAAGTGTGTGCATTGACAAATTAAAGAAATGCATTAAGATGGTGAGAACATAGAGCAAATGATTTGTGTTTACTGGGGGAGCATATTAAAAAGACAGATTCTAGACTACTACTGTTGGCAATTCTAATTCAGGGGCTGTATTGTAGAGATGTTCCAGGTGATTCCAATGGGCTGTCTAGTTTGGAAACTGGTCTCTAAAAAAACCCATATAGGGTGCCTGGGTGGCTCAGTTGGTTAAGTGACTGCCTTCGGCTCCGGTCATGATCCCGGAGTCCTGGGATCGAGTCCCGCATCGGGCTCCCAGCTCAGTGGGGAGCCTGCTTCTCCCTCTGACCCTCTCCCCTCTCATGCTGTTTCTCTCTCTCTCTCTCTCTCTCTCAAATAAATAAATAAAATCTTTAAAAATAAATAAATAAATAAAAAATAAAAAACCCCATATAATTCCCCCCATTCTTTTCTAGGGAGGAAACTAAGAATGGTAGAGAGCCTGTAATCTGCCCAAGGTCACACACGGCTATGCCTAAGCTCTGGCTCAGGACTGGCTTCACAGTGCTTTCCCCAGGGGCTTCCCACCAGACCATCCTGCCTCCTTCTGGCTCTGGCTCAGGCTTTCCCAGATCCTGATGACCCCAACAGTTCCCGACTCCAGACACCATCATCTATTTTCGAGAAGGAAAGTCCGTGCACAAATTACCCACGGGAAGAGCTGATCACAGCAGGGAACTGGTCTAGGGGATTTCTGTTGGGGAATGATCGTTCCACACACAAAACTGGTTTTACTTCCCTTAGGGTCTAGCAACCCTTTTACTCCACATACCAAAATACACTCCCCTTGGGTTTCTGCTTTCAATGGCCTCTGTTTTCAGCAATGTTAGCACTAAAAATCAACCCGGCAGGCATTCAGGAGTGGGTAGGTGTGGTTGGCCTTAGTGTGAAACAAAATTCAAGTCACCATAAATTAAGGATCTCAGAGAGCCCTGGGTATGCTCGGATTTGGAGCTTCTGGAAAGGAAGGCCACGTGCAAGGGTGAAGAGAGAATGGCCGGACCTTCTGGACAGCATTGCTCCCCTAGCCTGGCCGGAGGGGCCAGATCCTGGGACCAGGATAGATGGAGACACGCCAGAGACACCTCCAATTGTCCCCACTCCACCGAAGCGTTAGGGCTTTGAAGACACGGTTCACTTTGAATTTCGTTTCTGTATCTGCGAAACGTCTGATTGTGTTGAGCTGGAATCCTTTGGTCCCTTTGTTTCTAACTCCCAGAAACCCTTTGTAGACAAAAGTTCCTTCGGCAGATGTATCTGGGCTGTTCTGGCGGAAGCAGGGCAAGGTCCAGAGCTCAGGTCTCGTTGGGACTCGGTAGAAGCCCCCCACCCCCGGCTCCATGGAACACAGCAATTCCTCGGAGGAAACGCCCAAGTCCCTTCCCGTCATGACGTCATGATGCTACGAGTCTAACTGACAGCACATGGAAATTCTGGGCATAACTGGATAGTTGGCGTCACACTGGGCTCTGCCTTCAGTCCCATGCCTGAGCCAGGACGGGCAGGCTTGCAGCTGCCTGCCTGAAATAAACTGGTCATAAGCATAAATGTTACCTTCATTAAGTGTGTTTACATTCTAGGGAGGGACACTGCCCAACCTTCAGTTCTGGTGCACAAATCAGAGGTATTAGCCCCTCTTGGGAGGATTCCTGGCAGCTGGGGTGCAGGCTGAGCCCTCCTTCGGAGGTTTTGCCATCCTAGGTATAGGGATACTGAGTGTGAGTGGAGAGGAGAGAGACTGTCCTAAACTGTAGAGTTACCATGGATCTTGTATTTCTTCAAAGTACACTGAAACTTTACTCACCCTTAAAAAGAAGGGAAATTGGACACTGGCTGGAGCATGAATGAAACTCGGAGACTTACAAATACTGTGTGATTGCACTTGTATGAAGTTCAGAGTGGTCCAATTCATAGAGAGAGTGGAGTTTCCAGGGGCCAGGGCAGGGAGAAGGGGCAGTTATTGTTTAACGGGCACAGAGTTCCACTTGGGAGAGATGGCTGATTCTGGGGATGGATGGTGGTGATGGTTGCACAACATGAATATACTTAATACCCCGGCACTGTACATTCAAAATGGTTAACATGGTCAATATTATGTTTTGTGTGTCTTACCACAATTTTCAAAAATAAATATTTTTTCAAAAGTATTCTGTCATAGGGGCACCTGGGTGGCTCAGCTGGTTAAGCGTCCGACTCTTGATTTCGGCTCAGGTCATGATCTCAAGGTTGTGAGCTCGAGCCCCACATGAGGCTCCGTGCTGAGCTGGGAATCTGCTGGAGATTCTCTCTTCCTCGCCCTCTTTCCCTCCACACATGCAAGCTCTCTCGCTCTCTCTCAAATAAATAACTAAATCGTCAAAAATAAAAAGTATTCCACCATAGACGGAACACAGATAAGTTGTAAATGCGTTATAAAAATGATCCAATGATATTGGAAAATGTCCAAATGAAACTTGGAAATCAAGCAAGCTTCACTGCAGTATTATGGCATGTTTTTTTTTTTTTGAAGATTTTATTTATTTATTTGACAGAGAGAGAGACAGACAGTGAGAGAGGGAACACAAGTAGGGGGAGTGCGAGAGGGAGAAGCAGACTCCCCGCTGAGCAGGGAGCCCGACGTGGGGCTCGATCCCAGGACCCTGGGATCATGAGCTGAGCCGAAGGCAGATGCTTAACGACTGAGCCACCCAGGCGCCCCAGTATTATGGCATGTTGCCTTTAAAAACACACATATGTATGAACCCATACACGTAGATACCTCTACAAGGTGCAGAGAAAAACGTCACAGACTGAGAGAAATCACATCTCTAGCAATTCCTACATGCGTGGGAGGTACAACTCAAGGCAACTTTCATGATCTTGTGGATACACGTCCGTGTTGTTTTAGCTTTTTACGAAATGTGTATTGTTTGCGTAAAGAGGCCGACTGCAGGGAAGACAGCTGAGCCCAGCACCTTCCACACCAACCGCTCCACCTGGGTTCAATTTCTGGATCCAGCCCGCACGAACCACTACTCTCTGCCAGTGTAGGTGTATCATCTAGGGAACCCAGGACAGCGATGGGCTCATAATGTGAAGAAGAGAAGCTGTGAGAAACGGCACTGACTGAATGCTCCCCCCGTCCCATCTGTCACTTTCTTTCTCATCTTCCACACAGGAAATCCACACGAGCCTCTGCTGGTGTGACGGCTTCTTCTTCCTCGCAGAGGAGCCACTAAATGCCCTGTCCCACGTGGCCCTGCCTTTGGGGGGAGGCTCAGCATTAGCATCCAGTCTAACTCAGGGGCCGAGTCAAGCCCCTCCGTGGCCTCGCGTGGTCTGCAGACTAGATGCATGCGCAGGTGGGGATGCCCCACGGGGACCTGGCCTGGGGAGGTGCTCGGTCAGGCCACGCCCTTCGTTCTCCTCATCCCCGTACTGGGGGGGCAGCTCCCACATACCCAGCAGAGACCAGGCCTCGGAGCAGCGCCGTGGTGGGGCCTGAATCGGTTCAACCCTACAGTGAAAGGCTGCATCTCATTGGATCCTGGCAGGATGGGCCTCCAGCGCCACCCCCCTCCCCCCACCTGCCTTCCGCCACCTCTGCACACAGGTCTCATGCTCCCAGAGTGTGACCAGCAGCTGACAGAAACAGCTCCTGCCTCAGGGAAGCGGCAAGCAATGTGGCCTCTGGGACGTGTCCGGGAGACCAGCTGGCCAAGGACGTGACCCCAGCAGACCACAGTCAAGGTCTGGTGCACATGAGAGCGCCAGGGAAAGGGTTGGAATCTGTGCCCACTGCTTCTGGGACACAAAGAGCTGCAAAACAGAAAGCAGCATCCGTTACCTGAATGATCACACAGAATAAAAACGTGCAGAGTGAAAACAGGGAGGACTGACTCACCGCCTGCCCCTTCGAGCCCCCTCCCCCTTCCCGTCGTAAACACTGTTAACACTTGGTGCTTTTCTTTTTAGGCTCTGGGCTTTTTTCTTTGCACTTACATATGTGAATGTGCACACACGCGCACGCACGCGCACACGCACACACACACACACATTTTCTTTTTTCTCTTTCCTCCACATGAATGTCCTTAAATCTTAGGTTCCTCCTTGAAGAGAACCTGACTCATGCTTTTCTATCATAAAATGTGTAATGATTATCATTCTCCAGAAAGCAATAGCATGGATGTAGAGGCCGTCCTCCAGTGTGGCCCGGGACTGTGAACCTGAGGCCTTTAGTCTGGTTTGGTGGGGACACAATTCCGTCACTCTTCTGTTCATGCATTTCTTCCAAACAGTGCCTGGTACCAGGAGAGAGAATGGGGCTCCCACACAGCCCCTCCCTCAGACCTCACTGACTTGGGTGGGCGGTAGCGACAAGCATGGAGAGCACGGGACAGTCGCTCTGATGGGGAAGGAGGGTTTGATGGAGCAGCTCAGAGGTGAGGAGTGGAAGTCAGGGAGGGCTTCTCAGAGGAGGTGGCAGGGGGACATGAACACAACTCACCAATAGGAGCTTCGAGCCCCCAGAGGGCAGGGCATGCACTTCACCCCTACAGTGCTCAGCACGCAGTTATGTCATAAATATTGAAATGCAAACAAGTGTATGCTTAGTGAGGAATGATCCAAGTTAAATATGCACATAAAGCCTGTGGATCAGCCTGGTGCCTGGGAGCAGTCCATAAATGTAGCTGTCTGTTTTCCACCTGCACCTGTATGGGGGCAACGTGAGTTCGGTACCAATCCCTCTGCCGGCCTGTGTGAACACCACAAGCACCAGTGCCTTTGACCCTGGGAACACTGTCCCCATCTCTCCATTTCACAAATGGGGCAACGGAAGCCGAGACTGTCCTGGCCAGCAGGTGCCGGGTCCAACTGGCTCTGAACAGAGAACAGGTGGGAGAGATACAAGAAGGTCTGGGCCTCACCAGGAGAGGTAGCTTTGAACTTGGCCTGGAGCTTCCAGATGGCTCTGCAAAAAGGGAGACAGGAAGCTAGAGGCTCACGGCAAACACAGACATACGCTCTATGCATCCCTTCACCTCTGCCGGGCACCCCCTCATTTAACCTGCACACACTCCAGCATTATCACCAGCAAAACAGAGTCAAGGAGCCAGGGTCTCTCCTTATTTTGCCATCTGTGACCGCCCACCCCCTTCAAAGAGGGACAGCTCGATTTCCTTGATGCTTCTTAACAGCGTGAGCCAGGGGCCAGGTGCCGTGTAGCTTTCTCCAGCCTCCAAAGCCCTCTCCCTGCTCTGAGGCCATCTGGTGCTGGTGTCTCCTCAGCGGGGCTACTTGGGACGCTGCCCCTGGGGGCTTTCGGACACACAGCGAGGCAGCCCGCACCCCAACACCACCATAAACACGTAGGAGGACTGGACACATCGAGAGCCAGTGTTAATGCAGGGCCAAGGGTGGAAGAATGGAGCTCGAACCCTCAGGTGCCAGAAATAAAGGACAAACTCCGCCAGAGGTGAAGGAAAAGCGATTCAGCCAAAGCTGGACAGAAACCAGAGGCAGACTGGACCCCAGGGGCTGGAGGCTGGAATGTCAGTGCCCACTCAGGGGGGCCGATGTCCCAAATATCTGGCTACAGCCACCTAGCGCCAAGCGCACCTAGGAGTCTGGGGCTTGCTCTCACACGTCACCAGATGGCAAACCCAGCGGACACTCTGGAATGCTCTGTTCTCGTACAGAGTTTTCTGCATTTGGTCGCCCCTCCCTCCCCTAGAAATGCTCCCTCCCCTGACATCCACCCCCATTCTCCTGGTTTTCTCTCATGCTCCCTGAAATGTCCATCTTCTCTGGGATTTGTTAAAAACCTTCTTTCCCTACAGATTCCATTCACTACCATGGCCCCCTTTACCATGTCTGAGCAAGTCACCTGCCTTCCGAGAGCCGACACCTTCTCTGCCACCAGGCAGCACAGCCCATCAACCTTCACGAATGCCCAGGAATTAGCCTCGTGCCAGGAGCAGCTTTAACCCGTGAGTGAGGGTGTGGGGCATGGATACCCCAGCTTCCACAGCCCCTAGCCTGGGGAATTCTGGCGCCTGTCTTCCCAAGGTTCCCCACGCAATTCAGCTCGGCGCGTCCCCTGTGGCCTTAATATCACACATTTTATCGGCTGTCCTGCCTTGCCCCCATTATTTCTCCCCTCACTTACTAATAGTCCTTACACTTCCCAGTTGCTAGGTTCCCTCATGCCTCCAGGGAAACCCAAAGTGAGATGCTCCTCACACTCACACCTTCATGCAACCACCATTTCCCCAAAATCAGACGACCTCCTGTGCATCCCATCTCCATAGATTGCGTCACCTTTCATCTAGTCGGAGCCAGAAATCTCGTGCCTTTGGGCTGCGACCATGCCGCCTTGGCTTCAGCGTCTTGATATCCCTTGGCTCCAAGCTTCCTTCGCTCCCTCTTCACAACCTCTGTTAAGACCCTAGCTCCTCCACAGCCCTGTCTTCCCACGTCCAGTCTTGCTCTTCCATCTTCCACACTTACCCTCCGGCTGTTTCCAAAATTGCAGTTGTTTCCACTTATCTCCGGGATTCAATTCTTCCAAAGCCTCCCTATCACTAAGGAGAAACCCCACACTGGCCAGTGTGACATTTAAAGGCCTGAACACGTGTACACATGCCTCGAGCACGGGCCTGGCCCGTCCTCTGCCTGAACCATGTGCTCGTCGGAACACCTGTCAGGTGTCGTAGTAACTACATGTCTGCTCATCTGTCTCCCCAGCTAGACTTGTGCAGGACACCTCCATACAGCTTCTTCCTCACTGCACCCCAAGCCACCAGAAAATCACCTGGCACATCATGGGAATTGAATAAATGCACTTGAACCGACCAATGAAAGAATCAGTGAATTTGAATGCAATAAACCCTTGCATATGTTTTTATTCACCCAGCTTCTTAATTCCTTCTCAGGGTCTGGGGATCCTCTAACTTCAGAGCTTAGTGGGAGGTAAAAACGCCCCTTGGCAGGTGCTGAGGATGTGAGGGTCTTGCTTTCCCAGACTCCCTTGCAGCTGGCCCTGTGATTGAGGCTCTGCCAACTGGACCCGGGGCTGGTGGGACAGTGGGACCAACGGTGGTGCTCAGGGTGAGAAAGGCAGGGAAAGGAGGCTCCCGATGCAAAACCCCCATCTGCCTGCCTCTATGTCTCTGTATGCCTTGCTCTGTTTCTCTCTTCTTCTCTGATTCTCACAGTCTGTGCGTGCATGTGTCTGTCTCTGTCCTTCCCTCTGGCAGGGCCACCGTGGAAGTATCCAGAAGGTGCTGCTTTGATACAGATGGGGCTCTGCCAGTGGTGGTGAAGGCCAGCTCCTGGTGCCTCACACAGAGAAGCCACCTCGCACGGGTCTGCCCCAGACCAGATCCGTGCCGTAGTTCGGACACTGTTGCTGGAAGCTGAGCTCCAAGCAGCTTCTCCAGGCCCCCCATCGATCCTCTTGGAAAACTCCTCTCTTGCGTCATCAGCCAGAGCTGCTTCTGTTGCTCACAGATAAGAACACTGACCAAGACACTAGGAGCGCTGCTTATAGATTCACGAAAATTAAAATTTAAAATATCTTTAGAGTTGATGAGAACGTGAGAGATCCTCAGGCAGCAGCTAACACGACGCCCCGGGCTGACAGTTGAAGGACTGAGACCCAATCCTTGCAGCTCAGGAAGACTCAGCCCCGTCTGGAAACCAGAACTTCACACTCCCAGAGGCCCCTCCAGGGGCTGGCTCCTGGGAAGCCGTAGTTGACAACTTCCTAGTAACGGACGTCTAGCTGGAAAAAAGGAAAGCTGGACAAGAAAAGATGCTCCGCATCATATAAAACAACTTAAAACAAGGAGATAGCCCTCCCCACCTGTGAGAATGGCCCAAATCTGGAAGCACTGCCAACACCAAATGCTGGCCAGGACTTGGAGCAACGGGGACCCTCGCTTACCACTGGGGGGACACAAAATGGCGCAGGTACTTTGGAGACAGTTCGGCAGGTTTAATAAAACGAAACAACCTCTTGCCATACGATCCAGCAATTGCACTCCTTGACATCCACACACAGGAGTTGAAAACATGTTCACACAAAAACCTGACACAGATGTTTATAGCAGCTTCATTCGTAACTGCCAAAGCTTGGAATCAACCAGGATGTCCTTCTGTAAGTGACTGGAGAAGTAAACTGTGGTTCATTCAGACAGTGGAATATTATGTAGCACTGAAAAGAGATGAGCTCTCAAGGCATGAGAAGGCATGGAGGAACCTTCCATGCGTACCCCCAAGTGAGAGAAGCCAGTCTGAAAAGGCTGCATACTGTCTGGTTCCACCCACATGACATTCCGGAAGAGGCAAAGCGGTGGAGACAGGAAAGGGATCCGTGGCTGGAGGGGTTAGAGGGGAGGGAGGAATGAAGAGGTGGAGCCCCGAGGATTTTTAGGGCACAGGGACTACTCTGCGTGACACTGTCATGGTGAATGCGTGTCATCATACGTTTGTCCACACCTCTAGAATGCACAACACCAAGTGTGAACCTTAATGCAAACTATGGACTCAGGCTGACAATGATGGGTCGATGTAAGTTCATCAGTGGTAACAAATGTACCCTCTGTGGGGTGGGGGGGGCATGCTGTCAGTGGGGGAGGCTGGGGGGGCAGGGAGTAGATGGGAAATCTCTGTACCTTCTCCTAAATTTTGCTGTGTACCAATAACTGCTCTAAAAAAATAAAGTATTGATGAAAAAAATGGTTTAAGTGATAGAGGAGGATGGTAGGTTTAAAAAGATTTGAGAGGCACACCCATTAGAAAGAAAAAGAAAGGGAGGAAGGGAGGAAGGAAGGAAAGAAGGAAGGGAGGGACGGAAGGATGGCACTGGTTAGTCAAGGAGAACATGCACCGCAGAAGCAGAGAATTTTGCGAAAGCAGCCTTGGCCTGTTGAAGAGTCCACACCAGTAGGTTAAGTGAAAAGCAAGTGGCTGGGCTTCCGTCAGGGAAGAGGGTGCTGTCTGGGGCCATCGCACAGGGAACACGGCTCAGCGACAGAGACTTGCACGGGCTGGGGGCTGGGCAGCCACCTCGCACAGTGCTCTCCCCCCCCCAGGCCACCTCGTCCGGCTCTCTGAGCGCCCCCCCGCCCCCCCGCCCCCCCACCTCCGCCACGGCGGGCCTGCCGGCCTGAGCTGCCTTCTTCAGGAAGCCCCTCCGCATTGCCCAGCCTCAAAAACCAAACAGAACTGGTCAGAGGAGCCAACTCCAGGTTTTCCAGGTGGAAAGCTGAATCTAGTCACAGCTAGACAGAGAAAAGTGTGTGCACATGACTCGCAGACTACTCAGGGCAAATGGCACGAGGGGTTATTTATTAGAATTTCACTCTGGATTGCGACACCACCCTTCAGATCACCTCTGCGGTTGTGCAACCTCTGCCCTATAAATACAGAGACACTCCCGCCTCTGGAAGTCTCTGTCGGCTCGGCCTCCGAGGAGCCTCTCTGCCTTCACCGGGCATCCCGGCCCAGCCTGCCAGGCGCCATGAGGGTCCTCTCCTTCCCGCTGCTGATTCTGTGCCTCCTCTTCTCCCACCTGGCCCCAGGTGAGCTTTGAGACCCTGCTCTAGCACCCTCGCCCTGGGCCAGGAATTCAGGGGCTAGGTCTGAGGACAGCTTCCCCTTGGGTCCTGGGGGTGGAGTGGCAGAGAAGCATCCCGGAGGCTGAGGGGCGGGCTTGGGCAGACTGTGATGGGCAAGCCTGCTGAGCCGGGGGCCTGGGGCTTTCCCCCGAGCCCCAGGGACGAGCCCCCGGGGAGCACCCCAGGCTGACTCCCCCCGGCCCGCAGGGCAGCCCAGCCACAGGAGCGACAGACCCAGGTCTCCCTCCCCGACTGTGCTTGGGGCTCCATGCCCTCGGTGCTTGGCAGGGATCGGGGCCCGTCGCGGGCAGCTCCAGCATCCCCCATCTCCGTCTATGTCCCGGACATCTAGAAATCATCCTATGTGGAAGGGGACCACGTACTCTCTCTGCAACATGGCTCCTCGCATTGAGAGGCCAGCTTCCTATCCAGGGGCGAGAGGTGTAGGCTGCCAGCCCTGGCGCACCCCGGTCACTGGGTGGGGCCTCCCAGGTGGCCTGCGGTAAGCAGGTGCACCTGCCCCTCCCACAAAGCCAGCTCACCCTGCACCTTTGACTCACTTCATGCTCGGGCGCTCAGGGGTGCGCAGGTGGTCTTCAGTCTTCCTTGGGAAGTCCTCCCATGTTCTGCGGAGTGGGAAATCTCCCCAGGGCACAGGAGGGAGCTTTCTGTCGGGCCGGAAGGGGGCAGCTCCCCTGGGTCAGAACAGCAGTGTAAGAGGAGGTGGGCCACTACAGGTGGATCCAACTGGGGACATGTTCTATCATGGCCTCGAGCAAATCATACATCCTGGGCCTCAGCTGTCTCATCTGCAAAATGAGGGGGCTGTGGCAGGGAGCACTTACAGCATGAAAGCTCCAAAGTCCCCTAAAAGATCCGACGGTGCTTCTCTGCATCACAGAAATCTGCTACATTTTCTCCAAGGACAACTCAGTCCCCCCATCTGGAAACTGGGTAGGAAAAGTATTCTAATGCGGAGTTTTAAGTTTCCAGCTGGGACCCATTCGAGGGGTGGAGAAATCAGTTTAGTGAGTCGCCACCATGTTTTTTTCAAAGAACCAACAATACGAGTGCATGCCGCCCAGCGAGCGTGCATGCCTTCTTCTCCCACTCTGACCTCAGCTGCGCGCGTGCACGTGTGCATTCGCACTGAGGGGCCCTGCAAAGTGTGTGACTGCAGTGCAGTTCAAGCTTGAGAGCCACTATATTAACTTGAAGAGTTATGTTCAGTCAGTCACCTCGACAGATGACTACAGGCATCTCATTCAAAGCAGAGAATATTAAAGTGTTTCTGAGGTGATGCAGGAACAACCAAACGTACTAATCATTCCGTATAGCAGTATTAGCTAACATGATGGAATGCTTAGTATACACAGGACTCGCTCAGACACTCCCAGGAGAAGCTCCCCTATGCTGTCCTCTGACAACACGCAAATCCTGTCTGCATAGCACTGATTCTCCGTCTGGGGACAGGACCAAGTTTAAGATAAGAAGGGAGCCGAGTGCTGCTTCTAGAAGGTGCTGCTTGAGTCCCAGCCTCACACTGTGATTCCGGCCGAGCCCTCACAGGAGATCAGTTCACTCCCTTTTCTGAGAAAGCCATTAGGGCTCATCTACTCACCCATGGGGAAACTGAGGCCCACATGCCCCGAGGTGAATGGTGGTTGTGTGGTCACTGCCAGAAACCATGACTGGACATTCTCTTTTAGCAGTTTTTATCTCTATCAAAAAAAGGGGCCGCCTTTTATCTTAAACAAATCTTATGTCTGCCCCTTTTATCTTATACAAATCTTATGTCTGCCCCTTTTATCTTATACAAATCTTATGTCTGCCCCTTCTATCTTATACAAATCTTATTTCTGTGAACACAGCATGATGTCCAAATGACAAGGCAACTCGGGTCCCCTGCATCAGCTGGATGAGAACCCAGCCGAGGGGTTTAGAAATCAGGATCGTTTGGGGCTGCTCACTCACTGATTCCACAAATATTTACGTAACAGCTGTTGTGTGCAGGTACTGCCCTGGGGAAGGGCAAGAGAACACGGCCCTTGAAAGCATGACCTGACGTTCTAGAAGCAGAGCATGACGAGAAACCCAATTTTATAATCAATTATCTAATTACCATTGCGTTGTGAAATGCCATTAAGCACAGGGTGCTAAGGGAAGGCGTGACAAGGGGGCTGACCTGGTCTCGAGGGGCCAGAAAGGTTTTCCTGAGGGAGCTGAGAAGGGAAGGAAAAGATGGAAGTCATTTTGGTGTTCATGGTATTTAAAAAAAATTTTGGTACTTCCTTTTTGACATTAAAAACTCAGCAGGTGTCACATAAAGATCAGATTTGTATCTTCTCTTAAGAACACAAGCAAATGAAGCCTGAACTCTAGGTACAGCAGCAGTGAAGCAACCCCCCCCATCACTGCAGACCCCACCGCTTCCTATCGCTCGGCCTCAGCCTACTTCGCCGACTTTCCCTATCTGTCTGGCTGCTGTGGGCATGCAGATTTGTGGGCCAGAGTTAAATAAACTAGTGAAAGGAGAAGGGCAGGTGGGAATAAAGACCAACCAGACAGAAAGGCTATCGGGTGTGAAAGCCCAGAGAGGAAGGGAAATAAAACCCTAAAGCTCTCACTTTTACCTTAGTCCCCCCTCTCCCCAGGCCCGTATGGGGAAGGAAGAACCATTATCCTCGTTTTGTGGATAAATAACTTGGCCCAACTCACAGGACTGCTAACAGGCAGAGTGAGGACTCGAACCCAGGCCGTCCGCTCTGACGCCGGGGCTGCCGAGTCAGGCAGAGAGGAGTCATGGGCGCAGGAGACTCTGGGGTCTCACTGAGTGGGGTCTTCTGCAGCAGGAAACCATCCGGGTGTGTGTGGGCCCCAAAGGTTTTTAAACTGGGAGAGGGATAGAATCAGGAATGGCTTCTTTTAGAGACTGTACTGGCAGCGTGGAGGCTGATTGGGGGAGAGCAAAGTGGACCCAGGGACGTGGGAAGGACGTTCTGTTTCAGCTACGCCTTTTCCCAGGTGGTTAGCACTTCCCTAGAGCAAAACTAACCAAACCCACTGAGAGAGGCATGGTCCACTCCTCAATACCCTTCCTTTCTTTCCTTCTGGGACACCATGGGCACTCCTAGGCGTCTGGGCCTCAATTTCCCCACCTCTAATATGAAGGTTTGGGCAAAATGACTCCCCGCTCGCACATTCTGTGACCCTCAGAGTCTGCCCTGCCTTGTCCACACCTGAGTGTCTCACTCTGTGATCCCCACCCTAACCTGCTTGCCCAAATTCCTTTCACCTGCCTGACCTCTGGCAGCCACCACCAAGAATGTGTCTCCTATGGCCTCTGGGTCCCGTCGAGAAAAACATGCCCCCCCTCCCCCCGCCTCAGACACAAGGGCCCTGCGGCCGCCAAACCAACCTTCGCAGAGGCCCCTGGTCAGCATCACATGGGAAACTGAGCTGTGCTCACAAAATACCACACGTGGCGCTTTACAGCTGAACAAAGCAGTTCTACGAATATCATCTCACTAAATGTCCCAGCATCTCTATCACGCAGGGACCTACTATTATCCCCATTTTACAGATTTTTTTTTTTTTTTTTTTTTTTTTGGTAGTAAATCTCAGAAAAGTTGACTTTCAAATACCCAGCCGGCAAATAACAAGAACTTGATTCCAGCTCTGGTTCCAAACCCCACATTCTCTCCACACGCTTCCCCAAGACTCTGGATGTGTCACCAGGCACACAGGTGGATCTTAAGAATAACCTAGGCAGAATTGAATTAAAACTCTCATGAACTTCCAAGAGGCGTTGCTGATTTTCAAGGCAGGAGTTGGCGAGCAGGGACCCCACTGGGCTACGTGCCTGTGGAAGGGGGCCTCCAGTCTTTAGTTTTATTCCAGTTCAGTTTGGAATTGTGTTACTTGCTTTGCAGGAGTGGCCTGTGTATTTGATTTTGTCCCCAGATAGCTTAAGAAGATTCACAGAGGGGCGCCTGGGTGGCTTGGTCAGTTACGCTTCCAACTCTTGATTTCAGCTCAGGTCATGACTCAGGGTCGTGAGATCGAGCCCCAAGTCGGGCTTGCACTCAGCAGGGCGTCTGCTTCTCTCTCTCTCTGCCCCTCTCTAAAATAAATAAATAAAATCTTAAAAAGAGGACGAAAAGGATGCATAGAGATGAAGTTGGATCCTCTCTGGCCTCCGCCGATGGCTTGAGCACCAGCATCACTCCTAAGGGTTTCAATGCCCCAGCGTCAGGGAAGCCTCTTGCTGGCGGGCAGCCCTTCCCCCGGCATGACTGCCAACCACCACCTTGTCCTGAGCAGGGAAAGAGCCTCAGCTGACTCGCTGAGGCCCAGAGGGCTCCGATCAGCTGATTCTGCACATAGGACCAGGCTCCTGCCGCTTCCCAGCACCGCGTCCCCATATGCCTCGGTAGGTGTGGGGCTCTGCGGCCAGGGGTGGGAAAACCCAGATTGCATTCTTTGGCTCTGTGTATCTGCGCGTTTGTTTGCTCCTCACACATCTCAGACTTCTCGGTCCCACAGGTCAGGTGTTCCGGCTCCTGACCTTTCCGAGAGCCTCCTGCCCTTTTCCTGCAGGTTCCTGGGCAGGGAAAGGGGGCGTGGATCCTGGCAGGGGGCGAGTTGGGGCCTCATAGTTTTTCCAAAAACCCTTATCATTTTTGCAATTCACTCTCGCCTCAGCCTGGTGGTTTTTTAGCCCAAGACACTTATAACTTAATCAACAGCCCTCCAAGTTTTGCCTTCCAACACTGTTCCAAAACCTCACTAGTAGCTCTGATCGGATGTCACAAAGGGAACCTTGGTGCCCACATTTCTGAGCAGAAGGACAGAGAACGAGCTCCGTTAGCAACCTGCTCACCACACTTCCATTCCTGGGATCCCCCCTCAACCCCCCGCTCCCTGTCTACCGTTCTCTGCACCCATTTCCTACCGAGTTTCCCGCCACTGAATCCAACGGTCCTTCTTTCAACCAACACCGGTTATCGCCCCCTGACTAGAGCGACAGTTGGTGTTGCCCCTGCATTGAGGTGGGATTTTGGACAATCCAGCTGTAACTGGCTCAATAAATGTACACGTGCAAGACTCCCTATTTTCGCCGCAAGCATAGAAACTGGCACAAACCTGCTTTGCCAACAGGCCTGCCTCCGCTCCTTCTCACCCCCTTGTTCTTACCTAGAAGCGAGTTTTCTCTTTTCCACATTCCTTTGGTTTGTGGCGCTCTGGCGGCCGCCACGGGATGTGCGGGATCACGTATCTCAGGCCAGCTTCATGAGCACCGACTGGAATAAGCACCAAGTTCCGGGAAGTGTTGTCGCCCTTGGGAAAGGGGAGAAGAGCAGGTGTGAGTTACCCACGGAGCTCACGGGCAGGCAGGGAGTGCAGGGAAGTGCACCGAGTCGGGGACGGGACACACCCGGTGCAGAGCCTGCACAACTCTGGGAACAGGCAGATAACGTTTTCAGAAGCAACTCTTACTTTTTTCCTTCTTTAACTGCAAAATATAACGTGCATCCAGGAAAAGTGCATAAACCAGGAATGTACAACTTAATGAATCATGAAACAAGTAGCCTGTGACCAAGGTTTAAGTCAAGAAGCAGGACTTGGCGGGCACCTAAAAAATATCCCTCCGGGCTTCTTGGTCACCCACCCCTTGCTCCTTCCCCCAGAGGTAATCACCGCTTGACTTTTATGGTAATGACTTCCTATATTTCTTGGACTTTTACCATGTTAACACTCATGCTGAATAATATAGCTTGGTTCATGCATGCCTTTCAGTTGGCTAGGTACCATGAGGTAGGGGGCATTGTGGGTCCTAGGATATGCATGTTCAATTTTGATTGATAGATAGATAATAGCACAAAAAATTTATATTTTGGTAGATAATGCCACACCGTTCTCCAGTGAATGAGAGTTCCCATTGCTCCGTATCCACACCAATTCTTGTTACTGTCAATCATTTTTAAATGTTAGGTGTCTGGTGAGTGTAGTGGTATCTCCTTGGAATTTTAATTTGCATTTTCCTGATGAACACTCAGTTGAGCACTTTTCTATATAGTTACTAGCCATTTGGATATCTTTTGTAACACGTGTCTATATTTTCTATCAGATTATCTGTTTTTTCTTAATGATTTGTAGTAGTCCTTTTTATATTCTGCATGCAAGCCCTTTGTAACATTACAAATCTCTTCTCCTACCTTGTGCTGTGATTTTTCTCTCTCCTAATGGAAACTTTCCTTACACTGAAGTTTGTATCATGATTATAATGTGGCTAAATGTGTCATATCTTTTCCTTTATGGAAAATCCCTTTTGTATCTTAAGAAATCTTTCTTTACCGCCAAAATATGAAGAAAGTCTACAGTGTTGTCCTCTGATGACTCATTATTTCTCTTTTTTCATTTAGACTTATTGTCCACCTGGCAATGGTTTTTAATGTGTGAGTTAAGGGTAAAGTTTGTGTTTTTTTTTTTTTTTAACATGAATATCCAATTGTCCCAGAACCAGCTCTACGGAGAGCATCCCCCCTCCCCAACCACAACTGTTCCCCTAAGCAGCTGGTCTGCCTCAATTCTCAATATGTGTATGGGCCCCCTTCTGCACTCTTTATTCTGTTCCATTTGTAGGTTTGTCCTTGCATCCTTACCAAACAGTCTAATTACAGTGGATATATAATTAGTCTCGAAATCCAGTAAAGCAAGTCCTCCTACCTTCTTCTCCAAGAGTGTTTTGGCTATTCTTGGTCCTTTGAATTCCCATATAAATTTTAGAATAAGCTTTTCAAGTTTTACTGCAAGAATCTCTTGATATTTTCATGGTATGGAGTTAAATCTGCAGATTAATTTGGGGAAAATTAACATTTGAAAAATAATTAATCTTCCAGTGCTTAAAACAGCATTCCCACTTATTTTGTTCTTATTTAACTTATCAAAGAATATTGTATTCTTATATACAGGAGTATTGTATTTTCTTAGATTTATAACGAGGCATTTGATATTTCAATATGGTGATTTGTTTTAATTTCATTTTATGTGTTGGTTGCTAATACACAGAAGTAAAATTGATTTTTTTATATTGATCTTATATACAGCAACATAGTTAAATTTTTTAATTAATTCCTTCTGGAGTGTCTATATATAATCAGAAAGCCTGCAAATAGTGACAATTTTATTTCTTCCTTTTCAACCCTTACATATATATATATTTTTTCCTCCTGTTCCTCCCCTGGCTGGTAACCTCAAGTAGAACGTTCAATGCAATTGCTGACAGCCATTATGCTGGTCTTGTTGGCAATCTCAAATGAAAAGTTTTCAATGTTTGAGCATTGAGTGTACTGCTGGTTATAGGCTTCTGTAGATTTTCTTTATGAGATCAAGGAAGTTCTCACCAGTTTCTCATTTGTTGAAAGTTTTTATCATTAATCAGTGTTGAATTTTTCCAATTTTTCTATACCTGTTGGGACGATCATAGGATTTTTCTCCTTTAACTGTTAATAGGCATTGACCGATCTTCAAATGTTAAATGAAAGCTTGAATTTGTGAAATAAACTAAACTTGGTTTTATTCTGTCTGCTGACATTTTATATAGGATCTTTGCCTCTCTGCAGATCAGGGAGGTTGAGCTGTAGGTTTCCTTTTCTTTCCTTGCATTGCGGATCTTTATAGATGGTGGTATTAAGACCAAGTTGGCATCACACCATGAACTAGGGAATGTTCTACTTTGTTATTCTGAAAAACAGTGCTGTGTAGACACTATTTCTTATTTGGTGCTTGGTAGGATTTGCTAATGAAGCCATCTTGGCCTAGAGTCTCATTTATGGACTCGATTTCTTTGATATTTATGGGACTATTTACATTTTCTATTTCTTATTTGTTTATTTTAGCGAATTGTATTTTTCTAAGAATTTTTTTGTCTCAACTGAATTTTTATGTTTGTTCAGGTGAGTGTTCTATTTTTTCTATATGGATATACGATTAGAAAAATATTTCCAATTTTTCTATTTCCGTGAACTATTCAAGTTTTTTAATTCCTAATAATTTTAATTTTTTTATATTATAGTAGAAGGTGCTGTCCTTGCTTCCCTTCCTGTCTGCTCCCAACCTTGACAAGGGAATTCTGTACTGTTAGTTCTGACTAAAATTTGAAAACCAGTGGTCCAGCGATTCTCGATTCTTTACTGAACATTAGACGCGTCTAAGGAGGTTTTTTTTTTTTTTTTAAATGCCAGTACCTAAACTCCACCCCACAACAATTAAGTGTATATTTTTAAGATTATCCCAACTGATTGAATGTGTATGCAGCATGGAGAACCACTGGTCTACACCACAATTTCTCAGCCTCGGGGCTATTGACATTTGGGGCCAGATAATTCTGTTAGAGGGCTGTTCTGTGCATTGCTGGTCCCTGACAGCACCTCTGGCCCCCACCCACCAGATACCTATAACATCCTCCCCACATACCCCAGAGTGGTGACAACCCTCAATGTCCCTAAACATTGCCAAATATCCAGTCACCAGACACCCACAGTTCTAGGTCAGATGAGGCAGCTGTAACAGGGATACGGATTAAATAAGGGGACAATTTCAATGGGTATGAGAACCATCTTTCCGATATGCAGAGACATACGACATTAGAATGGACTGTTCCCACCATCACAGCTGGTGATGGCCTGCTGTGTTCATCAGCTGGACGGGGCCATAACAAAAGAGCACAGGGGGGGTCTCCTTCAACAACAGACATTAATCCTCTCCCACTTCTAGAGAGGATTAATGAAGTTCAAGGTCAACGTGTCAGTGGGTTAGGCTTCTCCAGAGGCCTCGCTCCTCAGCTCGTGGATAGCTGCCTACTCTCCTGTCCGCATGTGGCCTTTCCTCTGTGTGCCCTCATCACTTTATAGGTCCAAACGTCCTATAAGGATCCCAGTCCTATTGGGATTAGAGACTACTTTTATGACCTCATCTAACCTTAATCACCTCTTGAAAAGCCCTACCTCCAAATACAGTGATATTGTGAGGCCCTGGCTAGTGAGGACATCAACATACACATTCTGGTGGAGGGGACACCATTCAGGCCATAAGACCTATCAACGAAGGCAAGCAAAACAGTGGCTCGACCCCCACTTACTGGGGATATCGTAGGGCAGCTATCAGATAGGGCAGAAGACTAGTCTAGAAACCTTCTGATTACGAGATTCTGGGATATTGGGAAGAAGGCAGAATGAAGTCCAAGTGGACAAAACAGTGGAAGTGTTATAGGGTAGCCATACTTTCAACCTGCCCTGAACGGAACACAGATTTCAGTGAAGATGGTGATAGGAGAGATGGGGAAGCAGGGATTCCGGTTGGAGGGGTTGGTACAACCAGGCAGCACGGGAGTGGGGGAAGTTTAGGACGCTCACAGAGTCAGGAATGCACTTTGGCATTACTAAAGCATAGGGTATGTGTCTGGGCAACTTCCTTGGGGACTAGCTTGAAATCCCCGCACACCTTAAAGCTCTCTGGGCAGAAGGAAACCACGCTCAAAAGCCTGCTACTCATCATCGGCTTCCCTCTGGCCATAGCTGGCACAGACCTCGGACAGTGCAAAGTCTTGGAAGAGAAAACCCTTCTCAGGGCTTTGCAAAGAGTTGCTTTGCCAAATGTTCTAAAATCACTGTGGCCGCAAGCTGTGAGTCTGAAGTGTTTTCTTTCCCTCCCTACAGGCGCTGGCTTTCTGACAGGTCTCGGCCAGAGGTCTGACCACTACATCTGTGCTAGGAAAGGAGGCACCTGTAACTTCTCCCCTTGCCCACTCTTCACCAGGGTGGAGGGCACCTGTTACGGTGGGAAGGCCAAATGCTGCATGCGTTGACTCTGAGCCGGGCGTGATGGAGAAAGGAAGTCAACGAAGTATTTGTAATCGCTGTTTTAATAAAAGACGACTTTTTTTTAAGCATACCTCTTTCCGACCAAAATGACTCTTGTCTCCTTTAGGAAGAGGTTGCGAGAGCCTGGGGGTTAGGAGCAGAGATGGGCCGGGCCACAGGGCCCGCCCTGCACGGCGATGCTGACCAGGCTTGAGCCGTGTCACCTCCACTGCGCGTCATTAACAAGGCAGGTGTGGGCGATGCCGAGGGTGCCCGTGAGACCAAGGACACACCCACGAGGAGGGGACGAGGCCGACGAAGCCTTCCCTGGTCCAGGTGCAGCTCACCCCAAACTCAGCGGTCTTAGCAGCCTGTTCCGTGAAACAGCCCGTCTGCAGAGTCCAGAGCAGCCTTTTCTCCTTCCTGGGCCTGGGGCAGTGGGTGGGTTCACCTTAGCATCCGAGAAACTCCCTTAGGGCCACAAAACATCTCCCGTAACTTCCCTTCTCCAGGCCTCGTGTCCAGCTTCCCGCTCCGCGATCACACAGCCTCGCCCGGAGCCAGTGACGGAAGCCTCTGTCCTTCTCATTTCACTCCTTGGCCCGCAGACACCTGTTGGGGAGGGAGAACGGGTTGCTTGCCCTTTTTTCCAATAAATTTTTTACAACTCCCAATGACACATGCGGTTCTGCCGTCTGTAGTCTGGCAAGGACAATTTCATAGTCCACGTTGATACATTATAAGCGCAGATGAAAAGCAAACACTGTAAAAACTTCTGCTCCCATCCCCCTAGCAGCAGGTTCTGTCATCAACCGCCGTCTTTTGGTGGGGGAGGCGGGGGGGCGGAGGGAGGGGGGCTGATTTGTGTTGTGGACATTAACCACCGGGCTTTCTCTGTGACACACACACCACAGATGGCTACTTCCAGTGCATCCAGGCCTCTCCCTTCCCTCCAAAAAGCTGAAGAAATAATCCAGGAGCATTCGATTTTGAAAAGAAACCTCAGGCATGCTGTCAACTTCCCTCTTCAAGATATGGAAGTCCTTCCTGGGAGCATTCCTCTGGATGTCAAATCAAAGACAGATTCCCAGATAAGCCTTCCCACTTAGGACAGCCAAGGTTTGGGTTTCCCAAGACACAGTTCCAACGGCAGAAAAAAAAAACCCACATTCTGTGTTTATCTCACATTGTTCGGTTTACCAGGTTGTGGTGATTTTCCCTGCCCTGCAGGAGCTCTTCAAGTAACCAAAAGCAAATGCTCCTGGATCCCCAGCCACAAAGAGGCAAGTGACTGTCCCAGGAAGAGGGTGGTATGCCATCGACAGCACCATCACCAGAAATGGCAGGCCCTGGACCAGAAAGGCGAGCATGATTCTTGCAGCCCCTCCACCTCTGGGACATTTGGTTCCAGGGCTCCTATTACGAGGGGGGTGGCGCTCCTGACTGCCCATTGCAAGGGACTGCAGCTGATCAGGTTCTCATCTTCTCCTGCCACCCCCACCATGTTGTGCCACCCCCCACGCATCCAAACTCCTCTGAGCCCTTGCACTCCCTGCTCCCGCCTGCCCAGGGCCTCTGCAGGCTTGCAGCCTACGGAGAAGCCAATACCACCCAAATCCTGTCCTGCTTCGATGAGGCCCTTGCTGCGGCTCCCTCCTGCACCTGAGCAGGACCAGCCAAGCTATCCCACTTCCCCATTTTCCCGGTGATGCGCGTTCATCTCCCCTCTCACCACTACTGCCACCGTTTCAGCCCCCGCTTTGCTTACACGGGAATGCGGGCGACACCACCCGAGCCACCGCGGGGGGAAGATGGCCCGGCAGTTAGGGACGCGCCTGCCGCTGTCTACAATCCACTGGACTTCGGAACAGTTGCAAGGGCCAATGTCTGGGTCCTCTGATAGCATCCGCTTAGATGAAAAGCAAGTACTGACGCGAGTAAGCGCCACATACAGTCCCGGGTCCAGCTTTAATGCTGTGGCCGTCCCTAAGGAAGGAATGAGTCACGTACCTTTAGAGCTGGTCAACACGCTCACTGCCCTGAGTGAGGCGTGTCCACTGAAGCAGATAGGGTTTGCACGGCTCCTTTTTTGAGGAGTATCTCCCACCTCCTAATTCCTGGTGCCCGTTAGGGTGCTGTGGCTGATGGAAGACTAGCTTGCCCTCAGTGCGTCCGCCCATGAGTCCAGAATCCCCGGGAAAGGGTACCAGGTATCGCTGCTCGGTCTTGCCGTCAGCCAGCACAGTCCTGGGAGCTGCATCATCCACCTGCCAGGGCCTACCCTGGTCACAGATGTATCTTGGAGGAAGGCAGGATGTCATACACCACACAAAATACACCCTAGGGGCGCCTGGGTGGCTCAGGCGGTTAAGCGTCCGACTCTTGATTTCAGCTCAGGTCCTGATCTCAGGGTCCTGGGATTGAGCCCCGCGTCAGGCTCTGCACTCAGCATGGAGTCTGCTTGTCCTTCTTCCTCTGCTTCTCTCCTGTTCCCTCTCTCTTTCTCTCAAATAAATAAAATCTTAAAAAAAAAAACACACACCCTAGCATTGCTTCAGCTTTTGATAGTAAAATCACATGGCCTCATATGGAGACAGTGTGCCATCCTGACTTTGTAGCTCATGGGCCCACAGGGCATGTCACCCCAACTAGTCAAGAGATCGGTGATGGAATCGCAGTGAGCCAAAGAAGCATTCTTGCTCTGATGGGCACTAATACGTGGTAGCCATTCATGATTTTGTCATAGGTTTCCCTGACAGGGGTCTCCTTAAATAGTCCACTCCAAGCTTTCCTCAAAAAAAAAAAAAAGAATGAACAGGAGGCAACTGAAGCTCCTTGTGCATGTATGTGGTGGTCTTCAGAGTTAAGGCATCTGTATCAGTCAGTGGTCTTCAGAGAAACAGAACCAACAGGATGTGTGTGTGTATATATATACTGAGCAAGATTTATTTTGAGGAATTGGCCCACGCAATTATGGAGACTTGATGGGTCCAAAAGCTAATGGAGGTGGGCTAACAGGCTGGAAATGTAGAAAAGAGTTGCAGTTCACGTCCAGAGGCTGTCTGCTAGGAGAGTTCCTTCTTTTGGGGGGAGGTCAGTGTGTTCTAGGAAGGCCTTCAACTGATTGGATGAGGCCCACCCACATTCTAGAAGGCAATCTGCTCAAGTCAAAGTCCACTGATTTAAATGTTGTGTTATGGGCGCCTGGGTGGCTCAGTTGGTTAAAACGACTGCCTTCGGCTCAGGTCATGATCCCGGAGTCCCGGGATCGAGTCCCGCATCGGGCTCCCTGCTCGGCGGGGAGTCTGCTTCTCCCTCTGACCCTCCCCCCTCTCATGTGCTCTCTCTCTCAAATAAATAAATAAAATCTTTAAAAAAATAAATAAATGTTGTGTTGTATATGTGTTCTTTTCTGCTTATTACGTTTTGATATCCAAAAAAAATAAATAAATAAAATGGAAAACAAAACAAACCAAACCAACAAACAAATAGAAAACCTTCCTGGCTGGGGAGAGACTGCCCCGCCCAGGGCTAGCTGATTCTTAGAGCAAAGCCCCAGCCAGGAACATGCCTTTCATGTGTAAACTGACCCAGCCAGAGCCACTCTCCTCCGTCTGGCCTGTGCACCCCGGGAGACCATGTTCTGGCACCTTAGTCATCCCAGGGCAAGGTACCAGCCTACTCGAGGCTACCCCTCTAGCCTCAAGCCTTCCAAAACTATTCCAACAAGCCAGCCCCAAACTGTGAATCCTGCCCTGCTTTGCCTCCCCTCAGAAACTCCAACAAAAGCAGTGGCCTCAGGCTTCCCCTCCCTCCTGTATTCTGTCTCCTGGCCACCGTGGCGTCTCCATGGGCCCCTGCATGGTGCGCCGGGCCTCCCATCTCGAGGACCTGTGAGTGTGATACGTTCTGTTTCCTTGAGCCTCTCCCCACGTGGCTGCACCTGACTGACCATCTCAGGGAAGAAGACGGAACACTTGGCGGTCAGGAACAGCCTGTCTAGTCACAGGCCGCAGGGGACCTAGGAGATGCGCCGTATGGGCCTGGCAGGCTGATTGACCGTCACTGTTGGGCTCTACCTTCAGGGACGATTCGGTGGCTGTTGGCGTTCTGTGCACTGCTCTGCTTTCTGTTGCCAAGGCTTCCGACCAGAAATCGGGGATGTCCTCCTCCTAGAACTCAGATTCCCCTTGCGGCCAGCCTGGCCCCACAAGAGGGGGAGAGGTCCCCCAGCCCTCCTCACGGGGCTGGCGTCACAGGCCACGGTGACCACAGAGGCTCCACTGGAGGGAGGGCAGGAATGTGTTCTCCCCGCAGCCGGCTCCCTGGCGGTCAGGGGAGGGCTGGGCGACCGTGCAAGTGCTCCGGGGCATGAGCAGCACGAGGATACGGGGGGCGTCCTCAACCACGTTCACCTTCCTCGGGTTCTGCCTCACCGGTGAGGGGTACTCCTTCAAGGGAAGCCCACCACGGTGCCCCAGGAGGGTCCATGCCACGGGCAACCCCTTCTCTTCTGCATGTCTTGATGCTGTTTCTCCTGGCCCCCCGACCCCATGGGGTGTCATGGGTCCCCGGAGCTGTGGCTCACATTTAAAAAAAAGGGACAGGAGAAGGAATAATTAATTCCGTGCCCCCTAAAATACCTGAGGAGTTTCCCTAGCTGAATAAATGTACCCCCAGGGTTGACAGGAGCATTCAAGGAGATGACTTACGTATAGCTCCGACTCAGCGTGATCCCTGACACGTGGCAATGACAGGACGGGCTGCTCCCTTTCCTTTTCTCTGCCTTGCTCTTGGGGGTGTAGCCATGGGGAGGGAGACCTGTCATCTTGTCCAGCAGTCAGTGGTCAGGAGCTTGGCTGGCCATCTGCACATGGCCCTCTACCACCTCGTCTGCCTGGGTCACTAACAAGCTGGTTTGTCTGCCTCTGTGGGTTGAAGAGCCTCCATCCATGATAGCCAGAGTCTGACTCAGCGCTGAATCAGAATATATGCGCAAGAAGAGAGAAGTCACCTGTACTCGGAGACTCAGAAGATCACAGAGCTAGAACCATCACAGTTGAACGTGGACAAGACCATGGGAAATGGAAGGAGACCCCGGTCTTAGCCCCTCTCCACCACTTCCTGGACCCTGACGATTCCTCCCTTAAAATCATGCCAAACATGCTATTTAAACCAGGAAATGTTGATGAGAATTCACTCAGTAAACTATCACTGGTTTGAATGAAACATCTCATCTCATCAGGTCACAAAACCACTAATGGTATCTCAGTCCAATTGCATAACTTTTGGGAAACTTTGAGTTATTAAGAATCTCCTTTGGTTATGAAGATGCAGGTTTGTCTCTTTTTAAACTTCAATCTCATGTCCTATGGGAGGTTCCTGCCCCCGTGTATGGGCTACCCCAGAGGTGGGGGGGGGTATGTGAGGGCTGGGAAGGGGGTCCTATCTCAGCCTCTTTCTCCCTCTTACTTAGTCCTTTGGATGGGGAGAGGGGTGCATAATGTTTACTCTCCCAGAAGAATACACTTTATTAGATTAGCAAGATTTCTGCTCCATCGGGCTGCTGATCAACGCTTCCCTGACCATCTCATGGGCTGCATTTGCTGGTTCTCCAGAGGGCCCTACAGAGCTTCCCCCTTCCACCCCTGGCCTGGGCCATCGGGTTCAGGCTCAGACTCTCCCCACCAGCCCCCATCCAAGGCAATAGCCCTCCGGACCCATCTTTGGATATCTTATCACCCAGCAGGTGGCCCACTAGCGACAGGTAATGAGGTGACCTAAGTCCAGCCATTCCCAGTGTCCCTGCGAGAAACATCCAGATCCTTGAATGCAAACGGCCGGCATCTGGGGTGCCCAGCCAGCACAGCACCAAGCTCTCTCGTCTTTCCCCTGTGCCTGCTCTGTGCCCCAGGGGAATGTGCCCTCTCTCCAGTCATAATTCACGAGGGCCGCAGCTGCGAAGGTCACCCGCCGCCACATCTGCAGAAGTAGGGAGGAGGAAGCACTGGACGTGTGCGCTCCCCCCAAGGAAAGGAGGGGGTGAGACGGCGCAGCTCTGCAGAGGACTGGCCCCGGGGACGTCGCAAAGACAGCAGGATGCCGAATTGCCCAAAAACACATCAGTCGGTGGCAACCCAAGAAAAGGAGAATCTGAAGGGAAAGAGTGATTGTGTAAGAAGGGATTTGGACTGATATGATAATAAAAACTAGATGTGCTTCACTAAGGTGTTGTAACACATAGGCTGTGTCCAAAGTTTGGCCATTGTAGATAAAGCTGCTATAAACATCGGGGTGCATGGATTCCTCTGAGTTAGTGTTTCTGTATTCTTTGGGTAAATACTTACTAGTGCAATTGCTAGGTCGTGGAGTGGGTCTACTTTTAGTTTTTTAAAGGACCTCCATACTGTTTTCCAGAGTGGCTGCACCAGCTTGCATGCCCACCAACAGTGCACGAGGGTTCCCCTTTCTCCACATCCCCGCCAACATCTGTCGTTTCTTGTGTTGTTGATTTTGGCCATTCCGACTGGTGTGAGGTGATACCTCATTGTAGTTTTGATTTGCATTTTCCTGACAGTAAGTGATGTTGCGCATCTTTTCATGTGCCTGTTGGTCCTCTGGATGTCTTCTTTGGAGCAATGTCTGCTCATGTCTTCTGCCCATTTTTTTAAATGGATTATTTATCTTTTTAATGAATGGATAAAGAAGATATGGTATATATACACAATGGAATATTATTCAGACATAAAAAAAGAATGAAATCTTGCCACTTGCAATGACATGGATAGAGCTAGAGAGTATAATATTAAGCAAAATGAGTCAGTCAGAGAAAGACAAATACCATATGATCTCACTCATCTGTGGAATTTAGGAAACAAAACAAATGAGCAAAGGAGGAAAAGAGAGAGAGAGAGACACAAACCAAGAAACAGACTCTTAACTACAGAGAACACACTGATGGTCACCAGAGGGAAGGTGGGTGGGGGATGGGGAAACAGGTGCTGGGGATGAAGGCGTGCACCTGTCGTGATGAGCACCAGGTGATGGACGGAAGTGCTGAATCACTGTATTGTACACCTGAAACACGTTACACTGTATGTTGACTGGAATTTAAATAAAAACTTTTTAAAAGAAAACAAAAATGTTGTAACACATGAGGAAAAGATAATCAAGTCATTTTGAGGGAAAACAGAAAAAAAGAAAGGGACAGAGCAAGGAGAGAACAGGCATAAATTTTAGACCAAAGTCTTACCATTTCTACAATGATTATTCTTTTCTTTTTTTTTATAAACAACAACATGACTGGGCATTTGCTACAACAAAGAAAACAACCGAGAGGACCTTAAAAGTCCCTTAATCTACACGCTCATAAACATCCTTAAAATCCTGCCGCAGTTCTGAGCCTTGAATCCTTCCCGAGCTGGAGCTGCCGAGTGCCAGGGCTTTGCCTCCAGGTCTGGGAGGGGTCACACGTCAGGTGAGCAGGAATGCGCGTCTACACACCGGAGCATTAACCCTGTCTGCTTTTACTCCGAATGACAACTTATAAAGTTAAAATATCTGAATTCAAACCTGCTGCACAAAGGTCAATTGTTCCTGTGTTGTTTTGATGCGAATCAAATCTTTTCCTTTTCTCTCTACTTGCCAATGAATCGCCCTCCTGCCAGTTGACCAAGAAGCCGAAGATAAACACTCAGCCCGGCTGGCCATCACAGCTGTCCCTGCAGCTGCCTCCCATGGCTCGTATCTTTAGTGTCCTCCGCCAAAGCAACCCCCCCATCGGAGCGTTCCCGCGTGACTATCCATAGTAAACCGCATTTGCAATTCGTTTCTCCATCACATTGTGAAAGGAGGAAGCCCTAGTCTTTAATGCCGCCTATTAACTCACTGCGCAATTCTGAGCGCGCACCTGCATCTCCCTAGTTCAGGCATAAAGCCGCAGGTTCCGGTCCTTCCACAGAGGATGGAAGAGCCTGGAGGCGAACTTTACCCTCTTGGGCACCATCTAGTGGCAAACAAGGGTAACACGGGCTCCACCGGCCAACGGCAGGGTCCTGGCTCAAGGATTCTCTCAGGACCTCACAGCCAACGCTCTGAATAACCCCTTCTCCGTTATCTAATTTCCCAAAACCAATTCGCTGAATATACTTTTCCTAATTATGTGCTCTTGAACAACTTTAAATTGTCTCAAACAATTCAACAGAGCCCTTTCACCATGAGAGGCAAAGGAGAACAAGCGTGGGACTAGGGGAGTGGGGGTGAGAGGTCAGGCAGGAGGAGGGGGTGGGGTGAGTGGTCAGACACGAGGAGGGGGTGGGGTGAGAGGTCAGGCACCAGGATGGGGGTGGGGTGACAGGTCAGGCACCAGGATGGGGGTGGGGTGTTAGGACAGACAGCAGCGCAAGAACCGAGGTGGGAGCCCGTGCAGAGCGCACACAGGTATGACCTGCAAAACCAGAGGGCGGGACCTTCCCTGAGGGCACCCTCACTTAGGGCGGACAACACAGGGCAGGTGAGAGCGCCTGAGTGAGAGATGAAGCAGAGACCGGGGGGACCCTGTACTAACAAAACTAATATGGTGCAGACAAGTTACGAGTAAAGGTTTCACAGGTGAAACTGAGCAACTGGGAAGAAGAGCCGTGTTCAGGGTGACAGGCAAAGATGAATCCAGGTAGGATGTCTCCAAAACAGACCTAAAAACCTCCCGAGGGCTGGGGACCAATCAGCTCTCAGAGATTCCTGTCCATCATCAATTCCGAGTGTCTGTACTGATCACCTTTTGCTACAACATCCCAAATCTCAGTGTCTTAAAACAGCAAACCTCGGTTTCTCACCCAGAGGTTGGCCTGCTCCGGCTGTGGGCTGGTTCCACGTTATCACTCATCTGGGACACACACGTCACGGGCAGGGGCCGCCGCTGGAAGCTGAGTGCTGAGGGGCCGAGCTGGGGCGGGACACAGCCACGTCCTCCCTGTCGGTGTCCTGGTGACCTGTCAGGCCCGAGCCGGCAGGCGGGGCTGTCAGCTTCACCTGCAGAGAGGCACCCCGAAGCATGGCTGAGAGAAGGCACGTTAGAGCAGTGCATTAGCTATGATTTTCGGCTTCCGTATTCACATGCTTTGATGCTGGGGCCTCGCTCACCCTGGAGGGACTCCCCCCTCCCAGGGCTGTTCAGTTCCTAGGAACAGCAAACAACTGCCCAGGAGCTTTTCAAGTGCAAACCCACCAGTCCAGAGTGCGCACCCCCACCACCTCCTCTATGGGGCTCTCACGCTCGGGCCACTCTCCACCTGCCCAGGGCAGGTGCCAGGAAGCCGCTGAAGTTACTCCGACTAGGCAGTCCTAATCCGCTTCCCTGCCTCGCCGATGCCTTCCCATGGAAACCACAGTTAAGGCCCTTGCCCACAGTCTCCTCCTCCCTCTGCCTCCTGGCTGGCCCTGCAGGGTGGGGTGACGCTGGGATGGGGGTGGGGTGAGAGGGATGCCCGCCCTGTCCACCTGGATGCCCGCCCCCGCCCCCGGGTGGCGCGCCCCTCCTCTTGGGATCGGTGAGAAACAAACTCTTTTCAATGGCGATTGGCTCCTGATCTGCCGGCTTTATTGCATCTCAAATTCTATCAGTTCACTGTACTTTGGAGCAAGCAGTCACCTACATCACCACCGTGTCCTTTGAATCAGGGTTGCATCCGGGCACACGCTGTGGGTGCAGACGGCGTTCAACGCCCCTCGGTGATGCAAGGTGAAGCACGTGCCTCCAGAAGGGATTCCTGGCAAACACAAGGCCTGGAGAAGCCAAGCAAAACTCTGGGTTTTCTCCCCCACCCCCCCGTTGTTAATTAACGTGAATTTGTTCCTACCATGTTCAGTAGAAACTGCACCAACGAATTCCACCACCTTCTTATTGGCTCTTACAAAGTAGGAGACGGCAGTGATTTGTTCCGGCCCTGAAACAGAAACCAGTATGAAATCGCCCATCTACAGACTCCTCGGGGGCAGTGAGTGAGCCCTGCACGCTTCCCGCACTCCTCCCAAGTTCTCGTGAACCTTGCTGCTCTGCATCGAAGAATATACCTGCTTCCCCCCAGGGGGCCGCGGCCTAGTCCGTGAGGAGGGATGGTGGGAGCACGGCCGTGGCCCCCAACACACCCCTGGCCCTGCAGCCCCATAGGAAGGGGGGATGTTTCCAAATTCATCCGCAGCAAAGCACACCTGGCCTCCCTGACCTCTCGCTCCTTTGTGGCAGTTAAGACACCCCTTCGGCAACACACGGCCTTCACGTTGGCAGTGGCCCCCCACTCGCGATCTCCTGCTCCAGCCAACTTCACACGAGGGTCAGGTAGACAAAGGATGGGGAGTCTGAGCGAGTCTTCAAAAGGGAGACACACAGCTGGAGAGGACCGAGGTCTGAAATCGGTGGACGCTGCAGAATCGCCCCGGCCTGCGACGCCCCCTTCCTTTTGTTTGAATTTATGGCAATTCCATGGCAACCGGGATGACAGGGGCACCCACATCTATCTGGGTCATTTTTCTCTGCTCTCAGTGGCCTCTGAGGTCACGAATTGCCACAAATATGAGCAGATAGGATCACAGAGGAGAAAGCCCATCCCCACCCCCTCCTCCTTCCTTTAGGACAAAGGTGGCTTTTCTCCAGGCTCACCTCCGTTCCACCCATCACGCGCCGCCCATTATGGGATATGGGTTGCTCCAGGCACAGGCGGAGAGACTGTAGGCAGAACTGTGTGATGTGGAGAAAGACATAAACGATGCAAATTTCTCAGGATTTACTCCCTCCTGTTAGGTCTGAGGTGTTTCGTGGTCTCTCCCACTGTGATCTACAATCAGATTTTCTAAGAATCTGCAATCCAGACCCTCCTGTCCATGGATCGTAGGAAGAGATCCCTTAGGAGCAAGGGAGATGGGGTTAGTTTCCTATAAATATTTACAAAGTTCAATGCAACATCCAACCTAGGAGCAGTCTTGGTGCCCCTAGACTTTGACCATGGAGTCTATAGAAACCACACTAGGTATTTCAACAAAGAGAATTTAATGTGGGGAACTGGTTAAATGAGGTGGGAGAAATGTAAGAGCAAAAAAGGAAAGCAGCTCCCACCCCAACGCCTGGGAGAACAGAGAGAGGACTCTGGGCTTATCAGATCCTCCGAGGAGCCCCCACAGCTGAGACTCTGCCTGCCCCGGGAGCTCCTCCCGCGCCCTGTGCTGGTGCTGGGGGCACTGGAAGCCGCAGGCTCCTGGGTGGATCAGGAGTGAGAAGCAAGCAGAGCTGCGGTCCGTTCCTCCTTGCCCTAGGGCTTCCCATGGCTCCCCTGCCAGCAGAACCTAAGGGACGTGGCTGGCAAAGGAGAAGCCTGTTTTGCAGAGTCTCAGTCCTGGCCTCACAGTCAGGGTTTGAAGAATCTGGAGCTCAGAGACAACAGGCCCTTTTCCCGGTGGTTTGGCCAACGGAGTCAAGGCGAGCCCCCATCCAGGCAGCACAATCATGACCCAGGACAAGTGCATCTGTATCCACTGCCACATCACCAACCACGCCAACAGCGGCTCCCAGCAACGATTTTATTTGCTCCTCATTCTGTGGGCCAGTGGTTTGGGCTGAGCTCCGCTGGGACAGGTCATAAGCATCGGATGGCACTGGGCCTGCACTGGGTTGTCTCATATGGCTTTGCTCATGTCTCGAGCGTGAGCTGGGTCTGCAGGAGATCAAAGTTAGGCTCCTACCCTCCCCCAGAGACAGGGACACAGGGGTGCTACCTCCCTCAATGGTCATCCTCGGGAAAGTCCTGGATTGGAAAACTGACAAAGGCTTTTTAAGAAAGATTTACATATATCTGGGGCACATGGGTGGCTCAGTTCCTTAAGCATCAGACTCTTAGTTTTGGCTCAGGGTCCTGGGATCGAGCCCTGCATGGGGCTCCCCGCTCAACAGGGAGTCTGCCTGTCTCCCTCTCTCCCCGCCTCTCCCCCCGCTCATGCTCTCTCTTCCTCTAAAATAATCTTAAAAAAAAAAAAAGATTTACATACCTCTCATAGGGACAGAGAAAAAATTGACAGTGACAAAGGTTCTCAAGTAATAGAGGTCAAGTCTGTCTTGGTCAGGCTGACCCAAGCTTCTTCACAGGACGGGCTCAGGGTGCACAGAGAGAGAACAAGACAGAGACACAGACACAGGGACAGACAGAAAAAAAAAGAGAGAAGGAGCTGCAGAACCTCCGGGGCCTAGGCTTAGAACCCCTACAACCTAACTTCTCCCACATTCTTTCGGTCAAAGCAAATCACAGCCCAGCCAAATTCAAGGGAGTGAAGAAGACGCTCTACTTCCTCATGGGAGAAGTAGCAAAGTCACACGGCAGAGACACGGGCACAGGGAGAAGTAAAGAATCTGTGGTCTTTTTTTCCAGTCTAACACAAAAGGCCTGGACACGGTCAGGTGTTTACACAGTAGCAATACACGATCCTCTAGCTTCTGAGATTTCTGCACAACCCACTCACCATCCGTCATCCCATGGCTGTGGTTTGGGGTGGGAACCACTATTTTCTGACTTAAAGCGAGTCTCCAGGGACAATAAGCCCCTTTCTCCAAGATGTTTTCTACTTTTCCTTTCAGAACCCTCCCAAAGCCTCAAGGCAGCAGACATTAACTATAGCTCTTATTCAAACTGCTACTGTCCCAAGGGAAATACCCTCCTTCGAACATCGAAATCATTGAATTCTTTTTGTAACATACAAAATATGGGATCCAGGTATATGCTTCAAATAATACCTGGGAATTAGGGGAAACATTTTTTTCCCCTAAAACTTGAAGTGTTGAGCAAAGTATGGAATACCACAATGATCCCTCCCCAACCATAAACATCCTCTACCCCCAGCCCTAACTTCTATACCCAATTTCAACTTTATATTCCTTTTCTAGGGATGATAGTCCTGCTTCCAATGTGTACAAATTGGGACACACTCCTTTTTCAGGAAAACCAGAGAAAGGAGCATCTGGGGATTGAAAGTTAATAAAAAGAGAGGCTGTAGTAGAGACAAGGGAACAGGACTTTGGTCAATGAGGTTTTGGGAAAAATGAAGCTGAAGGAATGAAAACCCAGAACTTACAAGTGCACCCTTGTCTCGGCTTAGAGGGCAGAGAGTCGAGAGGTGTTCGGGAGGCTCTGATCCGCAGTATTGCAGCTGATCTTTGAAGTGGGGGGGAGACCGAGAAGAGGGGAATTTGTTTCTGATGAGAAAACCAGAAATGCCCTGAAAAGTGAATGGAAAATGGGCGCGGTAGGGTGGGGAGCCTCTTAGGACAGACAAGCGTTATCTTCAGTGAAACAAAGAATTTTATAAACATCACAGGGGAAGAACTGAAGATACCTGAATTTGTGGCTCTATTTTGGTAAAAGGAAAATAATCACAAGAGTTTTGTGGGTTCCTCTGCTTTACATGTTCACTGAGTGGTCTAACTATTTTTCCCCTTCAAGGTGGTAAGTTCTTCAACTCTGGCTTTTTCTACTACAGGGCTTTTGTAGCCAAGGGGGCAGTAGTCCATCTAATTAAACCAGTGTGGCAAATGGCCTTGACTCAAGGATGGTCGCTGGAAACTCCCCCCACATAAAAAGAAGGAATGGTTTGGCTAATTGCCTGCTTTAGGAGTTAAAGACCCCAAATTCATCATCACCATCACCAGCTTATACTGTATATAGTCTACAGATTGAGGTAGGTAGATGTATCCTGAAAGCTTTCCAGTGCACAGCTTGACCTCTGGCACACTGCAATCTAGGTTAATCCTCAAGCCCATCCGGAAAAGGCTTTTTTTGCAAGGACAGAGATCCAGATGGATCTGAGAGTGAGACCAGTTAATATCCCTTGTGAAATTTTGAAAAGACCAATTAAGGCCTCCAACCCAACGCCTTCCATCCCAGTGCACGGACTAGTGGTTCACCGGGCTTTCAGCGGCTCCAGAGGCAGTGACCGGTTTAACCACCTCGTGACCAGCCCACCTGTAGTCACAACCATCACGCAGTACTTCTTCAGGGCCCTTTATAAAGTTGGGGAACGGCAGAGGAAACTTCTGCCCACATCAAGGGGCCTGATCTGATTTGTACTTACCCACCTAGGGACCGGAAGACTCAGGGCTGCCCTGCCTCTGTCCCCGGCTAGCCGCGTGGGATAAACCAGCAGGTACTCGGCGCCCCCACGGCTCCTGAGGTGGGTTCTGGGGCCGGAAGCCTCCCCACCACCAGGCGGCGGGCAGGGGAAGGGGCGGGGGCGAGGAGGCGGGCCCGGCGGGCGGCGGCGCGGAGGATGCACCCGGGGGCCCTGGGGCTGTACGCCCCGCTGCTGGCGGCCGAGCAGAGCGCGCTTGAGTGCCGGGCGGCCCCAGGCTGGGCGCCTGCCCCGCTCCCCCCTCCAGCCCCCGACCCAACCGGACGCCAGGGGACGCACGGGCCACTCCTGCCGCGGCGGGCAGCCTGCCCCGGACGGCGCTCGGCTCTGCGCGCCCGTGCGTGCACGGTGGCACCCCGCCCGCCCTCCCTGTCCCCGGTGGGTTCCCGCGGGTGCACGGTCCTCTCCTGGAGCCTGGGCACGTGTATTCCCGCCCTTCCCTCCGGAAAGGCCTCTTGGACGCAGCGGACGGCCGCGGTGCGAGCTGCGCAGGACGCGGGTCTGGGTGCGCCCTGCGCTCCCCCACCCCCCACCCGCCAGCCGGCCCGGGGGTCTTGGCGGCGGGGGAGGCGGCCGCGTGGCCCTGGGGGACTTTGAATCCGCTGCGGGCTTCAGGACTCGGCCAGACGGCTTGCTGGGGGAGCTTGTCCTGGACCAGCAAGATGGCAACACTATTTAGCGCCTTTCTGCTTTGAACTTGTAACTCTCTCTGTGCGGGGGAGTAGGCCTCCGCCCACTTGCGCCGGGCTCCCTGCTGATGGGTCTGTCTCCGCGGGGTCCTTGGGGAGGGGTGGGGGGTTTAATGAGGCCCCAGCCTCCAGACCTCCAGGGCCCCGCGCCCCTCACAGCACGCACGTACTTGGGGACCCCAGGCAGGCGGCGGCTCGCAACTTTAGCCCTATGGACAACTTGCTGCCTCGGGGTTGGTGGGGTCGCCAGTTTGCAAGGCTGTCCCTGTGGGTCCCACTGGGGCGTCCCCGCAGCGCGATTTCAAAGGCGCCCCGGGCCAGATCTTCACCCAGGAGGAGGCCGAGGGAGCGAGGGAGGTCTCCTCCAAATCTCCCTGGTCCAGCATCCAAACAGGTTGGCCTCGGGCAACACAGGAGCCCCGTGTCAGTACTCACCCCAGGTGCTCCCGCAGACGTTGTGCCCACTTTCCCTCTCACCGGACAACCAACTGGGGCCTCAGCATTGCTGGGCCTAGGCAGGGTGGTGACTCCTCCAAAGACTTTTTTGTGCTGGAGACCCTGGTTTACCTTGGCGGGTAGAGGGGTTGGGGAGCAGAAAGCCCAGGGTGGTTAGGACTCCCAACAGAGCCTGTCCATTCCCTGGCCCCTCGGTCCAGACCTGCAGGGTTCCTATCTGGCCCCGGGGCAATTCTGTGTTTCCACTACAGTTTGCAGCTTTATGTGCCCGTAAATCCATTTTAAACTTAAATATTGGAAAACCCAAGGAATGATCACATAAAACGACTAGAGTGAATTTGTGCACCTACTGGTGCTGGACAGACACACGTCCCCCTCCCCTCACTGTCACTGATTGGGAGTACAGACCCTCACCTAGATGTGTCTAACTCTTTCTCTACATTACTTTACCCTAGCATCCTCAAAAATTAAAAAATAAATCCCCAGAGAGGAGGATTAGCATTTTTTAAATGCACATACCAGGTGCCAAGTAGTTTTTGCACGTGCTGTCCTATGCAAGCCAACAGCCCAGCCCCTCTCGGTGACCATGAGCCCTGGCACCTCCGTCCTTCCGCAGGCCTGTCTAGAATGCGAACTGGCCGTGCCTGCTCCAGGGCTGGGTCCAGCGGGGAGTCCTGCCGGTGCTGAGGATGCGGCGTTGGAGGGGCCCTCACTCTCCCCTCCGGCCTTGCACTCACCCTATCATCTTTCCTCTTGCATTCCGCAGGCCTCTACTCCACGGTCTACGACTCCACCCCAGGACAGCTCCTCTGGGGGTGGCTGGCCCTTTCCGTGCTACTACCTGGCTTCCTGGTCCAGGGCCTGAGCGATCTGCGGTTCTGGGCACATGGACACCAAGGTCATTGTTTGCTGGCTGTGCTAATTCCTGCTCCTTCAGCTTGGCCTGTGGAAGTGGTAAGAACAAGCAGCCTCCTTTCACCTGTGGAGCGGGATTTCATAAGTGCAGTAGGAGCCTATGCATTCTATCCTAGGGTCATAAGAGGTCAAGGTTGGAAGGATGCTCAAAGCCACCACTTTGAACCCCTGCTCTGATAGGCATCCCCTCTTCCAGCCTGCACTTCCTTGAGCATCTCTAACATCAGGACGCTTCTTCCAGAGGCAGCTGTGACCCTTCAAAAGCTCTGTGTGTGTGTGTGTGTGTGTGTGTCTTTGGCCAAATTCCGTCTTGCTCTTGTTTAATTTGTTGGTCAAGGCTTTGGAGCCGTAGAAAGTGCCTCACTTAAGGCAGTTGCATTTAAACCCCTACTACCTTAGTTGAAGAAGGTGACATAGATTTAGCCACAGACTAGGCCATGGAGCTGGCCTGGTGACACTGGCCTCAAGGCTTTATTTCAGGACAGAGCCATTTGAGAGCCAGGCCCAGGTTTTTTTTCGATACACAAAGCAGCCTCAGTGGGCCTGGTGCTCAGGAGCCCTACCTGTGGTTCCCCTCTGCAGGTGAGATACTGGTTTCACTGGGAGTACCTGGATACCTGCAGTGTCAGGAGAGACCTGTCAGTGAGCTTATGTAAATGGCAAATTTCAGCTCTCAGCCACCTCATAATCCCCTCATTGCCAGGAATAAAAAAAAGGGGGAGAAAAGTTTGGCGATCGTATCAGCGAAGCCATGCAGCTCACGTGTGTGTTAAGTCCTGGAGGCTGAGGATTGGAAGGGTGTTCAGGAAGTCAGTGCAAGCTTGAGCCAGCTTACTGCTGCCTGTCGTTGGTGGTTTATGCCTTCAGGATTCAAGGCCCTCCTGGGCACCATCTACCATAGTAGAGATGTTCAGGCCCTTGCCTCAGCCCAGCCTAGGAGGAAACCCATTAAGGGCCGGGGTGTCCTGTACGTGACCTTGAGGACAGATAACCAAACATTTGATAACTCAGAAGGAGAGTTCAGTGAATGCCAGTCACTTGAGAGAAACTTCCAGAATAACTGCCCGATAAGTCTGCCTTCTGGGGCTATGTGAGGACCCTCAGGCCCATCCAGTCCAGTGCCTTCTGCAGGGATGGGGCTGTGTCGGGCCCACACTGCATCTCTATTCGTGCTGCTGGTGTCCACCTGTGACCCCACATTGTTTGCTTCTCCATGCTCCCACAAAGTTTCATAAGCGGTGGTATGAGTTTCTGGTATGTATTAACACTAAGATGGATAGGGAAGAGACTCATGAAAATTAGGCCTCAGGAAGAACAAAGTCACCTATATCTCTTCCTATTTTAAAAAATAAGGGGAAGTAAAAAAAAACAATTTAAAAGGAAAAAAAGATATGAGAAAAGTCAGGAAGAGGAACTATAGGTCAGAAAGTAGGATAGAGTGAAAACATACAGTTCACGGTGAGCCACAAATTTGGCTCTAAGGTTTTTTTAATTCAATTAATTAACATATAGTGTATTATTAGTTTCAGAGGTAGAGTTCAGTGATTCCTCAGTTGTATGTAACACCCTTTGCTCATCACATCAGGTGCCCTCCTTAATGCCCATCACCCGGTTACCCCATCCCCAAAGCACAGCAAAGGAAACAGTCGACAAAACCAAAAGACAACCTACAGAATGGGAGGTGTTTGCAAATGTCTTATCAGATAAAGGGCTAGTATCCAAAATCTATAAAGAACTTATCAAACTCAACACCCGAAAAACAAAGAATCCAGTCAAGAAATGGGCAGAAGACATGAACAGATATTTCTTCAAAGAAGACATACAAACGGCCAATGGACACATGAAAAAATGCTCAGCATCACTCCGCATCAGGGAAATACCAATCAAAACCACAATGAGATACCACCTCACACCAGTTGGAATGGCTAAAATCAACAGCACAAGAAACAACAGTTGTTGGCGAGGATGCGGAGAAAGGAAAAACCTCCTACACTGTTGGCGGGAATGCAAGCTGGAGCAGGCACTCTGGAAAACGGTATCTAGGTTCCTCAAGACATTAAAACTAGAGCTACCCTATGATCCAGCAATTCCACTTCTGGGTATGTACCTAAAGGAGTTGAAAACAAGGTCGGGAAAAGATACCTGTACATCCATGTCCACGGCAGCATTGTTCGCGATAGCTAAAAATGTGAAGCAAAGTAAGCAAAGCAAATCAACAGATGAATTGATGAGAAAAATGTGGCCTGTACACACAATGGAGTATTAATTAGTCTTTAAAAAGAAGGGAATGCTACAACATGGATGAATCTTGAGAACTTTAGGCTAAGTAAAATCAGCCGTCCCACAAGGGCAAATATTGTATAATCCAGTTACACGAGGTTCTTAGAGTAGTCAACAGAAAGTAGAACAGTGATGCGGGGGTTTCAGGAATTAATGTTTAATGGGTGCAGAATGTCAGTTTTACAAGATAAAAAGAGTTCTGGAGATGGATGGTGGGGATGGTTGCACACCATTATCAATTACTACAAATTATTAATAATCTATGGTAGCATTAAATTATGTTAATTTAATAAATTATCAATACCACTGAACTGTACACTTAAAATGGTTAAGATGGCAAATTTTAGGTTATCTGTATTTTATCACAATAAAAAAAAAAGATTAACAAAAGGAACAGCCATAGCGCAAAACCTTGAGCTGTTCACTATCTCAGGTTCCACATCACCAAAAAGCATGAAGATGGAGGACAGTACACGTCTTCTTCAAGCTTCGGGCCTGTGATAGACTGTTCTAGATGAAGTGGGTACGTATGGCTTCCTAAGCTGTTAGGACAAATCAGAGTTTGCTGAGAAACTTCATTCCGAAGTTATGGTAATTACTGTGTTTCCAAGGGTCCGCTTGGAGCATTTGTTCCTAATGCAACTAGAAATGTTACACCCTCATCCGCACTGCGCGATATGCTGGGTGTGCATTTGTTCACGCTTGGAGATGTGTGTGGCAGAAGGGCCTGGACCCACGTGATGGAGATGTGGGCTCTGAGGCCTAACTGGGGGTGCAGCTGTAAGCAGGGAACTCAGAAGAACAGAGAGAAGGCGTTTGCCGTCCTGGGGGGACAGCCTGGGGTGCTCGGGGACCAGCCACGGATCACCACCGGGAACTCCTTAAAAATGCAAGACCTCAAGATGCACCTGGACCCACATCACATCACAGCAGACTTTCCCTGATTCTCCAAATGCATCTATTTAACCAGAAATTCTGGGCCTGGTGTCCAGCAAATATACTTAAACAGGCCTCCAGGTTGACTAAAGTTCACGTTTGGGAACCCCGCACTGGTGCTGGAGCCCAAGCATCAGGGCTGAGGGGGGGGGGGCGGGGACCCCACCTACCTGGGCACAGGGGTGTGGCCCAGCCGGCAAACAGCCGCCCCTGCTCAGAGGCAGAAAGCCTGCAGAGGCAGTGTGCTTGGTGAGCAGTGTGAGCGCAGGGTGAGAATTTTCTAGATGGGAGCAGTGTGGCTGGGGTCAGATTAGACTGGATCACACAGGGACTTGCCGCTGGGGGAGGAATTTGGGTTTTACCCTCCAGGCATTGGAGACCAATGGAAAGGTTTTAAACCAAGGAATAACACAGTCCAGTGAGGCCCTGAGGAGGGCAGTGGTGGGGACGGTCGAGACCATGGGGTATAGTGGGGAGAGACCAGGGGCCAGGCAAGCAGCCAGAAATCTGGGCGGGAGCCGGTGGGGGCCCAGAATGACGCATCAACCCCAGGGACAGAATTTGACAGGAGCTAGTGGCCAGTCCTCTCCCTTCCTGCTGCCACCCCCCCCACCCTGCCTCAGCTGTGACCCTGGTGTCCCCGACAGTTTCCAGTGATGTCATCACCTGAGTTCCTCCCTCTGTCACGGGACCCGGACACCCCATTCACAAAACCAGGTGGACTACATTCCCCATGGCTCTTTATTTCTTAGAAACGAGACCTAAACCCCCAGCTAGACCAGAAGAGGCTCCTGCTGTCCGGCCCCTACCTCACTGTCCCCAGCATGGACCCACCATTTCAGTGGCCACTTCCTGCCCCATCGGCCCCACACGTGCTCTCTTCAGCCCTGCTCCCGTCTGCCTGCCCAAGGTGCGTGCACCCCTTCTTTGCTGGGAGCCCTCCCTGACCACACTGTCCTCGGGCCCCAGACTCATTCCACCACGATCCACAGCTCAATTTGACACGATTTTCTTTCTGCTTAAACTTTTCATGAGCATATGGTTTCTCTCCCCAGCTGAGCCCTGGGCTTCTGGAGAAAGTCTTTCCTTTGCTTCCTTTCCTTCATGCCTTCTGTCTCCAGCAGGTGGTAAAAACCCAACGAAAACGTGCATTGACCCAGTGAAGGCTTCCGGGAGGGTAGGAAGAGGGAGAACAGATGATTCGGGACTGAAAGGAAAGCTACCCTCCCTGGTGTTTGCAGTCCTGACCTTCTCTGTTGTTGTTGGGTTTTCTCCTTAACATTATGCTTGTGTCAGAGATCACAGCTTCAAAGACTCAGTAAGAAATCAGTTCACTCCAGGATTCCAAATCACGAAAAAGGAACGCGTTTCCTTAAGTGTCTTTCCTGGGCCCTCGGAACCATGAATAAACCCGTTTCAAAGAGGACCTCCGTCCACTCTGGCCGCAGACGTGCTGGCCAGAGATCAGAGCGAGGCTCGTCATCGGCATAGCCAGAGTCCTAGGGAGGCCCTTACGGAGGGAGATTTTCAGGTGACTTTAAAGATGCATCTTGCTCCGATTCAGGAGCAGATAAATTAGGATACCCCTCCCCCATTTTTCTTAACTTGGACAAGACAGACGTTCACAGTCCCAGACGGCCTTGGTGGGCACAACTGTCCCTGCCGTGAGCAGGTGTAGTAATCACCCTTGTTCCTGCTCGTGAGGACGCCGAGGGGGGACCTGGGTGCATGAGGGAGAACTGCTGTGTGAAAACCCCAGGTCCACGGCGCCCGAGTGTGTGTGCCTGGGGAGTGGTTTCATTTTCCCGTTTGCTACACGACTCTTCAGGTGGTAAAGGATGGGGACCCATGTCACCTTCCAGACAACTTTCGTAAGCCGGGAGCATGGGCTGAGGTTTCTAGGATGGGAAACACAATGACACGGGAACGTTTCCGAACTTCTCTTGTGTTGATTCCTTTGTCTCGACTGTAGGATGGTCGCCCAGCCAGACTGTGACACCTTCCTGTCACGCTCCAGCCCCCTGTCTTGTCCCCGGGGAAGCCCCCTTTTCTTTCCTTGTTCCGCCCTGTGCCTGCCCCAGTTGCAGAGACACATAAAGTTCCACATTCTGTGACCATGACGAGGAGAGTCTTCTCATTTCCTTATGCTCTAAAGCAAGGACAGCATGATGCCTTGCAGCACACCATTTGTTGAGTCGATTAATTCCCATCCCAAGAAGTCCTGGGGTGGAAGATGCAGGTCAGGGTTAGTGCCAGACCTTGCAGGGCCCAAAGCAGACCCCAGCAAGCCTGTCCGGTCCAGGCTCCCATCCCGCCACCCCGATCCCGCCCACATGTGGGCAGAGTGGGCCTCTGGCCGGCCTTGCAGAGCAGGATCACCCACCGTCGCATCTGGGTTGGACCTGATGACAGCAGCATGGGGTCTGAGCTCGGGGGCTCTGATGCCTAGATAGGGCAGCCTGTTCTAGAATGCTGGGTGTCTGTCACCGATCGGCCAGGAAAAGGGTGTGGGGCATCCCGTTGAAGCTGTCACAGTCTGGCTCTGCACCCCAGGCCCTTGCTCTTCCTCAGGCATTAGGATGCCGCGTCCACCGCTCTATCGAAGGAGCGGGAAGCCTTCCGCCGAGACCAGGTGCTGCTGCAGGAGGGCCGACCTGTCTGCCCTCCGCCTCCCGGAAGCCCTGAGGCAGCCGGGGCCCCCACCTGCTGCTCCAGACGCATGTTTTCCTCGCCTCGGACTTCACAGATATTGTGCCAGGTGAGAAAAGCCCACCCCTGGGCACGGACCGCCTGACTTCTCAAGGGGAGCACAGAGGAACGCCCGAGTAAGTAAATCCGGGCATTCGATGATTTCCCCTGTTAGGGAGAAAGAGGGCAGCCCGCACTCACCAGCACAAGACGATGGTTTGAATCGGCTTTTGTTTGGGGCTGGCTGCTTTGGTGGGGGTCAGTCCACACAGTAGAAATTGGAGATGGTCACATTTCCCTGGGAACACCTTGGGAAGGGACCCCACACGGCTCCTTCGTAGGATCTGTGCACCTGTTTCTCCTGTGTCCTCAAGTCACCGGCCTGACGGGACACAGCCAGAGGCTTGAGCCCAAGAGCCTCGTAGAGACTGAGAACAGCTCTGGCCCAGTGAACGTGTGTCCCACCCGCGTCTCCTCCGGTGAAGACTCTCTGTGTCTCGTTTTCTCTTGGTCATGTCTTGATTCTCTCCCAGCACCTTGCTCCTCCTTTTTCCGAGTGTCCACATTTACGTGTGCTTACATGAAACGCGCGGAAGTCGTGAGAGCACTGTCCTTCTGGTCGTCCCTGTGGTGGGGCCCGGCACAGCTTGTGTTCTTGTTTTATTGCTGTGCCTAAATCTCCTTCCTAGGACTTGAACAGCAAAGCGCATTTGGGAGGGAATGTACCATGGTCAAGGCCATCTAACTGCTTCGTCATTGACAGAGCTTCGGCAGGAGGGCTTAGAGGATCAGGGGCTCGGCCACTTTTCCTAAAGGGCGGACAAGGGAAGAGCCCCGCTCCCTTGCTGGGGAGGAGCGCCCACTGCATCATGCAGAGAAAATATCTCCCGCACGTCCTTGTTGCTTCCTATGCGTAGGCGTGCGTGTCTGTACACAGAGTTGTGTTATCCACCCATTCGGGTGCTTGGTTAGGGATGCCCTTGGGGAAGCCAGGTTTTATGGAGAGGTTAGGCGCCCCACAAACACCGCTGTTGTCCGCTTCCCCTCCAGGTGTGAGCACGCTGTGCCCCTGGTCCGCACTGGCCTGGGCCCTGGTGTGCCATGCTTGCTGCGTGGGCTTCATGAAGCCGGTCAGCTCCTCACGCCATGGGCCACCCTCTTCTACCAGCAGCCCTGGAGGATGGGCATGTTGGGGGCCCGTGTCCGAAGCCTGGTTCTCTTCTTCAGAGCTTACCACGTCTGGGTTTTGGTTTCTGGAGGCAAGCAGGCTGTCAGTGGCTGCGTAACAAAGCACCCCAGACCTTGATGCCTTAAAATCACCACCATCAGCCATGGGGCCCACCAACCTCGGTTCTGGGGGGCTCACTGGGCACCTGGGGGGGTTTCTTGGCAGGGGGTGGGGGATGCAGTAGGATGGCGGGCGCAGTAGGACGGCAGGTGTCTGGATCCATAAGGAGGCTCCACTGGGCTGGCCGTACAGACGGCATCTTTGCTTACATGCCTGGCACCCCGGGGCGCCCCCATTCTCCTCAACAGAGCAGCTGGGGCTGTGGACATGGCAGCTGGGAATTCTGAGAGAAAGCAAACAGAAGCTGTCAGTCCTCTTAAAACTGGCCTGGCCCTGGGTCAGCGTGGCTTCTGCTGTATTCTACGTGTCCAAGTAGTCACGGCCAGTCCAGAGTCAGAATGTGGAGGAACGGACTCCATCCCCCATGCGCGTCCAGGGAGGGGAGGAGCGTAGGGTGCCTCTCTTTGCAGACACACTCTCTTAGCTTAGGGAGCCCAGCCCCAACACCCGGCCACGTCCGGAGCACAGCTGCAATTGTGCTCACAATACACGACACAGGCCGTGTTCTGTATCACAGGCTGAAATCTCTTCTGTCGACAAACAGGCATAGGGTCCTGCCTGTCCCGACCCGATACAAAATATACAGTACATACTATGATGTCACGCACAGCTTCTGAAAGCCCTCCATTTCTTCTGAATGCTGGCTTTTGGACCTCTTCTCTGTTTCCAGTAGGGCACCTGCACTGAGCCAAGCCCCGCCCCCAGCCCTCGGTATAGACGCATGCGGATGAGAGTGGTCTGTGTGACTCTCGGGGTCTGTGTGACTCTGCAGGAGTCCTGCAGGGGCCTGGGTGTCCCTGCCAAGGAGAGGTGTCTCTTCTGGCCATCAGCGAATACACTCGGCAACTCACGTTTTAGGGAATAGGAGGCATTGAGAAATATTTAGACTTGAGCCTTACTACACATGTTGGCAGAACGGAGAAAATTTTTTGAAAGAAATTGCGCTCCTAAAGAAAGATTAACTGTTTTATTCATTTAAAAGAATTTGCTCATTTTCTATGTACAGAGTGCATGGGTGCGTGTGTGTACTTGTGCACACATAGCTGTGGAAGAAGGAACAGCTTAGTCTTAGGAAAGCTTCTAAAAGGAGCTATTATCTTGAACAGAGATGACAAGCTCTGAAAATGGTACTGGGACGTCCAGTTGTTTGCATGGTGGTCACTGTGGCAAGAACTGTGTTTTGTAGACGCTCTCTACGTCTGCTAGCTAGCATCACAGCTCAGCTGTTACGTCACATACATGGTGTCCTCGTTAATCAGCTCCGTCATTACTGGGTTCCAGGCATGGCCCCAGACCATGCGGAAGCCACGAAGGTGACAGGAGGCCTGTCTTCAGGCTGCTTCTAGTCCAGTAGGGGGATAAGCTCCATACCCAGATAACCAAACAAGGAGGCAGAATGTGGGTAAATCCTAGGAGACGAGATTGTCTGAATTCACAAGGACGATGAGGATCACTGCCTGCCGGGATGACCAGAGATGCTTTGGACTAGAAGGTGGAAGCCAGGCTGCGTCGCCAAGAGCGGGGGAGAGAAAAGGTAGCCGGCACTGCAGAGCACAGATTTTGGGATCAGGCAGCTTGCTTTGGGACTGTGGCTCGCCCTTCACTGTTACCAGCCCACTCGGCCAGGGACTGGAACGCTCCACATCTGTTTTTCTGTCACACATTAAGCACAAGACCTCTTGGTGTTGCTGTGACGATTATATAAGATCCATCTACTTCCCAGGGCCCCCTTTGAAGAGTAAATAAGTAACTTGGCGCACAAGAACCAGCGCCTCGTGGCCATTATTGATGATGAAAGGGGGGAGAGACTTTCAGGGGAGCAGACCCTGCAGGACGGAGCCATGAGCAAATGGAAGGGGCAGGAGGGGCAGCTCCTGTCCAGGAGAGGCGGGTGGCATGGTCACCTCCTGCTTTTAGGAGAGCCCCAAATGGCTGATCAACCCCACAAGCCATGGGGCCCCCAGACCGTGAGGATGTGTGGTGGTGGACACGTTATGGAGCCTCTGCAAGCCTCGATTTCCACGTCTGAGAGCCAGGAGTAAGGGTGCCCATCTCGCTGTGCGGGAGGCTGAGGAACACGCAGGGTCCGGCCCCGCTTGGGGGTGCCGCAGCTTCTGGCCCGCTCCGCGCACGCAAATAAAGGGGAGTTGGCGTTTGCAGAGCAGGGTGTCCCCCTACCAGTGTGCCTGACGAGCTGGAGGGACACGTGGAGAGGGTTTCCATTTGCCGTCTGTCACTGTCCTATGCCCAGGAGTCTGAGAGGCCGTTACGGGAGGAAGGGAAACAAAACTTTGTCCTTCCCAGCCACTCACTCGGTCGCGAGAACCCAGAGGTCAGAGCAGGTAAGTGGGAAGGAGAGAAACCGGACTGCACCGGAGTGCAGGCGTGCCGTACGGCCCTCGCCCGGGTGACTTGCAGACTCCTTCAGGCTCCGCTCGGCCTAATGGGGTGCTGAGGGTGCTCATCAGAGCCGGGGACTCCACTCACGGAGGTGACCTGCCACGTCCAGGGTCACCAGCCGGCCGGCGATGTTACCTAGGCCGGGCCCTGATCCCTGGGTGTCTGGTCCAAGCCTCCTGCCAACACCCTGTAAATGTCAGGCCTGCCACACTGCCCTTTCATGCACCTCCCCCCTCCCCAGCGGGCACCTTCCCTGGAAGACGCAGGAGCCCTGACCCAGAGAGAAAGTGACTCCTTTGGGGTGAATTGTGTTGTGTTGGCAAAGAGAAAGTTGTTGTTATTGTTCCAAAAGCCAAAAGACCACAGAGTATTTAGAAATCCACTTTCTAAGGAGGATGGGCCTGGGGGCTTGGAGTAGCTCCGTTTTTTAATGGTTAATGGCTTTGCTTAAATAATGGAAACCGTGCCCCCAAGGTCAAAGCAGGAACTTCTGGACTTCCTCTTTCATTGATTCACTCAACAGAAGTATGAAGCATTTGTAGTCTTGTAGGTTCTGTGCTAGGACTTGTTCCTACTCTCCTGTGACCTCTTGTTCTCGTCTTCAGGTCCTGGGAGTACCAACAGAATCATTAGTAATAGCTAACATTTTGGGCAGGATCATCATGCATTGGACACTGTTCTAAGCTCATTAACTGTCTAATTTCTCACAGCACTCAATGAGACGAAACCCATTTTACAGGTACAGAAACTGAGGCATGGAAAGTCAGGCATCTGGGCAGACAGAGGCGATATTCAGATCCAGCTGGTCTGATGCTACGAGCCTAGCCATAACCAGCAAGCCACACGGCCGGGCAGTGGAGCTGAGAGCGTTTGAGCTGGGGGGGCCTCGGGGCCTCCGTGCCCCCACTTCTCAGCCTGTCGGAGGCACGCAGGGGCCTTGCCAGGGATGCAGGCCCAACAGGTCTGAGGGGGACCCTGGAATTGGTGTTTTGGAAGCGGGGTCAGGTGGTGCTGATGGCCAGCCTAACTGAGAACGCCTCGCCTTCCCTTCCCTTCCAGAGGAGGCAGCCGGCCTCTGGATGATTTGTGAATGCCCTGCAAAGCCAGGTTTGACGTCTTCCACTTGTTACCAGCTCACTCACTTAAGCATGCACATACAGCTTCCTCCGCGTGCTGGAAATGGACTCAGAGGCCGGCATGTGGGCAGGTGGAGCCTCAGGGGCCCCAAAGACACAGACCCATGAACGCAAGCTCACGCAAGCTCTGTGGCGGAGACCACCCCGCAGGAACACAAGAGGCCGAGACAGAGTGTCCCGAGAAGGCTTTACAAAAGGGGGCATTCGAGCTGGTCTCGGGGGATGAGCCCGGGGGGGAAAAAAGGGGGGGGGGGGGGGCGGGGGCATTTCAGGCAAAGCTGCAGAAACAAGACAGAGTGACAGGGAGCCCGCGGGAAAGTAGCGTGGGTGGCATTGGAGATGAGCAGAGCCAGACTACTGGTTAAAGGTGATGAAACAGAGCTTATTAAGTCGGTTGCAACAGCAAAGAACTGACCTCAATCTCAGTTTGTGGGGCGGTGGCTGGGCGTTTTTAAGGGAGGATGGGGGCGTGGACTGGGGGGGACATCGGACGTTTGAACAGGGTCAGGGAGATGGAAATTTATCAATAGCGGGAAAGGGGGTGGTTCAGGTGACTCTGCCATCTGATCGGGAGGAGGAGCTCACTTCTCACATCCTGATGACAGGGGCAGTGTTCATGCAAGTTAGAGCAGGCTGCCCTCCCACCCCTAGGCCGGGAGGGTGTTCTTGAGCGTTGGTGCTTCAAAGAGACAGCTCACGGGTCCTTGAGGAGGCAGTTCTGGGTGGCAGAGGATTTACACCTCAGAGACGCAGAGACGGGGATTTGTACGTGCAAGCTTTCCAAAGTAACTCATCTCAGAGGGGGTTCACAGCCTCTCTGCCTTTCAGCAGATTTTGGCTGGAATAGAGAGTAAATCTTCCTGGCAGTGTTAGGTTTCTTAGGCAGAAACTGAACTGGGGCCAGCTCATCACCCTAAGGATGAAGCCTTGAGCTGTTAGGAGCTGTGGGAGTGTTTGTTCAAGTCTCTTAACGTGTGTGGGGGGAGGGGTGGTTGACAAAGGCATTTGTACTACATGTCTGCAATTTGTATAGGCCAGGCTTAAGGCTGAGCAAGAGCAGGGCTTCGAGATGCCGATCTGAGTCAGGTTTGGTCAAGGAGAGAGTCTTTGTTGGTGGTGGTGTTGTGTCAGTCAAGGTTCTCCAGGGAAACAGAACCAATAGGCTATATAGACATGCGTGAGAGGAGATTTATTATGGGAATTGGCTCACACAATTTTGGAGGCTGAGGTAGGGCACAGTATGCCTTCCGCAAGCAGGAGAACCAGGAAAATGTGGGGTAATTCAGTCCGAGTCCACAAGACCGAGAACTAGGAGCTCGGATGTCCAAGGAAAGGAAAAGATGGATGTCTCAGCTCAAGAAAAGAGAGAATTGCCCTTTCTCCACTTTTTTGTTCTATTCAGACCCTCCACAGATTGGACGAGGCCCGCCTGCCCTGGTGAGGGGGTAAGGGTGAGGTTCTTTACTCAGTCTACTGATTGAAGTGCCAACCTCTTCTGGAAACCCTCACAGACACACTCCAAAATAACATTTTACCAGCACCCGGGCATCCCTTAGCCCAGGCAGGTTGGCCCATCCCGGTAGCCAGCACGGTGACTATGGGAGCGCAGGTTGGAAGATGACTCTGCAAAGGAAGACTAGGGATGCATTGTCAACAGGATTGCCTGCCTTGTCAAGGAGTGGGGTCTTGACGCCCCTCAGGTGAGATGGGGCTACTTCCAAGTGTGTTAGGGAGGGATGACAAGGTCTGATCTGCAGGTGAAACAGATCACCTGGCTGCAGTGTGGAGGAGAGACCGTGGACAGGGAAGGAAGACAGAGGAAACCATAGGACCCAGACAGGAAGCAATAGGCTCAGAACCGCCATGAAAACGGCTGTTAAGGACAGGAAAAACGCAATGCATTTGAGACAAACTTAAGAATTTGACTCAACAGGACCAGATAGCTGATAAGATGCAGTTAATTTAAGGAGAGAGAGAAACTCCAAGTTTTGTGGCATTCAGTCCTGAAATAATACCTGCTGGACCTTTGAAACAGTGCCGCCCAGAGCCCGGAGGCCTGGGGAGAGTGGGCGTTCTCAGGATTGTTAAGTAGCTCTTCATAATGCTTTCAATTCTCTCCTTATTTGACTTTCCTCGAGTTAAAATGGTGCCCATGAATGACCACGGCAAAGCTTTCTAAGACTTTTGGCCCAACAGTATTACCTCATACACGGTATTTAAATATACCATCTTCTAATCATGTCCAATTTGTTTACTTATCCTAAGAAATATATTTTTTATATATAAAAACTAGAAACCAGGGGCACCTGGGTGGTTCCACAGGTTAGTGTCCGCCTCTTGGGTTTCGGGTTGGGTCATGATCTTGTGGTTGTGGGATCGAGCCCCACGTCAGGCTCTGCACTCAGCATGGAGTCTGCTTCAGATTCTCTCTCCCTCTCTCCCCCTGCTCTCTCTCTCTCTCTCTCTCTCAAATAAATAAATAAAATCTTAAAAACAAACAAACAAACAAACTGGAAACCAAAGTTAAGAAGCCCGCCTGGGTGAGGGGTACAAAAAGCCTTCTGTAGAAGCTGCCGCCATTTTGGACCGTGGAGGAAGGCCCCATGTTCAGCCATCAGGAGTGCTGTTACCTCAGGCCACAGGCCAACTCTACCTTTAAAGAGGCATATAATCGACAAAGCAATACTTTACAAAGTTGTTTGTAAAAGTTTGGGACACTAGTTTACTGGAATTCAGCGGCACTATGAGCCCTACAGATACTTTGAATTATTGCATCATAAAACTAATACATGTGTACAGTTCACATGAGAATATGAAATGTATAAAGTTGGAAATAAAAGTCTCCTTTCTCAGCCCCACCTGACTCAGCAGAGAACCACCATAACCATGTGGACTATGCCCTTCTATTCCCTGTGCATTTATGATTCTGCAGATATTTTAATAAACTGCACTGAGAACCGGGAGAATCCCTCTTTGCCAGAGAAGCTCTTTCAGACCTTGACCCTGCCTCTAGCGGGGCCCAGTCAGCCGTGGGCCCCCCAGTGGGCATTGAGGACAAAGCCTCCAACACTGAAGGACACTGCGGCAGAATTTAGGATGGGCGTGTCCCTGAGGCCATGTGCACCTGACTAGGGGTGGTGACTCTCCTTTTGGTCCCGTAGATTATGCTCCTGGAGAAAATCCTCCTTTTGCTGTTGTCTACTGCCTTTCTCCAGGGGGCCTCCCAGACCAGCCTGTGGACCGTAGCTGGAGTCTTGTCTGGATTTCTCATTGGTAAGGCCCAACGTTGCCTTATTGTTCCCTCCCTCCCCAACCCCAACTTGTTTCTTTAAGATGCCCTAACTCTAAGAGCAGGAATCTGCTCAGGAGCGGTTAGGTGGAGAGCAAGGACTGGAGCTCATTGGACTGCCGGTGGTCCCCACCAGGGCATCACAAGTGGAACCCAAGCAAATCTGGACTCAACCTGTCCACTTCTATCAGTAAGGACTCGTGGGCGGGGCTCCCTCCCTGGGGTTCTGGTTGGAGTCAAACATAAGTCTTCCCCGTCCCTCCCCGCTCAGCATCCTAGCACTGGGGGAGCAGAGCAAGGACCCCCAGACATGACACCACGTGCTATTGACCAACAAGAACCCTGGGACGTGGGTGCTGAATTCCCCCCAATTCAGAGCTGAGGAAGGTGGCACAGAGCAAGTCAGGTAATGTCCCGTAAGATCAGACATTCTGTAGGTGGTGGAGCTGGGATTCACACCCCGCTCCAATCTGGCATCTGGGACAGTGCCTGGCAGTTTTAGGTCATTAGCTTGGTTTTATGAACAAATGACCCCGAGTGCGCCATGCCCACTGTGTTAACTTTGCTTAACAGATGAATGTAAGCTTGAGAGGGCATTCCTCCCTACACTTGGGAAATAAAAATAAAAGTGGGAGGGCCATTCTCAGTGACCCGGGGCATGGTGAGCGGGGAGCCGGGGGCAAGGGTCAGCTCCCAGCCTGAGGGGCTCAGACAGACCCAGCTGCTGATCCTTCTCCCCCTCTTTCTGGAGCTGCCCAAACCCCTGATTCCCAAGTGGCCCTGGAGGGAGTCCTTAGCAGGAAGATGGTGGGTGAGCTATCGGCAAAGGCATACAAGCTCTGAAGCAGGCAGCTCTGGCTGACATCTTGAGCTCCCCTGACCAACATTTATTGAGTACCTACTGCATGCCAGATTGGGTTTGCAACCCAGAACCTTATGAATGATGTGGCCTCATGGAAAGTTTACTCATTAAATGCAGGTACTTTGGACTTGCCTGAGGAGGGGGGCTAGTTCCCCTTTTTGACCTTGGGTGGCTCATTATCAAAGAGGGGTGACATCATTGTGAGAATTCTGAATAATGTGTAGAAGTGGCTTGAGGGGTGCCCACCACAGAGCCACCACTCCTCCCACAGGAATGCTGTCTCCACTCCCCCACTGGAGGCCCGCTTTGTGACCCCGCACGCTTCATCCCCCAAAAGTAGGAGAGGATCCAAGGAGTCCTTTGTCGGCCCCCCCAGCTCCCCCACACCGCAGTCTGCCAGACCCTCGGGCGCTTCTCCCTGCTTCTACTTCAGGTTTCTTGCTGTTTATAACGAGCGCCTTGAAACCAGGCACTTGATCTAGTACAACAGGAAACTGGAAATAACGTGGGAGGTTACTGGAATGCTCTGTGAAAGAAATTATTGCCGTAGTCAACACTTCTGATCAAAATAAATTAAACTGACAACAATGTGATTAAGATGTTTATGCACAAAGGAAGTGTTGTTGCTGCGCATGGAAATTCCTTGAGATGGGGTTTTTGATGGATTTGTTTAACCTTTGCTTGGGTCTTGTGTTTGAGGTTATTCCTTTCCTCCCCCTCCCCTAGTTTTGGAGTCCATCTGCTGGTGTGTGGATGGTTGCATTCTGAGCATTTGATCCAGTTATTTGAAAGTAAAATGAGCATTTCTACCGGACATCACACACACACAGGCAAACACATGCATATTTGCGTGCACGCGCACACACACACATCCGGAGTGCTCAGTTAGGGCTGCCCTAGAGAAAGAAGCCATAGTATCAATAGGATTAAACTTTGTTATTACGTTTTTCAGTTTAGAAACATTTGCAGCTTGTGGAAGCTGAGGCCTCCTTAACCTCCCCCGGAATATCCAGCTCTGATACTCCAACAACAGTCCTGTTTGGGATCCCAATTATATTCCCCTATTCGGAATTCCAGAGTCTGGAGTTCTCAGACTATGGGGAAAATGCAGGACTTCAAGGAACATAAGCTTGTGCTCGTCTTCTTTTTCTGCTTCTTTCTCAGGCAGTGTCCCGCCAACTCATTATAGCCTGCTACACCCTCGACCCACAGGCATCTGGCAGAGTTGTGTCCGTCCAGGACTCGTGTGGCGTCCAGGGGCTGATAAGGCAGAGACAGAATCTTCTCCCGGGTCCCAGCTCCAGCTGGGGAGAGGCCGGGGAGCCCGGGCACACGCCAGGAGAAAAGCCACAAATTCGCTCACCGTGGGGACCCCCAGAGGCTGGGCTGGAAAGCCAGACTTCTCTGGAGGATTGTTTCCTCAGTCATCATCACTGGCTGTTGGTGAAACTTGCCCTAAAAACAGGAAATGGTTCTAAGATCAATGCAGCCTTTGGAGAAGAGTCCTGGCTGCTTTCGTCCCCCTTCGTGGGGGCTGAACCGGCACTACACCCAGCAGAGGACACCCCTGTTTCCCCAGCAAGACCTCCCACTGTCACCCCAGGACCCCCTGTCCTCGGAGAAAGGCTCTGAGTTTCAAGGTGCCCTGAACTCGGAAGCGGACCTGTTGGAAACCTCCAGTTTGGTCTCTTTTGACAGCGACAGCCAAGACCCAGCTCCTGCCCAGAAGGAGTCAGCCGCACGGAGCGAGCACAGCCTGAGGGAAGGAGCAGGGGTGCGGTGGGCGGTGGGCGGAGAGGAGGGGGAGGTCAGGAGAGCTGTACGCTGTACTTCAGTGCCACGGCCAAGGGGACCGCAGCCGCACCCCAGGAAGGCAGGCAGGCAGGTGACTCCGCAGACATCCCACCCTGGGAGGAGGGCAGAGCCCTGCCCTCGGCCGGCCACGTGGCCCTTCCCTGCCACCATGGCCGAAAGCAGCCCGATCCTAGGCCCGGGCCCTTCCGGAAGCTTCCACCACGGCGCAGGCTTGGTTGGCAGAGGCCCCTGCAGCTCAGAGCGTGAGGCACAGCAAGAGTCCACAAGGGATTGGAACCTTCCTGCCACTCTGGGACACGGATGTCACTGCCAAAGGGGAGCCTGCGGCCCGCAGACGAGCCTTGCCCCACATCCACTCCCAAGTGTGAGGCTGCCCACGGGGACTGCGGCTGGAGGGCCCGGCTAAAGGCCAAGCCGACTTTCTTCATCTGACCACAGACCAGCAACGCAAGCTGGTCCCTGGGCTGTGGGCGGGAGAATCCCATTTCCGACACCGGTACCCCCAATGCACCCCCGTCTGGACCTCAGTTTGCACAACCGAAGCCTAAGGGGACTGCAGCGGATTATTTCTAAGCTCCAGGGAGAACAGTACATGCACACGTATGTATAGGACACACTTTCCCTTCACAGTGTGGCGGGGGGCTTCCAGTCACAATCACCTGATTCCTTTCACGAACTATATGATCCCTGTTTTATTTTATTTATTTACTTTTAAAGATTTTTTATTTATTTATTTGACACAGAGAGACAGAGCAGGAGAGAGAACACAAGCAGGGGGAGTGGGAGAGGGAGAAGCAGGCTTCCCACTGAGCAGGGAGCCCGACACGGGGCTCGATCCCAGGACCCTGGGACCATGACCTGAGCCGAAGGCAGACGCTTAACGACTGAGCCACCCAGGCGCCCCTATTTTATTTTATTTTAATATTTTTGTTGCTATAGCTTCTAGGAAACGCAAAGGTAAAGCCCAGAGTTCTGTTGGATTCTGGGTTCTTGTTACAGTTGGCTTCTGCTGACACTGAGGGTTATTAATCTCTGGAAAATGTATTTTTCCTGCCTTATTTTATGAAAGCTCATGGGAAGATGATGCACCCCCTTTCTGGAAGCAGATAGGAAAGCTGTGCTTCTAAATCATCAACATAACTGAAAATGCAAATGTCATCCTGAGAATCCCCTGGCAGAAAAAAATTATATACATATATATATATATATATTTTTTTTTTTTTGGCTAAATACACAGCCCTCCTTCCCGCAGGTCAGCCGGCCGTCGACTTGGAGTCAGGTGGCTCCTCTCCACCCCTGACCTCACACTTCATTACTGTACTCCCTCCTCCGCTCCATGTGAGATGCTACTTGTGATCTCAGCTTCCCCCTACAACGGGTTCTTGGTGGACAGGCATTTCCAACGTCTCTGGAAGCCTTCCTTCAGAGCTGGTTAAAAAAGTGCGGTCAGAAGCCACAGGAGCAGAAGGCAGAGCCCGGGTGGAGGGCTGGGCGCTGTCCACGGGCGGTCCGTTCTACCTTTCCCAAACACCTCTGGGTTCAGGGGCAAGAGTCAAGCCCCAGAGAGGAAGTGTGGTGCAACTTCGTAGTGAGCTGTCAGACCATCATTGTCCCTGTTGCTGGCCACAGACGCCAAGGGCAGATAGCAGACAGCGGCTCTGAACTTCAGTGCAAGTACCTGTAAGAGCCCCCACACCACTGCCTGGCGGAAGGAGTGTCAGAGACAGAGCTGGGCAGAAGCGAAAGCAATAAAAGCAGATGATATCCAGGACCGTTGCAATAGGGGTTAAGAGAAAAGTCTACACCTGGACTCCACTCTGGATACAGCATGGACAAGAGGGAACTGAGGGTCAAGGAGCAGAGTGGGGTCAGTGGACGGAAATGTACCGAGGGGAAGCCTGAGGGGTAAGGGAAAGACTGGCTAAACCAACCTAACAGGGCTCCCGCTGAAGGCGGGCCAGGTGGTCCGACCTCACCTGGGGCCAGTGGGGCCTGGGGAATTTGACCAGATACAGAAGGTGATGAGACCTTGAGCGTGGAGGATTCTGCTAATATTGACTCAGCAGGATTCTTGCTAAAACGGGACAAAGCAGAGAGAAGTGTGGAAGTGGACCTCATTGGAAAGTTCAGGGGAGACCTGAGCAGGGTTTGGTCAAGGGGATACTCTGTTAAGAAGGTGTGGGCTGTGGCATTGGCGACTCTGCCCAGGACAGTAGAAGGCGCTTCTCTGGGCCAGGACCCTCCCGAAGGCTCACCAGGGACCGAATGCCCTTGCACCCTTGAAGAAATGGTTACTGGACAAATGGTTCCACTTCTCTACACTACCTGTCTTCATCTTTGTGCTCGGGATGTGTGGGGCACAAGTATGACATTTTTAGCGGGAAAGGCCAAAGCCCTTCAGGTCAAGAGCACCAGGCGCCACATAGACTTGAACCAGCTGGGTTTGTGACCCTTCGCAGCCAGGGGGAGTGTCCCCCGTGGGGGCGGCTCAGTGAGAGGTGGGAGAAAGGGCTCAGAGGAATATGGGCACCAGACCAGCTCCCACACGTCAGAGGCTACTCCTTTCCTCCCTAGAATATTAGGAGTAGCTTAACCGCTGCTTGTTAAGCTCAGCATTCTATACTGGATCTATTGGATTGTCATCACTGCCTCCGTAAGTGCCCATCAGCCAGAGCTTCAAAACACATGTGTCGCTCCCATGGCTTGGCTTCGAGGGTATTTACCTTATATCTGCTGTTGCACCTGCCCATGTGGCTTTCTTGATTTCTCTAAGGATAGTTCACTTCCTTAGTGAAGTGAACTATGAAGCCACAGAGGATGCAAGAAAGGGACTGACTACCAGTATCCTTAAACACTACAGACCAGACAAATACTACCTTCACTGCTGTTTCTAAAAAGCAGGGAACCCCGGGCTCTCCAGAACCTGTGGGAAACAAGGGTCGATTCTCCTGTTTCTACAGCGAATGTATGCTGCTTGCGGCCGGCTCTCTGCTTCAGCTGTTTGCCCTGGGAAGTAAGTAAGCCCATGGGCGGCTCATGGCAAGTGCTCAGTCAACACCCGGTAAGTGGAATTGAATTTCTAGGTTTTTCCTGGATGACCAAATATTGTACTTCCATAAGCAATGCTTCTGAATAGCCCTTTTGTTTTTGTTTTTTATTATTTTACTTTTTGAAGTAATCGCACTCCCAACGCGGGGCTCAAACTCAAGACCCCGAGATCAAGAGTGGCACGCTCCACCATCTGAGCCAGCCAGCAGCCCCCTGAACAAGCCATTTTGGAAGCGGGTGTTTGTAAAACTGTTACAGACCCCCTGCCTTTTTGGAGAAGTCTCTGATCTTGTAAGAACAAGACAGCCGCTCTTCCGCTCCCATGGGGGAATCGGAACTCTGATAAAGGGGCAGGTACTTCTATTAAGAAGCAGAAAGACAATTGTAACTATGTGGTGACAGATGTGATCATTTTTCAATATATACAAACATCAGATCGTTAGGATGTACACCTGAAACTAACATAATGTATGTTATGTCAGATTTTTAAAAGGCAGAAAAATGAGAATGGAAGTTCTGTCTTCTGCGCTCCCATGACATCGGCAGGGAGCCTAGAACGAAGAGCCCTGTGAACATCTTGTCACAGCTGCCTTATGGCAGGTGTGGGTCGTCTGACTGAAACAGAATCAGATCGGTGAGACAAGGTGAAGTTCCCTCGTTAAAAGCAGGGGCCTGTGTGAGCTTGGGATTTGAAACAAACACAATGGTATCCAGCAAGGAGCACTTACATTCCCCTCCGGGGTCTGCGGGTCCTCCGCGGGGCTCGGTGTCGGGCTGCCAGTCAGAGCACCATGCGCTCTCCATCCCGGGAGAGAGGAGCTGTGGACACGCCGGCCAGAAATTCAGGCCACACCGCCCATCCTGCCACGCTCTGTGGCCTCAACAAGTCATGTGGCCAAGCGCACCTTCCGTGGAGAAAGGGAAGAATCCAGCCCCGCGGGCTGCTGCCCTCGCACCCCATTTCTCCAGCCCCAGGTCCTGGACTTCATGGCCGAGTTAATGCACATCTAACAAGGCTCTGAATTTACAAATCCAGAAAGAGATTCTAGACATACCCCAAAGCCTCGGCATTTATGAGTCCAGAGATAGGTTCGATATTCATGTCCTGATACATCTTTTTAGACGTCAAAAAGGAGGGCTGATATCCATTTCCTCTCAACACTCTACAGGCTTGTCCGGGGCTCCTGGGACCGATGTTTTTGGCTCTGGCCTTGGCCATGTCTGCCTTAGTTTGGATTCTGTATTCCTTCCTTTCTCCTGACCTCAGGCAGTGTACCCGTTCCTAAGGGCGGCTTTCACAGCCCTCGGAAAGGCAACCAGAACAACCTGAGACCAGAAAGGGAGACCCTTGGGTAGGGCATTATGTGGGGGCTCGGGTAGGGGACCCCGGCTCCCCAGATGGGCCTCTGGCTTCCTTCTCTCCTGCGTCCTTTTCTTGTTCTAGCAGAGAGAAGAGGTGTTTAGAGAGCAGCCAAGATACCGTGGAAACGCTCGAGGTGGTGGGACCCTTGGCGGCAGCCTCCTGGGGGGACCCAAAGCCCCGCTCGATGCCTTGTTCTGCTTATGCCTCCAAAAGACCAGAGGAGAGGTTAACCTCTGAAATTCTTAGCCGGAATAGTGGTTTGTTTGGTTTTTCCCATTATATTCTGCCGCACCAACCGTGAGATTTGTACATTCTTTCTGAGCTGTTTCCTGAATACATTCTCGAGTTAAATGCTGATTATACTTAAGTATTTTAAGCATCAAGGAAGGATTTTACTTTAAACCTCAGTCTGGTTATTCTTTGAAATAAGGCTATTACTTTCCTGCCCTCCTGAATTTAATTCAGTTTTCCATACCATTTAGGGTGACAAACTATCCTGGTTTCCCTGGGGCTGGAGGGTTTTCTGGGATGCGAGATTTTAGGGCTAACACCAAATAGTCCCAGGCCAATCGGGATGGCTGGTCACCCTAATAATCTGTCAGCCCTATTCACTTTTTGTCCTTTAATGTAGCCACCCGCTCAGAGAGGAGAGAACTTATTCCCTGATTAAAAATCTGGGAAAGTGTGCAAGTTTCCTGACATAAATTTCTCTATCACCAGACCCCTATCCCCTACCCTCATCAGTCTTGCAAAAAATCAATTTGACTAATATCCCCCTTGCCAATCAGGCCTACCAAAGTCAATATAATCACTAACCTCAAGCTATATCGATGCCAGGAGAGATCCTGCTCTAAAGTCAAAGCTATAATCCAAATTTTAAGTTAACATCTCTCAGGGAGGAAATCTCCCATGGAAAAATACCATGGAAAAATCCGTGACTTTGACCACACAGATACATTCATTATGGCAAGACTATAATCACAACATTGCCCGTCAGGGTTTCCATTATAAACGGGGTCTGAATCGTGGTGGAGCACAATTCTTTCCAGCTGGAGTAAACTATGGACAGGTTTTCAGCCCATTGGGGATTTTTCTGATTTGTTTACAAATTGGCAAGGCTGGGGGTGGGGGAGGGGGAAAAGAGAAGCTGAGGCTGGGAATGGAATAAACAATATGGACTTTTGCTCTTAGTTCTTTAAACTGAAACTAAGAAAACACAAATAGCAACCAACCAAGGTCAATTAAGGATGTCATTTGGACCTGATAATTCTGCATTTAAAGGCAACACTTTGTCTTTAACTTACTTTAAAAGATGGAATGTTTGATAAGAGAACAGAGTTTTGCTGCTGCTGCTGCTTTTTTTTTTTTTTTTTTTTCTTATACCTGAAGTTTAGTCAACCACAGATGTGAGCTTTGGGCTTTCTGTGCCTTGAGGGAAGCAGCATGAGGCGGAGACCGTGTGGGAGATTCAATCTGGGCTCTCTCTGGACTCTTTCTCTAGCTAATTCCCTGACTGGCCATAAACCAGTCCACCTTCCTGAGCCTCAGTTTCCTCTCCTGTAAGGAAGGGGTGCTATACATCGGTGTGGCTAGGTTACAGGATTCTGACTCATGCCCACCAAGGCACCGGGTGAGTTGCTTTGCCCAAGTGACAGGAGCCTTCTCTTCCTTTCCATCCCTCATGCTGACGACCTCTAGAGAGTCGCCATCTGACAGGCATCCTGTGCATCTAGGGGTCCACTGTTTCCCGAGGCCACGGAACCTGGGAGGCCTCCACCCCCTGTCCTGGAGATTGACTTGTCTCAAAGCAAATGCATACTGGATCCTGATGAAGAGTTAAGCTTGTTTGCACTAAAGTTTCACAGTAATTGCTCCAAAGCCATAGAAATGTTTGGGGGCATCTTGCTTTGGCCTCGTGACCTTGTTTGGCATAAGAGCCAAAACCTCATCCATGGTTAAAGGGTGGGTCAGAGACGCTTCTCAGGCCTTGTGGGCTCACAGGATGATAAATAGCCCTGATGAAAGGACCAGCACACACAATGGGAATCCCCAAAGTGTCAGATCCCCGTGTTCCCTCTTATGTCCAGAAGATCTGGGAATCAGGAAGGCAATCGAGTCTAGCTGTCCGTCATGTATCTGTTTGCTTTAAATGGCAGCCACTATAAAGTGAACGATAGAGCTTTACTTACATACTCGGACCCCACTTCCCATGCTCAAATGTCTCAAGAATTTGGAGGTCAATATATAGTTCTCCCCAGCGGTCAGGAAGTAACGTAAGATTAATCTGAGTAAGGGAGTCAGGTGGACAAGGGTCCAAGTTGAATTTTGTAAAGTTATAAAAACTTTCAGGACTTTGAGTCCTTTGTTTTAAATACCTGTCAGCCAAAAGCTCAGTCTGGCTTGGTTTCGACTTGGGTTTGAAATAAATGGCCAAATGCCTTCTTCTCTCGCTTAATTCATGATCATATTTCGCCGTAACGACAAGTTCTGTGCAGGAACCACCAGCGCGCGAAGCGGTTAATGTACTGTGTGGTTATGGGCCTGGCTGACATTGCCGAGGGAGACATTCCACGGGGGCTATTTAAGCGGGCGGATATTATGAGTGAAGCACACTTCACACTCACGTTTTACTCTAAGACCTAATGCCGTTGTAATCTGGCCTAACTCCCGGCCCTGGGCAGAGCGGAGCATCCCTGCCTGCGCCTGAAGTCGGCCTCTGGGCCCCCTGCGCAGACGCGCTCGCCCTCCCGCGCGCGCAGGGCCGCGTGGGCCCAGCAGGTGGCGCTGTTGCCTCTCAGCGGCGCCCGGAGCCCCTGCTCTCCTACCTGGTTCTCCATCCAGCGTCCTTCTAAGGGTAAGCTTGGGTAACCTTCAGTCACACACCCAAACACCCCACGGGGCCTGCACCACGGGAATGTGAGGGCTCGGCACACACAGTGCCTTCTGTCTTTTCACAGCAAGCTGATGCCCTATCCCGGTTGAAGTCGTGTGTTTAAGGTTTATTGAGATCGTTAGGTGTTCAAATGCCGTTATCCATCTCCTATTAAAGGAACATGACGAATTTCCAATTTCAGGAGCCAGTGCCCTTAAATCTGAAGTCAGCATTTGTGAAATATCCAGCGTCTTACCCATGAAGCTCATTCTTGAGACCCGGCATACATAATACCTAGCCTGCATTTCGGATGACAGGGCCCTTTGGGCTGAGTTTTATTATGGGGATCATTACTGTTGCCATTAAGGAAGAAAAAGTCCTTTTCTGTGTCTCTTCAGGGACATCGAATTCTAGAATGTGCCAGCAATGCTATGGTGTTTGTGGCTCCCACGTTCAGTCTGAATTCCATGGATCTAGAGAGTGCTTTTCATTTCTATAAGATAATTATGCCCTTCTTAGATGATGGAATATTAGTATTAAAGAGAAATGACCTAGGAAGCCATGAGAAGTCATGGAGGAACCTTAGGAGCATACCACTAAGTGAAAGAAGACAATCTTAAAAGCCTACACACTGTAGGATTCCAAGTACATGACATTCTAGAAAAGGCAAAAGCATGGAGACAATCAGATCAGGGCTTGCCAGGGGTTGGGTGGGGAGGGAGTAATGGGCAGAGCAGAGAGGAATTTTTTGGGTGGTGAAACTGTTTTGTGTGACATTGTAGGGTGGTTACATGTCATTATACATTTGTCTAAACCCATAGAATGCACACCACCAAGAGTGACCCTAATGTCGACTATGGGCTCCGGCTGATGGTGGGTGGGTGTAAGTTCGTCATTTGTAATGCTGCACCCTCTGGGGGAGATGTGGGTAGTGAGAGAAGCAGTGCACGAGTCAGGGTGGGGGGACATGGGAAATCTCTGTACTGTCCCCTCAATTTTGCTGTGAATCTAAAACTACTCTAAAAAATAGTCTATTTAAAAACAAACAAACAAACTTCTTAATTATGCTCTCAGCGATGGACCAAAACTAAATTCTTATCAAAACATTTACTCAAGCACCTGTAAGTGCCTGGTTCTGGAAACAGAGGTCCCCGCTGTTGGGTATTGGAGCCCAGCAGAAGACAAGCACAGGGGAGCCAGAGGGTCTGTCTCCCCTGTAGGCTTGCTCAGAAGATCAGATGCGGCACATCATGAATAGGTTCCGTTCACTCATTGCAGGTGTTTTGCCAATGTGAGCTTGGAACCTGTGGATTGTTTGAAGAGAATCCCAGGTGAGTAGAATACAATCTTGAAAGGCCCTCAGGATTCATACCACCCTCCTTGGGGGCCAGGGGGCCTCTCCATGGAAGGCTAGTCTGGTGGTTAGTGCATCCACATTCAGTCAGCCTCCCTGGGTTTGAATCCCTGCTCCCTTCCTTGTGAGGTCAGTGACTCCACCTTTCTGCCTAAAGTGTCCCTCTCTGAAGCAAGGGTGACAGTAACAGCCTGCGTGGTAGGATTGTGTGTTGAACCGGGTAGGGTAAGACCCAGAATGCTTTTAGCCAAGTGTTTGGCACAGATTAAAAACATAACATTTAGTGAAGATTATTTTCCCAGGTGGCAGGCCTGTGAAGAGAGGTAAGTAAGCCATGAACTCACTATGTTTGTGGCTACATGTTATTATACAACTTTCCTCTGAGATGTTTGAAGTCCCTCAAAACTTGCAATACCCACGTGGCAGCTTTTGTCTGCCATGTCCTCCCCAGGAGGTCATGTCCCACGGTAGGGACAGAGATGACATCAAGCCTTCACTCTGTCTTGCGGGACTCAGTGTCAACCATCTGGCAGGCGTGTTCAGATTTTCCTAAGACCAATGTGAAAATCCTATGGGGTCTTTTTGGTCCCAAGGTAAAGTCAAGGATCAGCTCTCATAGAACTTTCTCCTGGAAAGAAAAAAAGGTTACAATTTTTTTGTGTGTGTGGCTTTTTATTTTTTTTTTTCTGGTTTAGAGAGTTCCTGACGTGCTTCTTCTTTTCTTCATACTTAGGGGCAGCAGAAATGATACACAGCCTCCCCGTAATCGTGGGGTGCTATGCGCTGGACCGTGAAATATTTACTGAGAAATTTTTAATAAATAAACCACAGCCATGAACCCATGTGCCCTTATAAACTAGCCATTTCTCAGGGGGAGAGTTCAGGAGTTTTTATGGAGCAATACTATGTTCTCATGAGAATTTTATTAGGAATCAGAGACTTGAAATCCATCAAGCAGGAAATTTATGAGGTTACATGGGAACTTTCCTTTCAATTTGTCATTCCGGGTTAATTTACTTCTTCATATTATGTTGATTTACTTTGTAAATTTCAGCCATGAACGTTGTTCTGAATTTCTCAGCAGATTCAAGCAAGCTATTTGATTTCTTGAACTTTTCACTTTCCATTTTTATCCTTAAAAGAAGATAGATAATTATTGATGGTCTATATAAGAAAGCCCCCACATCTGTGGGAAATGCATATTGCTGGTCAGAAACGTGTCCAAGCAGGTCTTTTCAAAGGCCAAGGAGTAAACAGAGCTTAGTGGAAAACATTTTTATAACCACTTGCAATTCTTTACGTCTCTAACTTTTCCGCTCAATGGTTTCTTCAAATAACTTTTTAATTGTGTTTTGTGAAGTACCCAGTTAAAATTTCACTAACCAAAAAAACAAAACAAAAAACCCACAAAAAAATAAAACAAAACAAAAAAAAACACAACTTGTTTATCATCATGTAACCCAACTTGGAAAACAGCCCAAACCCAGAATAGATGTTTGTGCCGGTGAAGTGGAGAGGAAGTGTTTCGTCTGGGCCTGTTCCAGCACTGCATTAATTGTCGTGTTAATGGTGTGAGGAAGGAGGCCAGGCTGGGACTGGCCTTGAGCAGAGTAGAGAAAGTGAGTGAGTGACACAGGAGCCAGGCTTCCAACCAGCTGACCCCTTTGCTGACATTTGAGTTTGACTCCTGGGGTAAAGCCCCAAATTGGCTAATTTCTCTGAATCTCTAAACTTAATTCTTTTTTTAAAAGATTTTATTTACTGATTTTTCAGAGAAAGAGAGCACAAGCAGGAGGAGGAGGAGGGGTGGGCAGAGGGGGAAGCCGGCTCCCCGCTGAGCAGAGAGCCCCATGCCGGGACTCGATCCCAGGACCCCAGGATCATGACCGGAGTCGAAGGCAGATGCTTAACCGACTCAGCCACCCAGGCGTCCCTCTAAATTTAATTCTTAGGGCTGCCACTGTGGCATGGTTACTTGGTTTTAACCTTTTCTACCCACCCATGACCCCAAAGTTCCTAATTTTAGAAAAAAAATATTTGTAAGAAAACAATGCAAGAAATCACCCTGCTTGCTGGCCTCACGTTTCATGGTATCAGAGAATGATATCAGCTGCCCTGTCCAGGCTCAGCTCTTCTTTGAACCAATGGAATTTAGTTGTTCTTCCAAAAAGGAAATAATCATTGTTGCCATTAGTTCATCTTTTCTGAGTGTTGCCCTGGGCCAGGCTCGGAGCTACATTGTATCAATTAGCACATTTGCCACTGGAAGCTCTCTAAAGGAGGTCCTATTATTCTCCCATTTCCCAGATGAAGAGCTGGAGGCTCAGGTTGGTGAAGCAGTCTCTCTGTGATCAGAGAGAGATGTGGCTTTTATCCTGCAGGGCCCAGAATATTTGGGTGCAAGCGGCTACGTAGGTGTTGGGGGGAGCAGACCGGAGATACAATCTCTGCCTTCAGGAAGCTCTCGTTCTAATTTCAGGACCAGAGAACTTGAGAACATAGCCAATACTCCGATCCTGGTGATGGCCCAGGGTGACTCTGTCATTGTGTCTGTCTGTACATGGGGGAGAAGATACGCAGATGGCAAATAAACATATGAAAAGATGCTCCACATCATATGTCATCGGGGAAATGCAGAGTGAAATAATGAGATACCACTGCATACCTAGGAGAATGGCCCAAATCTGGAAGCACTGACGCCGCCAAATCCTGGAGAGGCTGTGGGGTAACAGGAACTCTCACCCATTGCTGGAGGAATGCAAAATGTGCAGCCACTTTGGAGACAGTTTGGCAATTTCTTACAAATTAAACATCATCTTACCATACGATCCAGCAATTGCACTCCTTGGAGTTTATCCCAAGGAGTTGAAAACTTATGTCCACCCAGAAATCTGCACGTGGATATTTATAGGAGCTTTATTCCTAATTGCCCAAACTTGGATGCAACCACGATGTCCTTCAGGAGGTGATGGATACAGAAATAGTGTTCCACCCAGTGGAAGAGTATTACTGCTGAAAAGAGATGAGCTATCTGGCCACGAGAACACAGGGAGAAACCTTAAATGCGTGTCACTAAGTGAAAGAAGCCAGTCTGAAGAGGCTCCATGTTGTGTGATTCCAACTCCATGACATTCCGGAAAAGGCAAAACTATGGAGACGGTAAAGAGATCAGAGGTGGCCCAGGGTTGGGGAAAGGGAGGAATGCATAGAGCAGAGAGGGGTTTTAGGGCAGTGAAATTGCTCTGTTATGATATCATTAGGGTGGATACCTGTCATTATATTGTGCAAACCCATAGAACCTGCAACACCGCGAGCGACCTCTAATGTAAACCACGGATTCCGGGTGATGATGAGGGGTTCACAGAGGTTCATCGATTTTAACAAATGTACCATGTGGTTCCGGATGCGGGTAGTGGGGGAGGCTGTGAAAAGGGGCGAGGATCTGTGGGAAATTTCTGCATCTTCCATTCAGTTTTGCTATGAACCTCTGATTGTTCTAAAAAAAATTAACTCTCTTAAAAAAACAAAACAAGGAAACAAGAATGTCCTTGACTTTAGGAAACATTCACTCCAGTGGCTCGGGAGCAGGGCACTTTGAAACAGCATTGTACCATATCAAGAAACATAAAAACAAATCAAAATGACAAATCGGGCTCAATGATATGGAGGAGATATCAATGAGTGCTAGTAATAAGGTGGAGAACATCAGGAAGACTGCCTGGTGGAGGAGGTCTGGAAGGGCCGGAGGGTGTGTTTGACTCACGGCCACACAAGGAGGCAAAGGTAGGGCCTGGACCAGAGCCTTGACCAGAGCCTCTCACTCGGCCTGTGGTGTTTCCCTTGGGATTTTGCCTCCAGATTCTTACTCCTCCCCTCCTCTGGCCTCTAGTTAGGAGATTTGGTAACCAGTTGGTTTGCTCTAACTACAGGCAAGCTGTGCTTGGTGATGGACCAAGGAAAATCGCCATGGAATACAAACCAGTCTCCCAGAACATGCCCAGGAAAGTGCTGCAGGCAACAATCTGTCTTTAGCAAGCAGCCACAGAATCAGGGTCTCCCGGTCCTTCCACAGAGGTCTGAGGGCCCCGAGTGACAGACGTTGCTGCAGACCTCACAATCCATGGGTGCAGCCTCTGCAGGGCTGTCAGGAAGGATGGCTGGGTGTAGGCAGGGCCTTCTTCCCCCTCCGTTGGGACGTGGGACGTTTCCAGTGTCACACATTGAGGGGAGTCCTCCAGCCCTAGGAGAAACTCTGGCCCCTGGGAAGAGGTCCAGAGTGCACAGCCTCCAGATCAGAGGCCATCCAGGGACAGGGCGCTGCATCGGGGTCAGAAGACAACGTGGTCAGTCACGTGGCTCTGACCGCCACCTCAGCCTCCTCCGCATCCCCCTGCCCGGCCCGGAGGGGAGCAAAGGACACACGTATCACACCTGAGATCTGAACAGGCTCCCCATGGGGACCCTCACTGCAGAGGATCCCCCAAACCCCTGTGCCAGGAAGGTGACCCACTTTCTACTGTCTCCTGCTTTCAACCCAGTGTCCCATTGATGGCAAGGGCTGCTGGTGCATTCTTTCTGCCTCGAGAGAGTTCTGGAACATTTGAAAAGGCTCTGACTCAGCAAGAGGCCAAAGGATATGGGGGTTGAGCAGTGGTCTAGCAGTGTCTTCTAGAAAAGGTGCTGACTCACCCTTGGATGGCTGGTTTTTCCCAAACAGCAACAACCCCACCCACCTCTGCCCTTTTCATCCAGAAAATTGAGCTGAAAGCAGGACAGGGGTCAAAGCCATTGCACCTCACTGATTCCCATCAAACAGAAAGCAGCTTCCTCACTGAGTTAGAGCAGAAACACTGGCCAGAGCCCAGCTGGGGATGAAGCGCTGCCATTGAAAATTAAGCTAACTCCTTCATAATGTTCCTGCCCCACAAGGAACCAGTGCTCCAGCACTTAGAGCATCGGGTTTAAGAAACGTCCCCAATGGTTCTGCTTTCCATGAGCTGTTTTCCTTCACAGATGACCATCACGGGATGCCCTCTCCCCAGAAGCTTCTGGCAGCCAGGGACCTCATTGGCCCTGCTCTGTAAGGGCCTGCATCCCCAGGGCTTACAACCATGCCTGGAGTCCCTGGGTACTCGGTACAAGTTTACTGAATAAGTGATTTTTTAAATGCCTTTGATTCTGCAATGAAATCCTAAAGAGACCTAAGCTATTTCTCTCTTTGATGATGAGCCTGAAGTGAGGAAGGCCTGCAGAGCCCAAGGAGAAAGGTCTGCCCCTGAAGGGCCCCATGTGCTGGCGGCCCAGCCCCAGGGCTCAAGGCTCGGGGGTGCATCAGGTGCTGCCCTGGACCCCCCTCTCCCCCCGCGTCATCCAGACCACTGAGGGCCAGACTGAGTCACACACACAGGACCTGTGATGGCGACATGAGACGTATACTTGCGCCATAGTAACCACTCTCTGCGCTCCTGGAGAAAACCACCAGAGTGGGAAACCAAGTTCACTATAAATCCACCCTCTTGATTCCAAGTGAGGATCTTCATGCTTCTTCAGAAATGCTTGATTCATGTCCCCTCAGCCCCTAAGACATTGCCCACGACATTTACTCCAACACCGTCCTCTGCTGGGAAGATGGAACGCAGCTCTGTGGAACCCACTTAATTCCCCATGTCTTCCTACTATAAAGGATTTGAATTTCCACTCAAGCCCTCCTCTCTCTCCTGTCCCTCCTCCTTACAAAAACCCATCTCCCAGCCTGGCACTTCACCCTTTTCTGCTTCCTCCTTCCCTCCCTGCACGAGTGACCCCGCTTCTCTCTCTCTCTGGATGCTTCCCCTAAGATCCTGAGCTTATCTGAGTGTCCACTAAGAAATCTTGCCCGACACCTTTCCCTCGGCCCCCTGCTCCCCTTTCCTGTGCCTCACCGCCCCCAGCTCAGCCCCTGCCTCAGGCTTCATCCCCAGCACTCTCCCAAACAGGGGCGGCCTCCCACTGACACCAAGAATATATTAGATCTGGAAGATATCATGGAGGCCACCCAACCCAACACTCTCCTTTCTAGGCTGAAAGATGAATGGAGGTGACACTCCTGCCCAAAGTCACAGAAGTTAAGGTAGGCTCGGGATCAGAGCCCTGACCCCCTTTCCCATGCAGAGCTCCCCACTCCCACACGGCTTCCCCATCCAAGGACCCCCAAAGGCAAGATGCTCACTCCCTCGCCCACAACTCAGCTGGTCCTCTTTCGGCAGCTCCCACTGCTTCTACTTGGGCTGAGTTTGCCCACTGGCCCGAGACGCTGCCCTCTGCACACAGACAATCCTTCACTCCCCAAAAGCCCTTGGTCGGTGCTTCCGGCCCCAACGCTTTGTCCACGGTACGTGATGCCATTACCCCTTCTCTCCCACAATGTGAGGCATGGCACAGGCTTTCTGCTTTCACTTCTGTAGGCTTTGCCCTTGAAATGGGGAGTCCTTCCCATCTTGTTCCACTTCTATAGGAATCATGAAAGTGGTATAAACAGATGGGCCCGGAGTTACTCGAACAGTGGAGAAAAGGATTAAGGCAAAATATATTTTAAAATAATTTAGTATCCAATTATGGGTTTGTTGCACATGAAATTTTCATAATTTCCTTTAAACAGCATATGGTTCTCCTTTGGGAGAGCAGATTCAGTAATCCTCATCAAATTCTTTTAGCATCCTTCTAGAGTCTTGAGTTAAAACCCTCTAGGTTTGTCCCGTGGAAGAGATAACAGATGCAATAGCGTCTAATTGACAATTAGGGTCAAGATTTTTACAGAAGCACTTACTCTGGTCAGCTGCACCTTTTTAGTCATTCATTTCTCACCGATTTGTTTAGCAAATTCTCTTTCAGTAAGCCTGATTTCTGTCTGGATGGAGCACGCACCTGCTCCATACCTTGAAGCATATACCTGCTGCATACACCTTGGAAAGCCTCTGTCTGGACCGCTGGTCAGAGAAATCCTTTCTTCCTTTCCTTTCCCTCCTATTCCCAAGCCAGTCCTCATGCAGAAAAAGAAAAAAAAAAACAATTCTAGGACATGTTTACCGCATCCTAATCACAGAAACCATAAACCTTTGTGCAATAATGTGTAATGATGCCCTTTGCCATACCATCTTCTAACACTTCAAAATTTTCAAGATACTTTCTTCTACTTTTGCCATCTCACAGAAAGATACTATTTTTATTTGAAAATTTACATAATATTTATCAATGCAGGGCAGAAAATAAAGTACATCGATGAGGGGCGCCTGGGTGGCTCAGTCAGTTAGGCGTCTGCCTTCAGCTCAGGTCATGATCTCAGGGTCCTGGGATGGAGCCCCACATCAGGCTCCCTGCTCAGCAGAGAGACTTTCTCCCTCTGTCTCGCACTCCCCCTGCTTGTGCTCTCTCTCTCTCTCTCTCTCTCTGACAAATAAATAAATACAATCTTAAAAAGAAAAGGTACATCAATGAGCAGCAGAGACCTCCATGGAGGGTGGTGGGGGCGGCAGCAGGAAGCAGACAAATGCAAAGGAAAGTTCTCAGCTCTGGAGTCACGCAGACCCAGTGATGGCCGTGGCCAGGGCACCTACCTTGGACCTCAGTCTTCTCATCCACAAAGTGGGGCTCCTCTAACACCTGCCCTGCATCGAGGTTGTTAGCAATTTTGAGATCACATCAGTAAAGCGCCTCCAATGGTGTTTGGCATATTAGATTCATAATAAATATTCATGGCTGAAGAAACCCAAAAAACTAAAGAAAAAAACTTGATTGAAATACTCTAATGATAAACCTCATGCCGGGCTTTAGTTTCTTCCCTTCTGTGGATTGTCAGCGCTTTACTCATCAGCACGGCCCCTCTGGTTGCAGCCACCACCGGCGCTCAAGCCCACCCCCCCATACAGGTCAAGAGAATGCTGCCCCATCTGGGTTGGGTTCAGCGCCCCCTGTCCCCTCAGCAAGACTTCCTGCTGCAAAATGCAAGTCCCAGGGCTGTGCCTGGTGGCCCACTTTGCCACAAACAAGAAGATTTGCATTCATGCTTCTTCCATCCCCTCGATGGATTTGTATATTCAGTTCTCCAATCAGTTGGTCTCACTCCGTGCACGTAAGGTTTCATTTTCCACCGGGCCCCAATTTCAAAGCCTCCATGGGTCCTGGGCCCTTTGCCAGATATCCACACAAATGGAGCTTGGAATTCTTCTCACAAAATCTAACCCAAACTTCCTCCTGGCAGAGGTCCGGTGTCGGCTAGAACACAGGCGCTGGGACAAGGGCCGATCTTAGGAAGAACAGCATCAGCTGGGGGACCTGGACGAGGGGCTGTCACGGTGCCTGCCCAAAACAGTTGGCAGAAGCAGCCAGGAAACACTTCCTCTGAGCCTCGTGAACACAGGAGGCATCTGGAGCAGGTGTTAGTGGACGTGCAGACTTTCCTGGCCCTTCTCAGCCCCGCCACGGGCGTCCCGTCCTCTGTCCACCAAAGCTCTTAGGTGCAGCGCTGTGCATTTGCTCTTTCTGCTAAGTGTCTTGGGAGTTCTGGCCAATCATCCTGGCCTGGGAAATGGAACACTGGAGTAGTGAAACCCCACCATGTGGCCCCTGTTCATGCATGGGGTTGGTGTGCAAGGAAAAACCTCACACGGTCAAGATGGGGGTGGTTCTTGGCTTGAATTCACAGGGAGCATCCATGAAGCCCCTTGGGGAAGGAGAAGAGGAGATTGGAACAATCAAAACTTCTCTCAGTGATGGGGGGTTTTTGGCGACGGCGGTGGGGGTGGGGGGCTGTGTTAACGTACACAAGTGACTATAACCACCTAGAATCAGGTCATGACTGATTCATAATCGTGGCTATAGTTTAGTGACCCAGGCACTGTGCTCGGGACACATACGCATCATCCCAATTTAATCCTTAAATTGGTCATACTATCCTCATTTTGTAGATAACGAAACTGCTGTTTAAGGAAACCAAGGGATTCATCCAATGTCCCAAGGTGACAGTTGGCAGAATCAGAAACAGAACCTAGCTCTGTCTGACCATTTGCCCCTTTCCTCACCAACCCCCAGCGTCTCCTCATGGCCCCCTGACTGTCACCCCATTTTTTTTCCAGACACACTCACTGTCCTCCACAACACTGAGGGTGTGCCCATTCACGTCTTCTGGCCGAGGTGACCTGCACCTCCCCTTGGCTTTACTTATCGTGCTGTACGGATTCTCGAAAACCCTCTGAGGGATCCTCCCAGCCCGGGTTGAAGCCACGTGGTGGCCACAAATGCACCAGCTCCCCTGCGAGCCTTGGCTGCCCATGTGGCTCCGCCCCACCCAGAAAGAGTGTCCGTAGACCCAGCATGTGACTGGGCGACATTTCAAACAAAGGCTGTATTAGGTGTTGAAATATTTGGAAAATTGGAGAATTGAGATTTTAGACAAAGATTTGATTATCTGCATCCGGATAAAAGGTCTATATGCAAAGTGGCTTTAATGAAATCCATTCTCATTGTGATAGTCATTAGGGCTTTGTACAGATGTTCTGATTCTCCTCCCGGTCACGTGGAATTACGCCCCTTCTGAGGTAAGGCATGGCCGTGTGTGTGCTTTGGCCAGTGAGACGTGAAAGCAGAGGATGTGTGTCACTTCTGGGTGGGAGTTTTAGGTTACCGTGTCTTTGGCTACATCCCCTTTCCTGCCACAGCGACCATGGGAGCATGTGTCCTGGTGAGGGTCCCATAAGCCTGGACCCCGGAGGGAGTTCCAAAAGCAGGGACACCTGCCAATCCTGCCAGGCAGGCAGCCTGAGCAAGAAAAACACTCTTTGTCAACAGTCCTGAGAGTTTTTGTGTTTTGTTGCCATCTGTTACCCTAACGTAACCTAGCCAACCTGACTAGTACTGTCATATCAACACCTCACTATAAATAAGTAAACGAGCCCGGAGGCGAGATGCCAGGGAGGATGAGGAAGAAGGGGTGACAGGAGGTAGAGAGATTCATCTTGAGAGGGAGGAGGTTGCTCCTGACATCATGTGGCACGTTCTCTATTGTAAGTGATTCAGTTAACATGACAGCTACTTGAGGTATTAAAGTAAAGGGTCCATGTTCATTTAGTCCTTCATGACATCGCAATGCAGCACCAGCCAGCAAGGCTTTCCAGAGGCTACTTCTTGATCAAAGTTATGTCAATTGAGAAATATAAGCCGTACAGAATTTCAGTTTAGGATGATGAAAAGCTTCTGGAGAGGGCTAACAAGGTATCCTAAATGCACATCACCAAGTGAAAGAAGCCAGTCTGAAAGGCTACCTACTGAATGGCTCCAACTATTCGACTTTCTGGAAAAAGCAAAACTCTGGAGATAGTAGAAAGATCAGAAGTTGCCAGGGGTAGGAGGAGGGATGAACTGGTAGAGCACGGGGGAGTTTTAGACCAGGGAAAACACTCTGTACGATATTGTAATGAGGGATCCATGTCATTATACACTTGTTCAAACCCATGAAGTGTGCAACAGCAAGAGGGAACCCTAATGTAACCTGTGGACTCTGGGTGATGATGATGTGTCACTGCAGGTTCTCAGTCGTAACAAATGTCCCACTCTGCCTGGGGGGGGGGGGGTTGCTGATAACGAGGGAGGCTGTGCATGTAGGAGGAGGGCAAGGGTTACATGGGACTCTTACTACCCTCTGCTCAATTTTGCTGGGAACCTAAAACTGCTCTAAAAGGGGGAAAAAGTTCTGGAAGTGGATGGTGATTTTGATGCAGAACAATGTGAAGGTACTTAATGCCACTGAACTACACTTAAACATGGTTAAAAGGGAGCTCCTACACCTCAACAGCAAAGAAAAAATCTGATTTAAATAAAAATGGGCAGAAGATCTAAATAGACATTTTTCCAAAGAAGACATATAGCTGGCCAAGGGGTACATGAAAAGATGCACAACGTCACTCATCACCAGGGAAATACACATCAAAACCACACGAGCCATCACCTCACACCTGTCAGAATGGCTTGTATCAAAAACACAAGAAATAACAAGTGTTGATGAGCATGTGGAGGAAAAGGAAACGTGGTGTCCCATTGGTGGGAATGCAAATTGGTGCAGCCACTCTGGAAAACAGTGTGGAGGTTTCTCAAAAAATTATAAATAGAACTACTATATATTCCAACAATTGTACCTCTGGGTATTTGTCCAAATATTAGTCATTTAAAAAAAGAAGAAAGTCTGCCATTTGCAACAACAACCATAGGATGTTACATAAATAAATAGATAAATAAAAATAAAGAATTGATCAAGGTAACTGTGGTGCTTTCACACTAGTTCACATAAATCAGATAAGAACAACACATGATTAAAATTTAAAGAAAAGCAAACATCTACGTATCCATTGACGTCACCTGTCTCTGCATCAAATCTCCCTTTGGTCTCATGGTCACACGTTTGGTACACATCTGAGTGGGGATGGAGGGCAGCCACTGGAACGTACTGACAGCCCCTTCGGAGGACACCACAGAAGAAAACAGTGTGGGCAGCCTTTGGGGCGCCCTGAGGAGCATGACCGAGACCCTGAGGAGGATGGTCATCACGCAATGCAGTGTCCTGGAGGCATCTACACTGGGTGGCAGGGAGGAAGTCAAGGGGCTGAGGGTCAGTGGGAAGGCCCTGCAGTAAAGGAACAGAGGACAAGGGTGGCTGGAGTGGTGGCACTGGAGGGAGCAAGCCGGAGGGAAATGTGCAATATTGGACCCCGGGATGCTGGGGCGGGGGGGGGGGGCACCTGTTACAGTAACAAGGCCAAGGGTGTGACTGGCAGGAATGTCTGAGTAGGAAGGTGGACACCATTGAGAAGGGAGGGGCCGGCCCGGAGCCGGTCTCCCTGAGGAGCAGTCATTACAGTGGCTAACCATGTAGGCATTCATGCACGCACGCCTTGGTTTTAAGGAGACTGTTAGCTCCCTGGCGGCAGGGACCTGGCTGTCTGACGTGCAGTAAACTAGCACAGCTTCCGAGACACAGAGGAGTTGACTAAGTGGTTGTTGACTGAATGAATGAAGTTCAGTTAAGAGCCAGATGGGGCGGAGGCCTCAGCTTCCCCTGGTGATCCCAGGATCCCCATGGCTAGCACTCCTCCCAATCACCAGTGGTGAGAAGGGTTATTTGATCCTGCTGACAACAGCCTCCATTCGCCTCCAGGAGTGAAGCCATCTGGATGAAGCTGGTTTTAACTATCTGTTTGACTGACTGGATGAGCTCTAGCTGGGTGGGCCGCCCCACAGTCTCCCTCGCCTTCCCGGCCTGCATTGAGTTGCACTGAGTCAGGGACAGGCGAACAGACAGAAACGCAGAGGGAAGTGTGTGTGATCGAGGGACAGAGAAGGGACGGGCAGGCCCCTGTGGGGTGTGAGTGTGAGACGGAGCTCGTGTGCGTGTGTGTGTTGCGTGTGTCTGCGTGTGTGTGTTCTCTGTGCACGTGGAGTGTGCAGCATGGGGACAGGTCAAAGGACCGTCGGTGGTGAGGGGGCGGGAGGGACTGATTGAGGAGGAAAGACAGGGCCAGCGAAATGAGCAGAATTTCACTAAATCGGGACCAAGAGGGAAGGGAATGTGATCACAGCCCACAAACATCCGAGAGGTCTAAACAGCAGGAAAGGGAGTAATTTCGCCTGGCACGCGGAGATGCAAGTGGGAGTAAGGGATGTAATTAAGGAAGGGGAAATGCGGCCTTGCTGTCTGGAAGACTTCCCCGTCGCACCCCACCACGGACTTGGGGTGCTGTCTCTGGCCGCCAGGGCTGCCCACCTTGGGCAGCACCAGGAGGGAAGCGCTGGAGCCCCCTCGGGCCGGCCAGCGTGGCCCAGGAGCCGGGAGGTGGCACTTCTCCCCGGGAGACCAAGAACGCCCGAGGGAGGGCCGGGACCGAGAGGTGCCACAGCCCGGCAGGTGCTCGGGGCGGTAGTCACTCGAGAGCCCCGGGGGCCCCCACGCCAGCGCTGGGGGACCGGACGATGACCCTGGGGTCCCCACCTGCGGGCCGCACCCTGAGCCTGGATCACAGCGGCCTGCAAGGGGAGTCCCCATGGCCCGCCCGGCTCATCTCCCGCCTGCCAGCGAGCCTGGGGTGGGCAGCTCTTTGCCTCTTGAAAAAAAACCAGGGTCATTTCCTGAAACAAAACGAGGCGAACTTCAGCCAAGTCCGTCAGTAATTCCTACCACTTGCAGTTTGCCTCAATGCCAACATGGAAAACTACTAGGCTGGAGGAAACTTTCCCTGTCGTGGCTTTCGTATTTGATATATAAAAAAAGATCACAGGAATCCCAGGGAGGCTCTGCTCCCCCGAGAGCTGGTCCCCACCTCCCACCTGCACCCATCCTGCTGCCCCCCACCAGATACCTCCGCTTCCGAACGGCATGCTCCTCCTCCCTTTGTTTTTTGTCTTTTTCCAGTCCCATGAGCTGAAGCAATTTTTAGGGAAGAGATATTGATTACAAAGGACAGCTCTAGCGACCAGACATGAGATTAATGAGGAGGAAGTGCCCGACGGCACACCGGCCTGGGGGTGAGTGAGGTCTTCAAAAGGTAACAACAGCCAAGAGGTAGAAACAAGAAACCCAAGTGTGCGTCCAGGATGGAAGGATCAACAGGAAGCGGGGGCGCCATACAACAGAGTATGAATGAGCCTTGGAAAGGAGTGGGGTCCCGGGACCTGCCCCAGCATGGATGGGCCTCAGAGACGGGATGCTTGGTGGAAGAAGCCAGTCGGGTCAGTGTAAGTGCTGTGTGATTGCACTTACACGAGGTCCCCAAACTAGCCAAATTTTAGGGACAGAAAACAGAGCAGAGCTTTGCAGGGGCTGGCGGACGGGGCGGGGCGGCGGTAGTGGTTAATGGGGACAGAGTCCCAGTTCGGGAAAATGAAAAAAGTTCGGGCAGTGGACGGTGGTGATGGCTGACCAACAACGAGAATGTGCTTAATGCCACGGAACTGTACACTAAAAATAGTGAAAATGGTAAATTTAGGTTATGCATTTTTTTCCTACCATAATTTTAAAAAGTAAGTAAGAAAATAAAGAGAGGTACGCTGTTCTAAGTGGTCTTTTGGGGAGGCCGGCATTCCCGGCACAGCAGCCTGTACCAGGCCCAACATGGTGCCCACCGCTTGGTGCGACGCGCACCACTCTCTGGGTGGCCTGGGTGCCCGGCCTCCACCGGGGCACGCAGCCCTCCGATCCTCCGATCCTCCGCTCCCACCCAGGTAATGGAGCAAAGAGGAAGGCCCCGGAAGCTTTATGAAGAGTATCGGCTAGATGTTGCTTGGCAGTTCTGGTAACAAAAGCCAGGGCCATTGAGGGCCTACTGTGTGTCAGGGGCTCTAGTGCATGTCTCATATTCAAAACAAGCCTGGAGGGAGGTAAGCTTAGCGCCCACGTTAGGTTCTAGGCTGAACTGTTTCCCCAAAAATTCATACGTGGAAGTCCCCCGACCTCCAGTCCCTCAGAATGTGACGCGATTTGGAGAAAGAGTCTTTGCAGAGGTGATCAAGTTAAAATGGGGTCATTGGAGTACCCCCCGAATCCAATGTGACCTGTTACATTGTTTCCTAGGATGGCCGTAACAAAATACCGTGACCGAGGCTGGGGGCTTAAACAGCAAAAGTGCATTTCTCATAGTTCCGGAAGCTGCAAGCGTAAGACGAAGGTTCTGGCTGATTTGGTTTCTCGTCAGGCTGTCTTCCTGGCTTGCAGAGGCTGCCTCCCTGCTGTGTGCTCACAGGGCCTTCCCTCGGGGTGCGTGCGTGTGTGTGTGTGTGTGTGTGTGTGTGTGTGTGTGTGCAGAGAGACACGCAGAGACACAGAGAGGAAGTGCGCTCTCTGCTGTCCCTTCTCAGCGGGACACCAATCCTATTGGGTCAGGGCCCCACACTTCTGCCCCCACTGCACTTTAATTACTTTCTTAGAGGACCCATCTCCACACCCAGTCACACTGGGGGTGACTGCTTTGCCGACAGTATGCAGTCCGCTAAAACTTGTTGAAAGGAATTAAGTTTTCTTTCTTTGTTTTCGTTTATGGAGTTTGCTCTCACATTCCAAAAACCTCATTTTCATTTTGGAATAGGAAAGCAGCAGCATTGCATACACTGTGTAAATACACGAAATCCGTATTTTCACAACAGCGTAGACCTTGGCGTGAACTCTGTAGGGCCCCAAACCTTTAGTCTCTAACACTGGTGTCCTGATGAAAAGCGGGAATTGGGGCACAGAGACTGACACACAGGGAAGAGCTACCGAGAGGACATGACCCTCGACAAGCCAGTGACAGAGACCTGTGACAGGTCCTTCCCCGCGGCTCTCGGAAGGAACCAACCACACCGACACCTTGCTTTCCCACCTCCAGCCTCCGGAACTGCCATTTAAACCCCAGTCTGTGATACTTTGTTACGACAGCCCCAGCCAACGAATGCAGAAGAGAACGTCAAGGCTGGACACGGTTAAGTGACTGACTGAGGGTCACTTAGTGAGCAAGTAGCCGGGCAATAATTCAAATTTGGTGGCTCTCAGGCCCGGGTGTGGGGAGCCCTGACTTGTAGCTTCTGCGGGTTAGTGTGGTGTTAATACCCCCACCTCGGCCGACTGCCATCTTCCAACATGGCGTCACCAATCAAGGCGCTGGGAAGAAATGTGCACGGGGAGCTTTCAGCTCTGCACAGCCGATGCTAGCCAGCTCCAGTCCAACCCGGCCTGAGATCTGTGTGGTTTTTCCTAGTCCTTCCTACTAATGCTTTTTTTTTTTTTTTTTTTTTACACACAAATGCTTTTACATATATGGCTGGATAGGGTAGAAGTTGGGATACAAACTGGGAAATTATTTTCTTATTCCCTCCCCTTACACCGTGTTAAAACAAGAAGGACTTTGGCAGCTCCAAGACTAAGTAACCTTGTGGCTGTGGCAGGTCTTGGATATCTTGTAGCTTCTCGGATATCATTTATTGAAAATATAGGGTGGGGGATGGGGAGATGTTGGTCAAAGGGCACAAAGTTTCAGTAATGCAAGAGGAAAAAGTCCTCGAGATTCTAGAGCATGCTGGTGATGGTTAGCAATACTGGACTGTGTACCTGAAATTCACGAAGGGGATAGATCTTAAATTAAGTGTTCTCAACACACATGTCCTGTGCTAACTGGGCAGAGGTGATGCATAAGTTATTTAGTTTGACTGTGGTGGTCATTTCACGATGCAAAACATCACATGGTACATCTTAATACATACAGTTTTTATATGTCAAAGATATCTCAGTAAAGTGGTTAAAATAAAATAATAAAATAAAACAATTGGGAAAGCAGTAACAATTATTAAGGTAATTGAATGAGATAAGCTCTGCCCCTTGTTTTGGAAGCACTAAATCAATTAGCCACTTAAGAGTGTCTCTGTTGCATGAAGTCTAGTCAATCCTGTGCACACTGGGTTACATCATTGTAAAATACTGCCTCCATTGTGTCAAAACAGTGGCATCAACAGGCATGTCAAATGCTCATGGCAGCAGGAGACCCCAGCTTCCAGGAGAGTATTCCCCCCGCCTTGTAAGACTGCGGGAAGCAAGCTCTTAGGAAGATGCTAAGGGTCGGGACTTGTACATCTTTCTCCTTCCTTTAGCTTCTCTCAGCTTCCACCGGCTTCTCTCTGGGAAGTTCCATGCCCTGGAGCAGCATTCCCATTGCCCACTCAGATAGAATCATGTCTCTGATGCGTGTCTAGACCATCTTTTCTGTGACAGCTATGCGTCCTCCTGAGCTGCTTTATAGCAGAGTCGTTGTCTTTATTGCCCTCAATGGGAAACAAATAGTCTGAAAGCAGCATGATAAGTCCTGTCCAACACTTAGGTTAGAGGACCTTGTCAGGCACCTTTGAGGGACCCAAGAAGGGTCCCATTTCTCTCTGTCCAAGCAGGATTCTTCGAGGTGGCGAGTGGAGAAGTTGAGGGAAAGCCATGCTTGCTGAAGTTGGCTGGCCCAGCCTAGGCCACTGAATGGCCAAAGCACAGCCCACTCTTGCCTGCAGGTGCCCAGCAAGGATGTCCTCAGGCTTGGTGGTGTGCTGAGGAAGAGAAAGAAATGATCTGATGGTAACATAGTATCTGGCACAACAGAGAATTTGCTTAGGAAATGCCAGTTGAATGAATAAAGAGGTGAGTGTATGAATGGATGAATGTCAGGTGCACAGATCAATAGAGTCATATCCTCATCAACTTCCCAAAGCAGATAGAGTATGTGCATCCACACAGTAACCCCTCCGAGTGAATGCTGTTACCAGCACACGACAGGGATAGAAAGAACAGACGGCTGGCTTCATAATCTCCTATATCAACGTTTCCCTCAGTGCAGACACAGATAGGAAAAGAACGCACAAGGTTGAATCTCCTTAGTTGGCTTTGGAGGGTAATATAGAAGTTGGCGCAGCTAATCACTTTGGTTTCCAGGTGTGGGGCTATTTCAGAGCCTGTGCAGAGCCTGTTTGTGATCCGTGGTGGAGCATCGCTGAGGATTTTCTGGCTGCATGTTGGTAAATTCTGATCTAGGGCAAGGATTTTATTTTCACAGGAAAAGTCATAACTGAGTGATAGAGTGTTCCATTTTATAGGAAAGGATTCAACGTGCAAGCTGGAAGTTTACAGAGTTCTAATGCCTGTCCTCATGTAATTTCTTCTCGGTCTGTATCAAATGCTCTTAAAAATGAAGTTTTATGATGATTGTTACCATAATAACTGGACCCAGAGCAATTAAATTTTACCTGAGATTAACACTCAGGGAGATGTTCCTAATGGATACAGGTAAATTTAGAGTGAACGTGTTGAATGAACTGGTTTTTTCCTATGAGGGCAGGCAGAACACTCATCAGATACATTTGACGTCTGAGACAAATCCACGTTAACCAAACTACTGATATTCATGTAATTCATATACTATAGTTCACGTAACTCATACATCTTTATGTAATAGATATGCAACTAGAATATTTATATAAACAAAATACTATTTGTGACAAAGTAATCTTGAATTCTTTAGTGAACTTACTATTTAAAGGCATTCCACACATTTTTAAAGTGAACTGCTGGTATTTTGAAAGGAGATGATGATTTTCTAATTTATCTGTTTTTGATCATCTAGAAAACGATGTATGTGTGAATCCTGTTACTATATAGGTTTTTGTCTACACAGCCAACTTGCAGGTGTTTATCTATTTTTAGAAACTTTGCCTGAAAGTGGGATTAACTGCATTTAGCAGTAGGTTTTCCTTTGGTCCAACAATTTCGCTACCCATAAGAATTATTCATCGGACCTAAGAGAACCTCAACTTCTCCACTTACTTTTATTCTCTAAGGAGTTAGAATCCCTGAATAAATCAGTTAAACCTCCTTACTGAGCCTACATGGGTTTCCTAGGACAGCCATACCAAAGTACCATGGCCTGCATGGCTGGAACATCATCTCCCAGGTCTGGAGACTGGAAATCCAAGCTCAAGGTGTCAGCAGGTCTGTGCTCCCTGTGAAACCCCTTGGGCAGCCCTTTCTCGCCTCTTCCCAGCTCCTGGCGGTTGGCAGGAGAGGTCTGGCGGTCCTAGACTGTGGATGCGATCTGCAGTCCTCCCTGTTCACATGCGTCCTCCTTCCTCCCTCGCTGCGTGGGTATGAATTCTTCAGTGCAATCAGAAACCTTAACAATCTCCAGTTACTATCTTCTCTCAACCATTGCTGACATCCAACTGGCTTCCACCTTCAGCCTCCACTAGAACATAGTTCTAAACTCACTCTCAAACTTGCAAAAGTGAGACTTTTTCTGACTCCTCTATGGGTTTTTCACCAAAAGTCTTTATAAGCGGTTGTCCTATGGCCTTTGATGCTCACAGAGGTCAGACTCCTCAGAAGCCCGCTCTGCTTTGCGACTTCCCCAGCCATGAGGTAGAACACAAGACAAATGAAAGGATGGCCCAGGAGTGTCCTGGTGGTTATACCAGCCTCATTCTAACAAGTGAGATGCTGGCTTTCCTGCCATCCGGCTCTCTCATTCCTCAAAACTCCACCTCCTTCCTATGCAATATATTGAATTTCTATTTTTTAATTGGCCTCCCTGAGTAAGAGCTGTTTGGTATTGCCTAGGACTTAAAGTTGTCAGAAGAAAAATGTATTGATCTGAGTCTTCAAGGCTGCAAGGAACAGCCATGCCAATGTCACCATCCAGAATGGGCCCTTGGAAGGTCAGCTGTGGGACACACAGGTCTCTTCATTTCAGATGGCAGGTAGAAGGAATGCAGAGTTTCCCCACAATCCAGAATACAGAATACAGTCTCATTCAAGTGCACCTGCTTCTCAGGCTTCATCCTCACTTTATATGACTCCAGAAAGAGGATGTGATGGGGTTGTTTGCTACCATCCAATATGGTGGACCAGTATCAGGTGGAAACTCACACCAAGTCCACTGGAACTCAACTGCCCTTATTTAGGTCTGTGTGTGTGTGTGTGTGTGGGGGGGTCTTCTACGTTCCTCCCCATGCACACAGTACAATCCATAACAGGTTATTGGGGGAAACATGTTGCCATCACAATTCTTAAAAAACAACAGGCATCTAAAGTCTCTGAGACTTTTCCAGAAGTCTTTGGGAAAGAGAGTAACTCCTCCTGTATCCCACCGATGATGTAGCAGGGTGCTGACCTCTCTTATTGGGTAAGTGGAATCATTTGATATATATTCACAAATGTTCCGCACATTTGTTCTCATGGTTTCCATAATCCTTTTGCAAATCTGAACCTTGCCACCATGTTAGCCCTTCCCCTCCCACATTACGTCACAAAACTTCACATTCCTGGGTTATATTTTTCACCTGCTAACCCTGTTAGTTTCTATTACCTCAACTTGCAGATTAATACACTGACGCTGAAAAGGAAGAATGCATCAAGATCACACAGTTGGTGAACACCCGTTAGGGCAGCACGTTGCCCAAACAAAGGCTAGGTCCTGTTCATCCTCCGAGCAGTGGCCACGGTACGAACGAGAGACATCACACTACCATCAGTGTGCTTTCTAACTTGAGTCAAATGGCTGTGGTTGGGGAAAAATTCAAGTTCTAGCAGATGGACTTTCATGTTTCCAACAGGGTCAAGCCTTCTGTGGTCAGACTCCGGGGAAATGAACTAGGAAATGCTTCTGACATCATGATGGGCAGAGGACGGCAGGGCTGTGATCTCTCCCAGTAGATGCGTTTTTTCCATGTGGAAAGAAGGCAGTCGCCTAACCACTGGGCTCAGATTGGTCAGCGGCCAGTGGGAACCATCCTCACAGCAGTGGTAGAAGTCACACGTGGAAAATCGGCCTGCATCATTTTGTCCAGTCCCAGGAAGGGCATTCTTGAATGACTTGGTGGGCTGGAGCGATGGAACAATGGGCTTCCACCCTGTCCCAAGGGAGGCCTTGCAATTTAATGACTACCCACAACTGCAAATTTCCTTTAGTTCATTTGCTAGTTTACGTTTGGGAAGAGAGGGTTTTTTTTTTTTTTTTTTTTTTAATGGAAAACCAAGCCAAAAGGAAAACAATTTTTTTTTCTTTTAGTCTAAAGGTGATAGTTCTCTATTCATAGAAAAACATACTAGCCTAAAATTTGCATTGATTTCCTTGGACTTCTTTCAATGAGTTCTACTGTCTTCAGGTAATAATAGCAAATATTTGCCAAGTACTTGTTATGTGTCAGCTGGAATGTAGCGCTTCACCTGATCCCCCCAGCAATCCAATGGGGAAGGAACTGTTACCTTTCCCACGCTGAAAATGAGGGAACCCAAACTCAGAGAGACTCGTACCCAGGGCCAACCGGTAGTGGCCAGAAGTCCATGTTCATGTGACCACAGGACATGGGAAAGAATGTCCACCCTTCATAACCTTCCTGTCTATTCCAGCTTCACTTAAGCTGGACACAGCCATGTTTTTATAGGAACCCTAAGAATTATGAATTGTTGCAGGTTATACATGGGCCCCAACCCAGTTTTCATAACATTCCATAGCCTTTTCCTTCCCATGTGCTTTCGGGGACATGACTCTCCCCTGCCCTGGGAAAACAAAGGGGTGCCTGGACAGGCTGAGGCCGAGGCTTCTTTCCTCTGAGTCTCCGGCCTCCAAAATCCCTGTCCACATCAGGACTCCAAGGCCAGGCTCTCTGTGATTCCCCTCTTTGCAGCTCTCGGAAACGGTCCCTTTGCTTTCAATTTCCGGCCAATATCTTTCCCCTGGTGTCCAGAGAGAAAGCAGAACTATCTATTTCTAGGTATTTTGCACAGAACGAAAACCTGCCCATCCCCAACATGTCAGCGGACCCCAACCAGTTGTCCCTGCAATGACCAGGCTCCCGCTGAGAGATCAAAGCCCTGTGCCACCCAAAAGGCAACCCTCCTACCCTCTGTGGAAGAGCTGGTGCCAGGTCACTGGGTGCGAGACGAGGGACGTGGGCAGCTGGGGCAGAAAGTGTGGGGTAGACATACACAAGCCAACCCCTGTTTACCGCTGCAGTCTACTGTTGGGGGCCATTTCCCTCCTCCACACCACCTGTGTAGGGATCACCTGGCAGGAGTTTCTGGGATCCTCCCAGACCGACTGATGCAGCCTCTGCAGGATGGACCTGGGACAGTCAGTGACCAGACGGGGATCAACACCTACTTTATTACTCGCAGCTCAGCTTTGGCCTCAAGCAGCGGAAAGCCCAAAGTGAAAGGGGCACCTCTTACAGGACACCCGTGGGGCCCGATCCCCAGGGTGCGTGACCCCCATCTGGAGAGGGTTGTGGGCGAGAAGCAAGAAGGGACGTCAAATCTAGAAGCGATTTTCAGCAGGAACAACGGGAAAAGGGACAAATACAAATGCAATGAATCTGGAGGCCAGTCTGGGAAACAGTAAGGAGCCCAAATAATGAGTGGGTCACAGAAGCGGGAATGCTTTCCATTGAAGATCAGCACAGGCCTAACCACCCCCCCTCCCCACCCTGCAAAGTGCACAAGAACTGGGGCACCCCCAGACCAGGCCCTGGGAACCGGCTGCTTTCTGTCCAAGGGCCGCATTGGGAGTCGCGCCACCGGTTTTTGTTTTTCTCTGGGCCTGGCGTCTGGGGCTATGCGTTCCCCGCAGGAAACCCCGAGCTGTTTATGCCTCTGGGTCCACGGGAGGGGCTTTTCCCCGCCGGACGGGCTTGGGCACTGTGTTTATGAGACTGGTTGTAAATCCTTCAGAGCCAGCAGGCCGGGCCCGTGCAGCGCAGAAGCCTGCCACTGTTTTCACGCGCCCCATGCGCGCCGTCCTTCCGGGCCGGCTGCCGTGCCTTTCCCCTGGGCCAGTGCCGCGGCAGCAGCAGAAGCTGAGGCGAGCCGGCCCGGAGGCTGTGACGCTACATCCTCAGGAAGGCCTGGGAGAGGTACAAAGTAACAGCGTTCAGCTACCTTGACCTTTACTCTGATCCCCTTTGATAACGGTCTTCTTATCAAATAAAGGATAGAGGCTTCTCCTTGCCCCCTAAAATACCACCAGTTTGTTCTCGGCGGCCGCTGAAGTAAAGTGAGCTGACACAGTAGCACCCACAGTTTAAAAAACATAGCCTCCTAGGTTGCTTCAGGCCTGTGGGGTGGCCGATCACGGGCATCTGGGCGGCTCGGTCACCCCCCTCCTGCTAGGTGCCGAGTTCCGCCCGTTGCTGCCCGCAGAGCCGAAACCCCGCTCCCCTCCGTGGGTCCCACTTCACGGGACAGCGAGCAGCCGGTGTCTCAGTCTGCTCCAGCCGCTATCACAGAATGCCACAGACCAGAGGCCTGACCAGCAGACATGTGTTTCTCTAGTTCTGGAGGCTGGGAGTCTGAGGTCGAGGTGCTGGCAGATCCCGTGTCTGGGGAAGGCCTGCATCCTGGTTCAGACAGTGTGTCTTCTTGCTGTGTGTCTTCACAGGTGGGAGAAAGCCAGCTCTGGTCTCTGCTTCTTCTGATCAGGATGCTAATTCCATCACTTGAGCCCTGTCCTCATGCCATCTTCTAACCTAATCACCTTCCAAGGGCAGCACCTCCAAATACGATCACATTGGGGGTGAGGGCTTTAACATTAATTTGAGGGGGACACATTCAGTCCATAGCAACCTGGTCATGAGGTTGCTTAACAAAGAGTGATCCTGTTAAGGAGGGACTGGTCAGCTCAGCCTGGGAAAGACAAACCTCCTGAGTTGGGTTTTGAGACATGTGTAGGAGTTTGTTAAGGATGAAGTACATTACAGACTAAGGGAAAGGGGATCCCACCTTTAGGTGGTAGCAATTATTCTTAATTGTTCAAAGAGTAAAACAATGAACAAATCCCTCCAATAAATCACTCCTCTGCAAAGCATTTAACTCACTCAAATGGGTGTCCCTCAGTGAACAGCACTGAGAAGTGAGTCCTTGTACACTTGCCAGAGCGACCATTCTGCTATAAGGGACCTTCAGAGATCTCCCGACAGATGGACAAGTATTGAGTTGTTTTTAGAATGTCAACACTACGAGGTATATAGGTCTCAGCGATTTTAGGATGGCGGGGAGATTTAAAAGCCTCATGGCCATCTCAAGTCACCTCCGTCTGGCACAGTGCTCTGCCTGCAGGGATGTCTCAAACTGGGAATTAAATACAGGTGTGGAGGGGGCATGGCGGGGGAGGCACGGAGAGGGGGAGGCCGGTCCCACAGGGGCCCCACCGGCGTTCAGAGATGACAGGGGCAATCCAAGGGAAAGCGTGTTACTTTTCTGATGGAACACATACATTTAGGTGTGAGTCCCACCTGCCATACTGTGAGTCCTCTGAGCCCGGGGATGATTTCTCATTGATCTAAAATACCACAGACCAGGCAGCCTCAACAACGGGAATTTATTTCCTCCCGGTTCTGGAGGCTGGAGGTCCGAGGTCAAGGTGTTGGATCTCCGGAGGCCACTCTCCTTGATGTGTAGATGCCACCTTTTTGCTGTGTTCTTGCTGTGTGCCCTCACCCCCCCGCCCTGCCCGGTCCACATGCATCCCTGGGCTTTCTTCCAGTTCTTATACGGACATCAGTCAGACAGGATTAAGGCCCAACCCTGATGACCTCATTTTACTTCCGTCACCTCTTTTAAGACCCTATCTCCAAGTATAGTCACATTCTGAGGTCCTTGGGGTTAAGACTTCAATATATGAATTTGGGAGGACACAGTTCAGTCCATCACAATCCCCATGATTCCAACACCAAGCACAAGCACCTGGCACATAGGTGGGGGGAGGGCTGACGTATTGATTCACTCAATCAAAACATCTTTTTGCTTCCACTGGACTCCCCTAGTCTCTAGAAAAATGGGTTAACTTGTCAACAGTGGATTCACAGAGACTACACATTGATAGTCACTTTGAAAGCAGGAGGATCTACGAATTAGGCTGGATTGGGCTGAGAATTTGGGCAGGTCTGAGTGCCATGGAAGGGGGTAGTCAGGAGCTCTTCTGCAAACAGCTCCTTCCTGGAGAAAAGCCTGCCTAGCATCCCACCTGCAGTTCATCCCCTGGGTTCCACCTTGACCATGCACACTCTGTGTGCATAAGACTGCCCAGCAGACGGATGCCCCAACCGGAGCAGGGATGGATGGGACTCACTGTCCACCCCAAATCAGTCTTTGCCCCTGGTGTCACCTGTGGCAAATAAAGACAGAGCCAGCTGTCTGCTCGTTGTCCACACTGGCTTTCTTCATTATACACACAACCCCCTGCCCGCTGCAGGAGCCTGCCTGAAGAAGCCGAAGCCATGGAAAGTGCAGAAGCACTGGAGGAGAATGTGAACAGCACAGCCTGTCCTTTCCGGGTTGCTGGCTGAGCTGGGACAATGAGGTCATGCTCGTCCCAGTCACAGCTCCCCCGAAGGAAGACACTCTGTAAACAGGAAGAACAAGTAGAAAGCAGGATGAACCGGCACCGGGAAGAATCCACTGTTCTTGGGGGCCAATTTCGGTCCTGCCCCGCAGGTCCACTCTGTAGAAGGGAGAAGGTGAGCCTGTGTTTCTCCACCAGCTGTGTGTGGGTGATAACGCAGGTCACCTTGCCCACACTTACTCTGTGGGCCGAGCACAAGCCCACATGTCCAGACAGCTTCTCAGTTACGTGTTGGTTGCTTTTACAGCTGAAGGAGAGCTTGCAGGTTAGCCCAGCTATGTATTTTGCATAGATGCAGGAACTGACCCAGTGCAGGGGGTGCCTTCCAAGGTGAACCAAGGTGGGGCCAGATCGGCCTCTCCTCACGTCCAGGGGGTGGTGCTTCGTGAGGCCCCATCAGAGGCCCGGGGGAGCGCGGGGAAAGGCCCTGGTTGTGGGGTCAGGCAAACAGATGTGGACCGCGCCCCCACCCACTCACCCCAGACCCTTTCAGTGACTCTCCTCCATTATTAACCTGTGCAGGTCCATCCACCTCCGTGGTAAGACTAGGATGCCCTTCTGTCCCCTTGGGGTCTGGTGAAGCATGGGCAGGAGAGTGCCCATCAAGCGCTAGCCCAGGGCCGGGCATATGCCAGGCGTGAACGTCATTTCCTTCTGTTTTCTCTGCCCCATGCTCCCAGCGGCCCTCTCCTCCCCCACACCCCTACCTGCTGTCACTGTCGCGGTCATGCTCTTGCCTTTCCTCCCGTATGCCCCTGGCCTGAACCTGCCTTCCTGCTCTGCTCTCTGCCTCCTGAGACTCTGCAGAAGTCACGCGGGTCATCACGGGCGGCAGCTCTCCCAGCGGCTGGTTGGGCGGCGTGGGGGGCATCTTGGGCCCGCTCTGGGGCTCTCTCGTCTTGGTTGCACAGTGGGAGCCATCCTGCCTGCTTTATAACGTCGTGCGGATGAAATAGACAGGCACAGCACCTGCCATGCCATGGGCGCTCAGGATACCATGACCGTCGCTGGTGCTGGGACTGCTCAGGCTCAGCTCAAGCTCCATGTGCTCTGCGAGGCCTGATTCTTCCCTGGAAGTTAGAAGCCCTTAGATGCAGTTTGACACTTAACCGGTCTCGGGTCCTGTGCTCGACTGGTCACGTGTCTGCGCTGTGTGCAGAGATGGGGCCGTGCTTTGGAAATGTGAGGACGTTGCTCCTCTGGGTGCAAGATTAACCGTAGCCCTCAGCAGCTGGGCTGTCCCAGCGAGCCCCACGGGACAACACCAACAGCGCGTGCTTCCGAGAGCCTCAATTGAAGCATCGCCATCCTTTCAGGCGGGTTTCAAATCGGGTGAGGGGCATCAGTGCTGTGTTCCTCCTATTACTCAGGAAGATGCCAGACACTGAAACTCAAGTTGACAGGAGTCTGGCTGAGGTTGTCCCTTAGGGAGGACACAGGCAAGGTCCAAAGCTTCGGATGTAAAGGGCTAAGCATGACGTGGTGATGTCCCTGTGCCTTCCCCTCAAGTTTAACACAAATATCCATGTAAGCCTTGCGGGAAACCAGCCGGGGGACAGCCTGGAGGTGGGGAGGGGAGCTGTAGCCGTGGCCTAGAGGCCCCCGGGCCTGGACGCACCATCGCCCTCTGTGGACCGCCTCCCGGGACAGTCGTTCCAGCTCCCAGCGGCTCGGAGCCGGGCAGAGGGCTCTCTAGCTCCTGGCTGGACAATGAGCGAGGAGGCGGGAGGCCGAGGCAAGTGTGTGGCAGAAAGGGCCCGGGCTCTGCCCTCACGGCTGCCCACCACTCCTGCAGGCCTGACCTGCGGCGCCCTGTGTCTCTGGGCCGCACCTTGTCACCTGTGAACAGTTGGACAAGGGTGTCCCAGCCGAGGCGGGCAGCTGTGGCTTGTGTGCGGGGGACTGGGGCTGCTCCTCGGAGGCCACGGGGCAGGAGGTCCGGCTGCGGCGGCGCCACGTCCACGGCCCGGCCCTGTGCCCGGGACGCACTGCCCGCTCTGTTCTGGCGGCGGTGTCAGGGGCCGCCTGGCACGGTCCCACACGGGTGTGCAGAGCCCCCCAGAGCCTGCGGGTGGAGGCCGTGAGGACGTGTTGGGCCCGGGATGGGGGAGACATCGAGGGGGGGCAACACGCTGGGGCATCAGCCTGCTCAGCATGCCACCACTGCCACTAACGGGGGACCCTGGTTCCAGTCCCCTCGGAGGAGGAGACCCAGGTCAGGCTCTTCTCCACTCTGGCCTCGGCCTCCTCGTCTCAAAGTCACTGCCCAGCTCCGAGATGCAGGGCTCCCACCTCTGCAGCAAGGCCTGCCTGTCACGGAGGCGCGGCTGGGTGGCGGGGAGGGAAGAACAGGCTGTGCAGGCTCCACAGGCATGTCCAGAACCCTCGTGGGTACCGGGTGTACCGACTGGCCTCCAGCAGCAGCAGCCTCACCTCAGCGGGGGACGGAAAGCTCATCTGACCGAGGCACTGATCAGAGCCCCTCTTGCCAGCTCGCTCCCCTGCCAGAGCCAATTAGGATATTGGGAATGCCGTTCCCAAGGGCTCCAAGGGCGTCTGCAGCTGGGATTGGGCTCCCAGTGCCTCAGGTGACCTACGAGAGAACACAGCCCGGCGTCAGGGACGCGCATTGGGCAAGGACAGGCATGCCCCGAGCTGAGCTGTGGCCGGGGGTTTGCCGTTTGCCTGTAGGCGGCCCAGCCTGCCAGGTGTGAGGTCATGTTTATGGCCCCCATGGCAATGAAAGAGGCTGAGAGGTACATGTGACTGCAGATGAGGCCCTACAGGTGGGGAGCAGGAGAGAGAAGATGCCGGCAACCTTTCCTGTGGCTCCCGTGATCCTCGGGCGTTGCAGGACGCGTGCGGTTTTCCATGGGCCGGCGTGATTTCTCCCCAGAGGTCTGTTCCTTTTCCTGAAGCACTTTGCTGCCATGAAGTGGCCACCAGGGGGTGGCAGACAATTGTGGCAAAGACTTGGACCCACACTTGATTTACGGCAACTGCACCACTCCCCACGCCACCCATCGAGACAGGCTTCAAAGCATGAAAAACTAAGGTGTGTTTGATCCCACCTATTAGCCAGGCCTTTTCCGCTGATGCATGTTTATGGTGTCAAAGGTTTGTGGTTTATGGTCTCAGTGGCGTCTTTTACTCTTCAAAGTCCTAAGCCTCCCAGCAGCAGGGGAGGGGTCCTTCCGTCTGTGGCCTCAGCAGACATATTTCATCCTCTGTGTGGGCGAAGAGCAAATGTCAGGCATTTCTTAGGACTTGGCTCTGCTTTGGGATATTTTTAAAACGAAACAGATATTCACTGAAGGACATTTGGGGATCCCTCTCCACTTCATGAGGTTATCAAGAGAAAGTAGAATATGTGAAGCACTTTGCACATTGTCTTAGGTAGTAAATAACATGGGATGGCTCTTCTATTATGTTGGAGCTTTTATTTGAATACTGACATGGCTGATACTTTGAAGCATGGAGGGACTCTCTTCAGAGGTCACCTAGACCCTGGATTCAACACAAAAATGTGAAGACAGGTAATTCAGCAGTCTGAAAAATCCTTATCATGGGAAACCTTTTTATACCTATGTATATGTATGTACACACATGTATATTTCATATATTTGAAAGCATATTTATATATCATGTATCTTCTCTTATACACATTATATTCCTGATAATAAAGTCATATCGATACTTGGTGATTACAGTTCAAACTGGTGAGCACCAGGAAGAGCAGGTTCTCTACCACTTACTCCCTCCACCTGTGAGATCTTAATCAAGTTGCCATACTTTCTTCTGTTTGAAGGTCGTTTCTGTAATCGGGAAAGTAAACCAGCTGTGCTTGATGCCCCTCTACTTTTTTCCCTCAACTCTTCAAGTTTCCCAACTGTATCACGGCATTGAGCTATTATGAATTGATTTTATATGTCACTACCAGTCTTAACCTACAGTGCCGAAATTACTTACCAGATAAAAAGAGCATTCTTTTAGCAACTCAAGGGGAATCATCTGGTTTCCGATGCACTTCTCGGAGTTATTAGCTGCTGCCTTGTTAAAACTCTCATTCTTTTGCTGTCACCATTTTTAATGTGTCTTCGGAGGCAACTATAAACACTGTTTTTCAACATAATTCATCCCAAGTAATTTCCTTTGGGAAGAACAAAAGGAGCAGGCAGAAGTAACAAATTTTAGCTCTTTATTATAAGCAGATTCAACTGCAAACAAATATTTCCATTAATTATTTGGTATCATAGTACCAGGTAACATTAACTGATCACATCCATTTAAATACGGCAGAGGAATTTCCAATTATTTGCAGATTGTCACAGTTTACAGATTCCATTCATACTTGGACTAGCGATCAAAGAAAAGTGGTAACTTATTTAGCTAGTGATCAGGATAAATATGGAATCACCTTCAGATAATATTGCTTAAACAAAACAACCTATGTGCCTAGATTTAACATTTTTCAATTTGGTAAAACTTAAGGATGCAAAAACAGCAAAGAATAGTATGGCATAGTGTTCATTGTTAAGCCCCAATCCAAAATAAAACGACTCAGTATTGTCCTATTTCTTCCGATTTTGTTTCTTGGTTGTGCTTTATTGTCCTGAACACCAATAATTTCTAGATGATGCTTCCAAAGCATGACTTCCATATCACTTATTAAATATTTATTGCATATGCCATTTACTTTTAAAAGGAATTTGTTGGCTTCAGGTTGTAAAGTTAAAACATAACTACTTTAGAGAATCTTCAACTCTTAGTCATTGAATCTGATAATGTAATTAATCTAATCATAAAATGTCTAGCCTCGCATTTCTATCTATTGAATAAACAAACCCTGTTGACTGCCTAATATGAGCTGGGAATTGTGGTCGAGTCTCAGGATAGAAAAGTCCAGTAGAAATATAATGCCAGACATCTATGTAATTTTTAATTTTCCAGTAGCCACATTAGAAAAATGCGAAATTTTATTTTTTTAAAGATTTTATTTATTTATTTGACAGAAACACAGCGAGAGAGGGAACACAAGCAGGGGGAATGGCAGAGGGAGAAGCAGGCTTCCCGCGGAGCAGGGAGCCCGATACGGGGCTCCATCCCACGACCCTGGGATCATGACCTGAGGTGAAGGCAGACGCTTAACGACTGAGCCACCCAGGTGCCCCAAAGGTGAAATTTTATTACATTTTATTGAACACCATATATCCAATGTTTTTTACAATATGTAATCAATATAAGTACTAATCAACGACATTTTTTAAAACTAATTAAAACACAATCTGGAATGCATTTTATCCTTACAGCATGGCTCACATGTTGAGGGCTCTGGGGGACATGGGACTATGGTCACCACCTGGGAAAGAGTAGGTTTGGAGGTGGGGTGTGACCCCCGCATTGTCAGAGGGGAACTGGGAAACTGTGTCCGGGCCTGGGATTTAAGGGGCCGTGAAGAGAGAGGAAGCTGCTGGAGGCAGGAGGGAGAAGCCCGCAGGTAGACTGGCCCGAGGAGACAGGTGGAAGGTGGCCCATGCATCCGGCGCAGTGGGTTGGGAGGCTGCCCGGGTATGAGGGAATCACAGACGGGAAGATGGAAAGTCTCCGGCAACTGGACTCCGGTCGTGGAAGTGACCCACTGTCACAGATTTGGGACCTGGCTGCCTACATCTCCAGGTCTCCTGACTCTCAGACTAACATTTTTGTGCACTGCCTTGAAGCCAAGTCCAGTTTGGGCCTGTTGCTGCTTTAGGATTTATCAGAGCTTGGGTCAGTGATAAAACAGATGGGGAAACAAAGCGACACGCTAGGGAAAGTTGGAAAACCAGCCGACAACCAGAGTGGGTGCGGGACAACCGGAGCCAGGAATTACTGGAGACATAGACACATGGAGGGATGCTCTGTACCGGATTTATTTCTGATCTAAAATCCCTTTTTTTATCTCAACTTCTAGAAAAAGGGGGAGGAGAGGAAATACAGAGACAAAAGCATAAAAAGATATTAGCACATAAGAACAGAGGGAAACAGTGTTTGGGCTTGATGTTTTAAATATACTTTATTTCATTTCACAGTGTCAAGTTTGTGTTTGTCCCCTGCCAACGTAGAGCGACATAACCACAAACCTGCCCCCAAAACGTTATCGGCTCTGGCGTAAGGCAGAACGCGCTTGTGGACATGTACACGGACAAAGTAGCTGGGGTGGTTCACAGCAAAAGGCACGATAAGCGTAACAGAGTTTGCGACAGTGTCCTCCCCGCTGCTCGGATCTCCGGTAACAGGGGCACAGGCGACGAGTGCGCGCAGTAGTAACAGCGGGCACGAGCCCGGGTGCCGTGCACGGGTCACTTCAGTTCAGCCTCACACAACCCGCTGGGGCAGGCAACGTGACGGTCGTCTGTACTTTGTAATTAAGGGGTCAGAGACTGGGGACTAGACCGGGTCCCCTCCGCTAGCGGGCGGCAGGAGGGGGACTTGAACCCCAGTGGCCTGACACCGGGATCCACGCTTTCACTCCACCCCAAATCGCCTTCACAAACAAGGAACAGTAAGAGGTAAAAGGAATTCCACAGAGCCCTGTTCCCGCCCCCGGGACGACAGAAAGCCACGATTTCAAGAGACACACGGGCGGTGTGACCATCAGTGCGGCCAGTGGTGTGAGCGGAGCGCCTACGTCGTCGGGCTCACCTAAATCCGAGCACTGCGTTTACTCGTCCTGGGGTCGGGTGAGCCGCCTCCTCGAAAGCAGCAGCCCACGGCGGAGCGCGTCGGGGGCGGCTCTCGTCCGCATGGGTCCCTTGGGCGTCGTGCCGGACCTGGAGGCGGGGGTACGGCAGGGGTGACACGTCCAGTGTGTGGGTAGAACCGGTGCCTCCTTCGTTCCCCACCCGGGCTCTTAGCAAGCTTCCTTGGCGCCCCCAGCGGACAGCTCGAGAGAGAACCGCGCCGGCTCAGCCCCTGGAAGGTCGGGCTTCAGCTACCGCCATTCAGAATAAAATCAAACCAGCCAAAGCCAACACCCTCCCCTCCCCGCCCCCCAAGTGCTTCACTGACGGACTTACTCCCGTGTCCCCCTCGCGGCCGCTACACCGTGACTCCAGATTCTCCTTTAGGTATGGTGCTCTTCGATGATGCTCTTAACTCGAACGTGCTCTTCCTTCTCAACTAGGTTTTCTTCATCTCTGTTTCCATTATACAGACAAGAAATGACCTCCCAGAGTGGTCCCCGGGCTGTCCCATTCTGGCCAGTGACAAACCGTGGGACGGGGTGTTGATGAGAAGAGCAAATCTCCTCTGCCACCTTTCCAGAGACCTTCCACAAGATGGGGCACGAGAGAGAAAAGACGGAAGGCACTCATGGACAAGCGAAAACTGGTGAGGTGTCCAGAAATCACTCAGAAAGTGACCTGGGACCCAAGCAGACAGTAACTCAAGTACGCAAGGGCAGGACGCTGAACGACTGTGAACACATTCGGTAATAAAGACTGCTAACAATCGTGTGTTTGAATTCCAGAATGCATCAGACAATAACAATTACTTATTCACACATCGTAGACAGGAAGTAGAGCTGAAATGATTTAGGAAGAATTAGGATAATCTCTCACATTTATACTCAACTTTATATAAAAATGCATTTTTACAACTATTATCTCCTTTGACTCTCACCAACCTCTGTTGAGGTAAATAAGTGGTCTCCTTATTTTATTGATAAAGAAGGGCTCAAACAGGGAAGGTAGTGTGCTTAAGGTTATATATACGTGTAGTGATACAGCACAGACCATTTGATAGTTTGCGGTTTCCCACAGTAAGTGACCTTCAGAGGGATCATTTCAAGTATGACTGTAGTCTGTGCCACTATAAGGAAAGGCCTTTGAATCTGCCATTCCACATCACCCTTTGCCAACATGGGGACTCTGTGCTACCAACATAAGGGACAGACACCCCCTCAGCCCTCAAGCCCACCATGGAGTCAGTTTGGAGACCATGACATTTTCTCATGAAAGATGGAGAATCTTTCCTTTTGTAATTCTGTGTTGTTTTAGATTTTAAACAAAACACCTTTATTTTATTTTTTTAAAGATTTATTTATCTTGAGAGAGTGGGAATAAGAGAGAGAGAGAGAGCACATGAAAGGGGGGAGGGTAGAGGGAGAAGCAGACTCCCCGCTGAGCAGGGAGCCCGACGCGGGACTCGATCCCAGGACTCCGGGATCATGACCTGAGCCGAAGGCCATCGCTTAACTGACCGAGCCACCCAGGCGCCCTAAACAAAACATCTTTAAGTGACTACAGTTATAGTTATGACCATCTACTTTTAAAGGCACTGAGGTAGTAGGAAATACTGCATTACATCTTTGTTAAGCAGAAAAGAACGGGTATTAGTGTGACTTTGGTACTGTATTCAAACTCGCTGAGTCTCCATTTCCTCCTCTGTAAAACCAGGAGCAAGAGAAGTTGAAGAACAAGATTTACTCAGCACCTGCCACACCCCATGTGCTACATCCAGTGCTTTGATAACTTACTGAGTCACCAACAACCCTTTGAGGTAAATACAGCTATCATCTGTAACGTACAGGTGAGAACATTCAAACAGAAACATCAAGTAGAAACAGAAACGTTAAGGAACTTGTCCAAGGCGGAATCCCAAGTGGTAGCGTCAGGACTCACTACCTGGTGGTCGGTCCGCAGCTGTTAGTCTCCAGGCCGAGCGACACTGTGGCCCCGGGGTCCACATGTGAGGAGATGGGACAACACGCCGAGGAGGTTAGCACACTGCCTGGCACACAGTAAGCACCCAACCAACCTTAGCAAGTATCAGAACAAAACAAAATCATAAAATAATGTATCCTGCAGCTATTATTTGGCAATAAAACATACATATATATAAAACATACATACCCATTATCACAAATATGTGAAATAACTATCACCCAATAGATATTTTATCACCATGTATCCCCAAGTAAATTTTGAGATTTATATTTTCCTTTTTTTTTTTTGCTGGATTAATGAAGCACCAATAAACTCAAGATAAATCAGAATTTATTCTGAACATACCATAAGGAGACAAGACAAATATTCTTTCCTCCTGAACACACAGAGAACATCAGTGGCATCTTTTTTTTTTTAAGGTGCAACGATTTATAAAAATAAAGATAAAATTAGCAGAATAGGTCTTTCTTACATATTCACATATAAAATCATGAACTACTAATAATTTGGATGGAATAACTGACCATCAATAAACATTTACTGAGAGTTTGTTCAACAGATCATATTTTTTTTAACACAGAAGTAACTGAGCTTTCTATTTGGAGAGCCTTTCTGAAAAATAACTCCCCCCCCCCCCCCCGCTGGGGGTAAGGTATTTATCTGATCTCATGCATGACTACACTGAGAATAACTCCCCAGTTGGTAAAAGTAACAGATTTACTTTCTTGTCCACAAACTGGAGAAGGGGTCAAATGAAATCTTGGGGATAATGCTGAGTCATAACTACTCTAAACTGAAATAAGTCAGTAATTGTATATCTAGTACTTCAAAATATCTGAGTGAACTTTTAAATTCAATTACATGGATATTTTACCCATATAATATCAAATATCTGATTGTTTCCAAATTACCAGTTTGACTAAGTACTAATTTTCATTCTAATGTTTGACTGTTAGGTTAGTCTGTGTATAATGCCAAAATACTAAATGGTAACACAACATTCCAAATTAGCCAATCTTTAAAAGTATGTGTAACTCATAATAAAAAACAAGTCTAGGGGTGCCTGGGTGGCTCAGTCGTTAAGCATCTGCCTTCAGCTCGCGTCCTGGGATCGAGCCCATCGGGCTCCCTGCTCCACGAGAAGCCTGCTTCTCCCTCTCCCACTCCCCCTGCTTGTGTTCCCTCTCTCTCTGTGTCTCTCTCTGTCAAATAAATAAATAAAATCTTAAAAACAAAACAAAACAAAACAAACTAGTCTAACCCCTTCCTCTCCCCTCAAAAAATCCTACTTACAAAGATATGTAACTTACTACAAGGTGGTATCTGGAATATCTGCCAAGATAATCTTTTCTTCAATCTAATACATTAAGAACAAATACTATTGCGGTCAAAATGTACTATGCACTTGCAACTGTACACATGAAATATCATTATGATAGACATTTCTCGGTCTTCTTAAATGTGAGTCTGATAGGTACCTGGCAGCTACTTCGTGTCTCTACCTGGTGGGCAAATTTTATATATACTGTATTTTCATCATGGTCCATCTATTTAAAAGATCACCGTATTGACACAGATCTATTCAGTGAACGTAATAATAAACCATGTAACATTACAAAGGAAAAATAAAGCTTACGTCATCTGGATATAAAGGAAGATTGGTATCACTGTACAGGAAACAAAATCACATGGAAATGGAAGACATGAAAGAAATCATTAGTATGTACGATGCAGGGCTTAGTCAGATTGGTACTTTACTTACCGACTTGGCTAATCTTAGGCACTGGACAAGCCTCAGAACTGTCAAGCAACTAATACTTGCTATATACATTGTATAAGATACATAGATGAGTTTATATAATGAAACTAATATACTGCTTCACAATTTTGAGTATTGTAATATATTTTTTAAAACTTGCTCAATATTTGAGAAAAAAATATTATAATTTTATAAGTTCAGTATGTAGGACCAGCCATAAAGCCTATTCAATGTAACTGAAGACCGTCGGGGAATTTCTGGGTCGCAAAATGTTAAATAGCACAGACATTAGAGACAGTGAAAGATTTTATTTTTTCTTTTACTTTCATCCAAACACACCCTTTTCTGGAAAACATAAAAGCATGCACATTGATGGCATTCTTATAAAGAAAAACTAAGTAATAACTAAGCTGCAAATCAAGAATAATAAGAATAACACAAAGGCTTAAATGATATGTGAAAAGATTTACAGGTAGATACAGGGCTCTTAATTTTAGAAAATAATAATTCAAATCATATCAACACATGTTAAAAAGAAGCTAACTTTCCAAATATTTTGATACAAAATTTTTAAACTAACAAATATATTTTATAGAACTTCTGTGAGAATATAAGTATGTTCATAAGAAACATGATGTTCAAAGTGATCTTATGCCGTTCACTGAGACTTCTTAAAATCAGTTATAATCAACATTAATTCCAATGGTACTACTTCTTAAAATTTAAATTTAGAACATATCCATGATATTCAAGGTAAGTTGCACAACTTACATTTACTTTGATCTAATTAGAAAAAGCTTCTAACTTTAGGGTTGTTAAAAAAAGTATTAACAAAGACATGGGATTGATTTAACCTTCACTTTACTAGAAAGAGAAAATGACAATTTGGCATGAGAACACTTTTCAGAAGTGTGACCTACACCGCCGTGCAGTTAGGCCAGCCACGTCCCGTGGGGACGTGTGCACACATACTCACACTAACGTACGTGGACAACTCCCATTACCCAGCTGTGCAAAGGTGCCGTCTGACGTGGCCTGCTCTCTGGGTCTGGAGAATTGGTTAGACAAAATTTCCCTTCTTTATTATTTTCATTTTGTTCGTCATGATTCAGCTGGTGTGTTTCATCTGGGGCATGGATACAATTTTACAACAAAAATCCATTAAGCAGAAATGTTATCTTAAAGGGCTGGTAGGCAATCAAATTGAAGTTGTAACATAAAAATAGAGCAGATCCAAAAAGGTCGTCCTCTTGCACAGGATAGATTTATTATTTCATGATTGAAAACTGAATTGTGTGATTTGGTTCCGGAAACACAGCTCTTGTTTTGAGGTGATATGGCTTAATTGTGTAGCCCCATTAAAACCAATGAGAACTAAACAAATTCATTCAGGCTTGATGGATTAAATCTCCCTGGCTTGTGGAAGGTGAACTTCTTGACATGAGACAAGTGCAAAACGCCTTTGCCGCAGCTAGCGAGGCTGGCTCACAAGAGCTTAAACGAACAACTCTGCAGCAGGACAAACCCTGGCCGGCTACAGTTCCTCCCTGTGCACGTATGGTACCAGGCACCAAGCAGCACACTGCCAGTAAGCCAAAGGGAAAGAATCCAAACCCAGTGGAAATCAACCGTGATGACATTAAAAAAAAAAAAAAAATGACTTCTGAATTAAATGTTGTGCTAAACTCAATAGTAACAGGCAAAGGCACATGCTAGCAAATCTAGTCAGATGTTTGAAGGCTCCCATCACCTCAAATTATCTGTAGACTCAGGTCCAATAAAGGTTCACACTGATTATTTTGATATAAAAAATAATAGCAAACCTGAAGGTTTTCAAGTAGTTACGGCACAGATGCTGGGAAGTACTAAGAGCTTAGCATAACTCTTCAAAAAGCCGGGCAATGTAAAGTTCTGCTATAATGAATCAGGGTCACAATTCTAACTTAAACTTAATTCTCATATTTTATACATTATTCTTTCGTACACAATACAGGGTGTGCAAATTAAGCTGTTTCAATAAATATTAGAAATGTTAATTACTTTGCAAATATAAAGTAAAATCAGCTAATAATGCAATACAATAAAAGCATGCGCTAACCAGAGCTTCCTCCCCAGGGACAATTTCTTGCCCTTTTCCTTGGTATGCCTCTTAAACACTTAAATACAATTTCTTTCACTCCCTTGGAGACATTAAGCAAAAAGCAAAATATTACATAGCTCCAAGATCCTAAATATCTTAGTGATAAAGGTTGGACTAGTCAAGTTGTAAAAAATTAAAAATAACAAATACAGTGAAATATACTGCAAATTAATGTTCATGAACGCAGCCATCTGAATTACAAAACAATAACAAATTATACAATCCTAAGAGTCTTCTGAAGATGACATTAGTTCATAGGAAATGCCAAGTATAGCATAAACTGTTTAGTTTTTCCCTTTCCAGCAGCTTCTGTTCTAAAGTTGTAAAACCATGTATGTTTGCCCAAGACCAACTGCATATCGGCTTTAATCAGAAATTCTATTTTATCCAATGTTCAATCAACAAGGCTTTATTTACACTTCTTATTAAAATCAGGAAACAATTTGCCGTAAGGTGTGGCTGCCAACACTGAACCACGGAGCACATCCCACTGCCTGCAGACAGCTACCTGCTCAAGCTTTTATACTAACCCACAAGCAGCCAATTAAGGTTCCATAAATCCACGTTCTTACATAGAGTTTCCTTCCAGCCTCGGTCATAAGCATACCAGCAGTCAAACCACTTAAGATCAATAATGATGGTAAAGTCTTCTTGAGACTTAATTTAGAATTAACACTTTCCCCAGGAAATTTGTTTCTTCTTTCTGGATCCAGTGAATCATAAAACTCTATAAGCAACCTATGGCCAGAATGGAAAAAAAAAAAGTTTCAGGTTTAGTCACTTAATAGTCTAATTTAATAAATAGCTCTGGATGCCTATTACATGCTGGAAAAACTATAAGGTCCTTGGGAAAAAAAGATGAATGAGGAAATACCTAGAGACTTGATTTAACTGGAGTTTCTAGACTTTAAAAATATCTTTATATGCTCATTAGTGCAGATGATTGTATTATATGTAATTTTTTAAAAAGATGGTTTTAAGTAATTTTGTGGGGAAGATTTTTTTCTAAACTTTAGATTTTTAATAATTTTGCAACAACCAGACTCGCTCACCCATGGGTAATAACCCATCTCACTTCGTCTCCACCTTCCCCATCTTTACTCCTTCCTACGGCTCCCATTCCATCAGAAGTCAAAGAGAAGATGAGCAGTTCTTACAACATATATGGAGTTTCCCCCCCAAAAGCCCCCACTCACATGGGATTATAAAAAATAGGTACAAGAATGAAAAAATAGCATAGTTAATTCATTTTCCTATCTTATTTAAAAAATGTAAAGTTATAACAGCAGGACAGACTGAGCATAAAACTCTCAAACACAAGTACAAAAGCAGAAAATCCTTCCATTACCTTAACAAATTCCCTAGACATAACCACTGTTTTAAAAGGTCCAGACTCATTCTAAGTATGTATTAGCACCTACAACACGAAATACACTGGATATTAAGCATATTGTTCAGGCATTCTTTTCTTTTCTGAGAACTGATTCATGTATTTTATTTTCGAAATTTCTTCCATAACCCAAGTGGGTGGCAGTGAATGGTTGGTGAAATAAATTGTGTCATGTACAACTGATGGTCAATGAAATAGGGAAATGTAGCTACTTGTCTATAAATTTCAGAGAGTCTCATTTTCAATGCAGCACACTTCTAATAATTTTCACTTTTTAAAGTTAACTCAAAAGGGTTAATGAGGAAATAATTTTATTGTAATACAACGAAGAAAGGAACAGAGCAGTCTGCTGAGAAGTGTTATCAGGAGAATAAAACACAGGTAAAATTTCTGAACATAAACCTAATTTTGGAAGTCTTACTTTTGAGTCTGTAAAAACGCCACACTTTTCAATGTGGTTTTAGTAAATGATGCATCCTATAATTAATGGGCCTATTTTTTTTCAAAAAGAAGATAAAAAGTAGAGATGTTTAAAACATATCTTTCAAGAAACAGGATATGCTTCAGAAAGGATAAAACTCCCATTGACAGCAAACAAACAGTAAATAATATACCCTGAAGTTTTCATCCAAGAGAATTCAGTTTCTAAGTATCATATCAAAACCTGACATCCACTTTTTATCTTCCTAAAAAGAGAAGAAAATCCTAAATTTTTTTCCTTTAGAAAACTATGAAATCCAAGGGGTCCTGTTATCCGCTACGGAGGGCACCTGCTCCCCCGGGGTTCGCCCGTCAGTAAGTGGCACTTCACATTCCCTCCCTCAGTTCGACCTCACTAAGCTGTGCCTCACCCAGGAGGTATCTAAATACACCTGTAACTTACTGACAGGCAACGCTCAGCAAGAGTCAACACTGTTGTTTGCTCTGAAGCAATGTGATTAGCACGGATGAGCACAAGGTCAATCCCAGAAACTATTTAGGCCCCAAAATACTAACAGCAAAAGACATTTTGGTCAGAATGTCACCTGCCCCTTCTTCTTCCAACAAATATACCCATGCCTTTTCCACACATACATCAGACACAATGCTCTATCCCACAGCTTCGCTCTCTGGGCATCGTGGGCATGCCAGCTAGTTCTCAAACATACTACCTCTTTGTCTGACCCGGGAATGCACACATGGGGCATCTCACAGTGGAAAGCTGGGGGGGGGTGTTTTCTAATTTTACATCCCACCTCAGAGTGCCGTCTAGGAAATATTGTGAATGAAAAGAGGGAGGCCTCCTCTAACAAGTTCTTTCACAGACAGTGTAACAGAGTAAGGTTTAAAACATGAACAGACTGGACCCGAGTTTACAAAAAAGCATTACATTAGTTTCAAATTGTTTATTTACTACAGTGAAATGTAGCTGAACCCAAGTTTTTGAAGTAGGAGAACTGCTGTTACTCACTTATCTTTAATTTCAAAACGCTCATGAAGCCATCTTCTCATAAATGCCTGTTCTTCTGGGACATCTTTTTTGTCTATACGATCAATGTGAATATGAATTTTTGGACATTCTTTGCAGAGAAATTCTAACAAGAAACAAAAAAAATTCATTTTTTGTTATTTTACAATTCACGGTTATATAAAACAACTGAAAATGAGGTAAAAAATATTTTTAAGTGATGAAAAAGCAGATTCTTCAGCAAAAAAGAAAAAAGTTAAAAGAAAATAAGAATTCTACACTGATGGTTTTAGGTTTCAAGCTGAAGTAGAAGAATGTGTTATAATTTCCCAGTCTACCACAATTACCTGAAGTCACTAAGCTAAATGGATAGTACCAAATGTTACTTTTCATAAAATAACCTTCATTTCCACAGGCGACCGAGGAGTAGAAGGTGGACTCCACTGCAAGTCCACACCTACCCTCTGAAGGGTGCCCAAATGCCAGCCACCCTCAGGCTCACGAATCACCTGCAGGAGACTAGTCCGCTGTTTCCAAGCATATCACTCATCACACACTGTCACTTCTGTTCCCACGAGGCCATGAGTCCCCGAAGGGCGCACATGAAATCTGTCTGGTTCACTCTGCCAGAGCCCTGGGAGCATGAAGCACTTAACCCCCTGAATCCCTAGTGCCTTCGCCGGGCACATCAGCCTGTCATGGAGTGTCACACACCCAGCACAGACGTGGGAAAGAGACCTCCATTCCTCTAGGACTTGCTATTGGTTTCTACTCACTGGTACTCCCGGCTCTCCTGGCCTTCGCTGTATTTTCACATAACATATTTGGTTTAGGAACCAAAATTCCTTCTGTGGAATAGCTATGCGCTTTTAAGTGACTACAGTTTCTAAGACAGGCTAATTTGAACAAAGCAGGCAGTCCTCTTTCAGCCTGGGTTGCACAAGCAATGAGGCCAGGATTTATTCCAAGACAAGAAAGAACTCTGAGCTGGGAAATTCTCCTTCCTGTGGATGGCTTTTGGTGAAAAGGTGAGATTATGAACAGATTTAAAGTCCCTGGAGAACAAGATGTTCCTAAGAGATGTAAGAGGACACTATGTCCCCCAGGTGGGAATGCGAGGAGGCTGAGACCTGTTATCTCAAGTTGAAATGTGTTCAAAGACAGTGTTCCAAGAAGTGGTGACTCACATGCTCTGTGGCTGAAGGAAGAGTTTCAGCTTCAAGAAGTCTCTAGTCTTTGGACTCTGCACATGTCTGTTTTTTGTTAGGTATTCTCTACAATTGTTCTTCTTTACCACTGGTGCCAAGCCTTAATAACATGTGGCATTTCCGTCATCAAAATTATCTTACCGTTATATACTTTCAGGAGGGAATTGGCTTTGATGATAAAGGCACAAAAAGCACAGGGGGAAGACTGGACTCCAGAATTTTTGTCTTAGTTTTCTCAAGTTCTGTTGTCGGTTACGGAACCAAGGAACTGCAGAAGAAGGATTTTAGCAGCAGAACCATGCAGAGGTTCAGAGCACGGACAGGGAGTCAGGCAGCCTGGGTCTTGATCCCTGTTCAGCCCTGGGAAGACGGGCTCGCTCTCGGTACCTGCCCCCCAGTCTGCAAGGCAGAGATAGGGGCGCTGCGAGGGGTCCGGACTTCGAGCTCTGAGAGCAGCGCCAGCACACCGTACGCTCTACGGGTCGGCGATTCCAACTTTTTAGCCGCATGTAACTTCTCATCTCACCCTCTCATTTGTATTTCTGATCCATAAAAATGCAGATCCCCAACACCAATTCCTCCTACTTTCATCTAATTATCTACATCCCCTGCTCAACATCGCCTAATTAAACAGTAAGCCAGCTGATGCCGCAGGGACGTGGCCACGGCCACAGGCTGTGAGGAGGTAAAAGTGAGCAGACTTGAACTTGTAACCGCGGTGCCTGGGAAGTGACAGCAGTGTGTTCCATGAGACATCAGCTGAGGAGGGAAGAGGCATGGACACTGAGAAGGACTCCCAAATTCATATGGCAGTAAAATATACATGGTATCCTGGTGTTTACAACACAGTTTTGTGTACATTATTTCATCCGACCTCCAGGAGTCCCTGTAGGCAAGTGCTACTACCCTTGTAGGGCTTGGAGAGGACCAAGAGCCAGCGCGGATGGTGGTGCAGCCCCATCAGCCCAGTCTCTGGGGTGAGGACCCAAATGAAAACCATGAGTGAATCATCAGATAAACACTAAATGACTTTCAGGAGACAAGAAAGAAGTAACATAAAGGGGGACGCCTGGGTGGCTCAGTCAGTTAGGCGCCTGCCTTTGGCTTGGGTCATGGTCCCGGGGTCCTGAGATCAAGTCCCGCATCGGGCTCCCTGCTCAGCAGACAGCCTGCTTCTCCCTTTGCCCCTCCCCCTGCTTGTGCTCTCTCTCTTTCTCAAGTAAATAAATAAAATAAAAAAAAAGAAGTGACATAAAGGTTTTCTTCAATATTTAATAAAGCTTCGTGTATCTATATTTGTAAAAACTATGTTCATTGGAGCTTATGTCCTATTGCATGAACAAAAATTTTCCCATAATATTTAGAAATATACAGAAAAAGTATTCTAATTAAAGTATAATTTTTTTAAAAGATTTATTTATTTGAGAGAGAGAGAGGGAGCGAGGGAGAGCATGAGCAGGGGCTCAGCAGGGAGCTCCATACGGGGCTCAATTCCAGACCGGCCACCCAGGCGCCCCAAGGTATAATTTTTTTCTAATTAGAACTTCCCTAGTAGAGCCCTAGAGTATATATATGCCAGGGTAATAGGAGTCTTTCAAGTATTCATACTTGTCACAGGACTAGTCTCTGGAGAAACTAAGTTCCATTTGCTCTGTGCCTGGGGAGCCAGGCCAGATGGAAATAGGAGAGAAGGGCAGAGCTCGGAGAGTGGGAGCAGAGAACGTGCATGTACTGAACTGGGACAGCTTCCACCCTGGCACCTCAGCCAGCTCCCACGCTGCTGCCTTATAACCCGCCCCCTTTCCCTCTGGGAGGAAAAAAATGAAATAAATCCAGGAGTAGAAAACTGGGTAGATAAACCATTGTATAGTCACATCAATGGACGTTACGTAGCATTTTTAAAACAGTACAGAAGTGTATATACTGACATATAAAGATATTTATGATTAAAAGCAGGATATAAAAGAAAATAATATATACAAATGACCTCACCTAAAAATATCCAAAGGCACAAACATACTCCAACACAGTGACATTATAAAAAGGAAGATTTTGAGGAAAATATCCAAATTGTTAAATGCATCTGGACAGGTGAGCCTATGGAGTTTTCTTCCTTCTTCTTTTGGGCTACCTGTAATTTTCCCCTCCAAATAAGTTTTCTTTTCATGTAAGAAAATATTAAACAGGAAAAAGTAACCTAGCACCATATTAAATGGTTAAACAGAACACCAAATGTTATCCTTAACTTCACAATTTATTACGGTATACCACCCCCTGTAGAAATGGAATTTAAGTAAGTCTATAATCAGACCGGCCTGTCTCTCCTCTGCCCAATGGACATTGTCCAGAGAAGACAAAGACCCTGATGACAAGACCAGATGAACCACAAAGTGCATGCCCAGGTGGGCTTTGATCACTATTCACCTTATAGCGAAAGACACCACGAAATGGGAAGCACAAGGGACACTACCTGCTACCTAGCTCTCTAACATGAGGCCTCACTATTAAGGCCCAAACTGTAAGTCTCGTGATCACAAGAGTTCAAGAGTTCATTCACAAACCCCCCCCCCCCCCCCCCCCGCGCAGCTTCTGCCCCCACCTGCAGCCACTCCATGCTAGTAGTCTTGAGCGAGCTGAGGCCCTGCACAGTCAACAATCATCCCAGGTGACTCTGAGGGAACTGTAATACTCCTACAATGCTTTGAGAAAGACGGTCCTGTGGCATATAAATGCACAATCTAGCAACTATGGAAATGTTTTTTAATTGGGCTATCAAATACGAGTATTGAATGATAGTCCACTATGTATGGAGATAATATTTAATACTAATCACACTCAACCACCAAGTACTTATGACATTCTAAGTTATGGAATTTTATACCTAACTCAACTTACATCATAAATTTAAAGTGCATCTTAATCTACACCAGAATAAAGTAGAGCAGAATAGCAATCAATTTATATAATAATGAGAATGGGGATTCTCAAGCTACAGGTTCCAACCTCAGGATTAAAATCAACTTGTAAATACCGAAAACCAGTTGTTGCATCTCATGTGCACAGGTATATTGGTAGAGGAACTTCTCAGCAGCGGTGATGTACATGCATTTGTGGAGCTGGTAGACCGCACCAGGGCGGCTTCCATGGAGGCTGTACAGCCCTGCACCCCTAACAGCAAAGTACGGACGTGACTTTTGTACTTGAATTTCACCCACGGGCCTGTTACCCAAACTCAACACTGGGATTTTTGCCAATCTGATAGTAAAACATGGTATCTTGTTAAAATTTTAATTTGCACTTTTCTTATTATGAATGAGATGGAGCATTTTTTTCTGTGAGCTACTACTGAGTTATTGATCATTTTCTCATCAATTTGTAGAAGCACTTTATACGTCAAGGAAATCCGGCTTTTTTTCTGTTATCTAAGTTGCAAATATCTCCCAGTTTGTCTTCCGTCCTTTGATTTTACTCTGGTGTCTTTTTCCTTGTGGAAATATTCACCCTTAATTGATTGAAATGACAGATTTATTTTCCACATGGCTTCTGGGTGTGATAGTTAGAAAAGCCAAACTTCTCCAAGAGAGACAGTTTGTTAAGTACAACACAAAGCCACTGTCAGCTAATGTGTATGCAGTAGAGGAAGCAGAGCAGTGGTGGGGGGCTGGGTTGGAATCTAGACAACAGCAATTCTAAAATGGTTTTCTTCCTCAAGGCTTCTCACCCCGTTGGGGGAAGGTAAAGAATTACCATATGCTGAGTGCTAACCTTGTGGCTTAAGCACTTAGTACCACCAGGAGTGCCAAAGCAAGAGAAAGCAAATGAGCTAGGGAAGAGGAATGTTGTGGGAACAGCAAAGCTGGGGGAGGGCAACAGAGGGGAGGGGTTTCACTTGGAAAGGAGGCCAGGCCTACACACGGCCTTCCATTCCAGAAGGCAAGGGAGTGCAAGAGAGGGACAGCTGGGGTACAGAGTCCTCAGAGGGCAGGCTGAAGAGGGTGGGGCCTGGCCCGTGAGCACCGCTGAAGGCAGGAGCTCTTATGACCAGGACGTGGCGTAATGAAAGCACTTTGCAAAGGTTATTATGGGAATTATATTTGTTTCTTATAAACAATTAAAACATGTTCAATAAATCTCATTTTTTAAACAACGATAAACTAGTGATAATATCGTTGAACAACTAAATGCATGTGTTTTCAAATGTAAAAATAGGTCAATGACTCCTTTGATGGTTAAAAAAAAGGAAGGAAAAATATTAATACATTGCCTTTCTTGATAACAAGGGAAGGATTTCTAGAGTAAAAATGTAGACTTAATTTTGCACATATGATACACAAACAATTAAGAAAAGTGGTTACCTCTGGGCAGGGGAAGTTGGACCCCGAGGGGAGGGGGACGTGGTGGAAAACAAGCTGTTTCACTGTGCACTTTATAGAGTTGTGGTTTTTAAACTGTTTGATGTATAATATATTCCAAAAAATTCCATTTAAAGTGAAAAAAATCTTCAGCTTCCAACGTGACAATTGCTCTGTGTCAAAGGCAATTGTGAGAGTAATCAGTCTTACTACTCCAGTTTTGTCTTGTTTTTTTTAAGATTTTTATTTATTTGACAGAGAGAGACACAGCGAGAGAGAGAACACAAGCAGGGGGAGTGGGAGAGGGAGAAGCAGGCTTCCCGCGGAGCAGGGAGCCCGACGCAGGGCTTGATCCCAGGACCCTGGGATCATGACCTGAGCTGAAGGCAGACGCTTAACGACTGAGCTACCCAGGTGCTCCACTACTTCAGATTTGTATTTCCAGCCACTATGACCGATTTTCACCACATTCACCACCCCCCCATTAGTGCTTCATCCCTTGGTCCTCTCTTCCAACTTCCCGCTCCAGGGAGCTACTCTGTCTTCTGGACAATATTTGAACACCAGCCTTCCAGAGGTCCCACTGACACACACACTCTGACAGGCCTGGTATTTCGACCTTCAACAGCCACCAATGTGACATAAAAAGCTCGTGTTCTATCTCTCGATCACAGCTCGAATGGACGCTTCAGAAAGGTGATGGCAACACTCCGCACTTCCTTGTTGGCCTAATCCCGTATTTAAATTTCTCTATCCATCAAGAGTGTCTTTAGTTATGTTTAACTAAAATATTCTGCTCACTTAAAATTCTATTTTTTCTTGTTATATCTGACAAACGCAGAGGCAACAGCTAAAAAGTCTTTATAGGGGCGCCTGGGTGGCTCAGTTAAGTGTCCGACTCTTGATCTCAGCTCAGGTCTCAATCTCAGGGTCGTGGGTTCAGGCCCTTTGTTGGGCTCCACGCTGGGCACGGAACAAAACAAAACAAAACAAAACAAAAACCCAGCACAGGTTTGAAAAAACAAAGAGTCGTATTTAACTGTTTCCTCTTGCCAAAGATACTAAATTTCACAAGTATTATATAAAAATCCATACAAAGGTGAATGCTGGCCATCAGTATACCTCAGTACCACTAGGTTAGCACTCTCCTCCACATTCCCTTCCTTTGATTTATGTAGCCTTCCATTCTTATGTGTGAACTCTGGGTAGAAAGAGGCTGAGTTAATGATATCGGGCAAGTCCAAAGGACTAATATGGCAACCAGGAAGTACCAAAATTAGCAGGACTCATGAAATTCAAATTGTTATGGATTAATAAAAAAATACCTGGAAAATAGATAAAGTATCTACCTAGGAAATATATCAAGTAAATGTTATGAAGTACACGTACCCATTAAAGAGAATAATTACACACTCACAAATATATGACATAATTGAAAATATAAACTCACCAGCCATGGACGGTGCTTCTTTCCGCTGCCCTTTATCATCAATAGTCCCTTCAAAAGCCACTGTCACATCATAAATTGCATCTAAATAATTCTTCATAGAATCAAAAGCAACGTGAGTTGCCTTTATTCTTGGTGTCAGCACATGTTTCAATACTGCAAAGCCTAAAAGAGAAGTTGATTCAGTGTGGCCATAAGTTAATTACAAAACACCTCAGCACAATATAATATCCAAATTGTCTTTAAATTTCCAGGAATAGACCAGAATATATTAAAGCCATAATCTCATATGTACAGACAGGGCTTGAGGTTTAGAAAGCACTCTTATGACTTGATGTATTTAAATAACATTCATTTAATACATATTTATTAAACTTCTACAGGAACAAGATGCTGGGGGAAAACTGTCAGAACACTGGCCCTCAGGAAGCTTATGACTTATCAGAAACCTGTCAATCTGGTAACCCCTGACACAGGCAGGTACTACCATCCTTATCTCTGGCCACAGGATAAAGGTAGCAACATCCTGCCCGTGGTCACTTCCGATTTAGGAGTACGATTTATAATTCTGACTCCTATCCACGATTTAATTTTATTTCTATTCAAATAGGGACGCGGGAGTGAAGGAGCACCTGAATGACCCCTGCTGTGTCGAGTGCCTGAAGGAAGAGCTGCTGTGGTCTAGCTCATGTGGAACACTGGGCTTGATAATTAGAAAACTGTTGTTGTTGTTGTTTTTAATTAAAATGAGATTCAATTTACATACCATTAAGTTCATCATTTCAAACGGTGCAACTCAGTGGTTTGTAGTAGATTCACAAAGCTGTGCAACCATCCCCACTATCAAATTCCAGACCATTTCTGTCTCTCCAGACAGACACCCTAGACCATCTGCAGACACTGAGCATTCTCCTTCCCTGGATCTGCCTGTTCTAGACATTTCACATGAATGGAGTCACAGTGTTGTGGACTTTTGTGTCTGGCCTCTTTCACTTAGCACAGCGTTTTTGAGGCTCATCCATAGTGAGGCAGGTATCAAAAATTGAGTACTTTTTGTGGCTGAGTAATACTCCACTGTATGGATCTACCACATTTCATTTATCTATTGATCAGATGATAAACATGCGAGTTGTTTTTAACCTTTGGCTCCTATAAATAATGCTGCTCTGAACATTCATATAAAATGTATGTGAATGCTAAACAAGTTGCTGTATGAACACAGGACTTCCATTCTCTTGGGTATATTTGAAATACACACACACACACACACACACACACACATATTGTACACACTGTAGTTGAGAAAGCACTGCACTTTATACTGGATAATCATATCCATGAGTGTTCCACTAATGTTTAGAATTTATTCTCCCCCCTTTCCTATTTCTCACTGCCTCCTTTTTGCTTGATTAGAATATTTACTGACAACTGAACAGAAAAGAGTAGCTTCCTGAAGTGACATGAAAATAGACTAGACAAAACTTGATTTGGATCTTCTCCTGCCTCTCTCCAGGGAAAATGAGCTGCATAAGGAAGAACAGCTATAGTATGTTGGGATCTTCCTGCAGAAGAATTTTTAAAATGTGAAGCGGTGTGGGAAAGAAAAAGATTCCCACAACCACATATCTGACTGAAGTCCCTAGAGTAGAAGTAGCTCAATTTATTCACAAACTTATAACACAAAGCTGAATAGTATACCAGGCTGGGAAACACTCAATTGTCGATTAAATTAGTTAATACTTTCTTCTTTGTTATTGGAGCTCATCCAATTTTATTAAGTCCAAAGTTCCACAGAATCACCCTGTGGTATTCACTGAGAACAATTACTAGAATCTATTAAGTCAGTAAGAAGATAGACAGAAAAATAGTATTAAAATAAAAAGTTTAATGAAAGTCTAAAAAAATCAGCTTTGTGACAGATGAATAAGAAATGCCCATCACTAATATGTAAGAAAAGTTAAGAAAAAGATCTTCTCACTGAGGAATGTACCAGGAGCAGCTCAACTGCCCTAAACACATTTTCTAGATCCATTCCACATCCTGCATCTTCCAGCTTTTACCTTCCAGCTCTTGAAAGAGAACAGCCAAGGAGGAAGCAGAAAAACAAGGAGACTGGGGTGACACAGAGGCCCTGAGAAGAAAACATCTCAAGAAGGAACTGGTCAGATATGCTCAATGGAAGACACAGAAAGATCCAGAACTGAGAAGTGACCACCTGGCTAAACAAAGGTCATGTATTACCTGGACTTATATTTTCCATGGAGTGGTAGGAATAGAAGCTTAGAGAAGGGGTCCAGTGAGGCGAGAAAACAACAACAGCCCATTCTTTCCTGCATGTGTTTATTAACACACGGTCTATTGATTTTTCTAAGGCTTAGAATAACATAGGACACCCTTACTGTCACAACAAATAGAAGCCGACCCTTCTTGGATGACTGGAAGGCACTTCACGATCCTAAATCCGAGCCCATGAGCTCCTCCGATCCATGTGGGGAATGATCTACCATCTCTGACCAAGTGGTCTTCAACTCTAAACAGTGAGGAGGGTGCTCACTCTCCCCAAACCCTGGGTCATTATTATAAAACCAATTTTGTAATAACAATATGGAGACCAATTACAATTTCAACTGAGAGTGCCAAAAAACAGGTACTCATAATGAACTGCTGGAGCTTGAACCCACTGTACGGAGATCTAACTCTGCCTCCAGGAAACTACAGACAAACCCAGAGCCCCAGAGGAAAGTGTTAGTTAAGTAAGTTAATTCTTCTTGGTCAATATCTAGTCTCTATTTTAGTCTTTGCTTTGCCCTGTTTCATTTCCAGATCTCCTGAACTTATACTTGGTACTACCAATAATCTACCTTGCCATCTGAACCAGCTTCTCCTTGAGGGCCATTATGGTGGTGGCTGACATAATGGAGATTTTGCTGTATTACATTTTGGAAACATTATAAGTAAATGATAAACCTACTGGACAGAAAACCTTTATTGAGCCCTACAGGAAATTTTACATTATATATATATATTATTGGCTCATTTGACTCCCACAAATTAATTTAACTAAGGCACAAAGAGGTAAAATGACTTGCTCAAAGTCACATAGCTAGGTAGCAAGACCTTAAAATGTCTTGTTCAGTCCTTTTTCTATTTAATATATATTAATATAGTAACCTAAAACTATAAGCCCGTAGGTTAGAGATTAACGAGGCAATAAAATAAACTTAAATGACCATAGTATATGGTAAAATGTTCTAGAAGAGAGATAAAATATTCTCAAAATATAAAAGAATTACTCATACTTAAAGATTTTTTTTTAAAGATTTTATTTATTTGTCAGAAAGAGCGAGAGAACGTAAGCGGGGGAGCAGGCAGCGGGAGAAGCAGGCTCCCGCTGAGCAGAGAGCCCGACGCGGGACTCGATCCCAGCAGCCCGTGACCTGAGCCCAACAAAGGCAGATGCTTAACCGACTGAGCCACCCAGGCATCCCTTAAAGATTTTTTTCAATCACTCATATGTGATTGGTGAAAGCTTCAGGACAAAGAGGAGCCTGGAGACAGGCCAAGAGGGAGGGAGGTAGCATACCAAGGGGGCAAAGACAGAGAAACCAGGTCAGAGTAGGGGCCCGTGAGGTCTGTGGAGCACAGGTACAGAGCTCGTGAGGAACGGGACTGAAAAGTACACTGGCATCACGTGACAAAAGCTTCACATCAACAGGCTGATGTACTTCTACCGGCCTGGGGGACTCCACGGATTTCAAACCAGAGGAGAGACATAATCTAGGTGCTGAGAAAAACATTTAGCTTTCTGAAACCCCTTAGGGCAGTAAGTCACAGGCAATGAGGTACTGAAGTAGGACTGAAGTAGTGTAAACTTGAAAAGAGAAAATGTAGACAAGAGATGTTATGAAGGCCAAATACACACTGATTCAGCCACGAACTGAATGTGGTAAAGAAGGAAAGCGTAAGCGGGCTTCTGGCCTAGAAGACACGGTCACGGCGGTGCGGGAGACACAGAGAAGGCCCGAGGGCACAGCGGCGGGAATGTATGCGTGCGCATGCGCGTGCGTCGTGTGCGCGCGTGCGTGCGGACACCCCCCGGCCCCGGGTAGGAGAGTGCGAGCGGAGGCGGGTTAAGAAAGAAAACAGGACTTCAAATTGGGCGCTCTGAGACTGACGCTGGAAGGAACACTCTAGAAGTGTTGAGAAATATGGTCTGTAAAATGGCAAGAACCAGGCAGAGACCACCATTTGGGACTCATCTGCATGGACACAACAGCGGAAGTACTGGCTGTGCTGAGACCGGAAGACGGGAGGGAAAAAGGCCGCCATTAATAATGTCGACGCTGCATGTACGTGAACAAATACGAGGAGTGGTCAAAACGCTGACTCTCTGGTAAGTCAGCAAGGACTTGGTAAGCGAGAGCTCACTGGGAAGCTGGAGGGGAATGGACGTCTGGGGAGTGGATGGAGTCAAACAGGAGAATGACAGGGGCCCAAACCTCTCCTTCAGAACGAAAGAGGGAGGAGCACAGGAACGCCACAGGCGAGCTGTGCGTGGACGGGCGAGCGTGCACACAGACACAAGACACATGCATGCACACATACAGACACAGACACGCACGCACACACAGACACAGTTTGGCAAACTGAGTAGACAAGAGCGTGGTGGTGAGGTATGCAAAAGGAAGTTATTAGAGCAATAACATTACAATCTTGAAATAAGGATATGCGTGAGTGTAATATGCAGTCTTGTCAGAGAAACAAAACTCCTTCAAGGCAAAGACACCCTGAGATGTGAGGAGAAAAAATCTGGAAAAAAGAAGAGATAGTCCAAAAGGGAAAACAGAACTGCTCAGCGTTCCCAACTGGTAAGAAGGGAGGAGGCAAAACAGGTTAGGCAGGGCTGAGAACCGGCAGGGTCCAATCACACACACACACACTGGAGTGGGACTGAGTGGGCACCGCAGGGCAGTGGCAGCCCAGGGCCACTCAAGGCCCAGACCAGAGAAGGGCCAAGGAAAGTGAGGTTAGAATCAAGCCGAAAACAAGGCTCAGGGGAAGGAAGTGCAAGGAGAAGGTAGATGCAGAACCATCGACATAATCTGCAAGACCCAGTACAATTTCAAGACTGTGAAAGCGGAGCATCAAACCCAGCACGGGATGCCATACAAGAAAACGGATATTCCCATAAGCCTCCGAAAAGGACCGCAGCCCTCCCCACACTTTGACTCTAGCCCAGTGAGACCCATGTCAGACTTCCGGCCTCCTGACCCGTTAAAGAGCACATGTGTAGTGTTGTAAGACACCAAGTCTCTGCATGTGCTTCAGCAGCCACGGGGAGCAAACATGCCACCTCAGCTCCTCGCTGAAGGAGAAGTGTGTCTGTTCCACCAAATTTGGGTCAACACTGGGCAGTAACTTTCTTTTTTAATGTTTGCCAGGTTGACCTTCGGGGAGGAAGAACATTTGTTCAAGTGTGAATCGTTCGTATCTCTTAAATTTCCTATTCATGTGCTTTTCCCATGTTTCTAGTTTGTATCTTTCTCTTAACTAGCAAGTGCTCTTTTTATACTAAGTTTATTAATACGCCATATATTGCAAACACTAGTTTAGCCTGCCATTTGCCACCTAAATTTGTTGATATGGCATTGCAAGGTATAATAATAATTTTTATTTAGTTTACAAAGGAGAAAAATTCTTTTTTTATGTTTTAAAAAGACAAACCTACACAATAGCCAGTGTTATTCACAGATAAAAGCTAAAGTCCATTAATCCTAAGGAGTTTTGAAACTACAAGGATCTTTTTACTTGCTCAGTAATATGAAAATTCAAGGTATTCGGTTTGCCATTATAGATGTGTCCCTAAATTCCTCTTTTCTATGACTAGGGTTACTAAGTCAAAATACAGCATCTTGCCAGCTGCCATAGTAAAAAAACAAAACAAAACACCATGGGGCTCACTTTAATAGGTCTGGGAAGATTAAGAGACATTAGGTTCCAAATTCCTTAGTAACCATTGAAAAGTGATATATCTAAAATGACTCTAAAGGAGCTTAGTCAAAGTGAAACACTTGGCATGAGGGAGAGAGGTGGAAGCTCTTGCAGCAGTGGTACCACGTGGAGAGCTTCCCAGTGCCCGCCTCCACGTCTCCTACAGTGGGTAGGTAACTGCCACCAAACTTGCCTGTTTCTTAGTGAGGCCTAAGTATAAAATGAAGGCTCACTCACCAATAAATATTAGATCCATATGTTCTAGAAAACACAAAAATCTGCCCCAACTAACCTGCTGAGCACATGACTAATCTTATTTAAACAAGTGGTTCTAAAGCTTTAGAACGCATCAGAATCATGTGGAAGGCAGAGCCCTACCCCTGGAATGTCTGATGTAGTAGGTCTGGGGTTGGATCCTGAGAATCTGGACTTCGAGCAACTTCCAGGACAATGCTGATTCTGCTGGTTCGGGTATCACTTTGAGAACCACTGACTCAGAACTTAGGCCATGGCTTGAACAGATCAAGAATTCACAAATGGGCTGGTGAAGGAGTGAAAAGGCTGGAGGAATAGGGGTAATATTTATTTTGGTAAGAAATTATAAGTAAATGGTATGGAAATGCCTTCAAAGACATAAAACCAAAGTCTCGAAAGTCACTGGACATATGCTACGTCCAAAGCCCTACGGGAGCATTACAGTGGTGACTTGATCCTCCCAACAATACTCCCCTTAGTGCTCCCCACTGTCGTCCCTAAGGCTGTGACCTGACCTAGGCACCAGGTGGAAACATGCTACAGAAACAGGGAGGAAGAGTAGGCCAAAGGATGAGAATGAGATACAGTTGTAATTCAAACGCTGATGGAGAGGTTGATATGCAAAGTCAAACAACCAGTTTCTTGAGAATCACTATAAATATAATTTAAAAGCTTTCTCACTCCCTTTATTCATCCCTATTCTTTTCCAAAAATGCCTAGCCTACAAGGATGAAACATTCTAGACTAGGAATACAAGTCCGATTTGAATCTTTTCTGTTTTTATATCCTGAACCATCTGTGTGATCTTTCATTTGATAGTAATCGAGGCCCGTGAGATTTATTTTGTGGCCTTCCTAGGAACAGGCAGAGTCCTACACCTTACAAATCACTGCAAAGATTAACAGAAACTGCAATAATAGCTCAAAAACTGACAAAGAAGTGAAGTGCCATGGGAAGTCAGAAGAGGAAGAAGTCATTCCTTGACCAGTTTGTTGGATTTAAATTAAAATGATCTAATTGGTCACTTAACAAACAAACATTTTAGAAACATAATTTTAGAATGATAATTTTTACCTATGATACCATTTTATTTATATTTATATAATACTATTATATAATACCGTTATATTTACATATTCTAGCAGTTTTTCTTACTAATTGTTTCATCACTGATTTTTTCTTTTATTTGAGAGAGAGAGCAGGAGCAGAGGGGAGGAGGGACAGAGGGAGAAGCAGACTCCCTGCTGAGCAGGGAGTCCAATGTGGGGCTGGATCCCAGGACCCCAAGATCATGACCTGAGTCGAAGGCAGCCACTTAACCGACTGAGCCACCCAGGTGCCCCTCACCATTGATTTTTTTAAATGGCAAGTTCAAAGCTAGCCTTTCTAAAAATAAAATTCTCTTTTCCCTAATTTACCATTACAAAATGGAGCAGCTTTCAATATATACCTTTCAATATATACTTGACATTTAATAGTTTCTTAAAGACTCTACCTGTATTTCAGACCTCTCAAAGTCTTAATTTTTGTCTTGGAGAGATTGTAAATAAAAACAAAATCTTGACTAATTTATTTAGAAATATGAATAAGTCTTCTTTAAAGAAATAACTAACATTCAGTTTGAAGTGAGAAGGAAATTTAGAAAGCATTACAGTGACAACCTCTGAAGTGAACAAAATTAAGAATTCATGACACTGTAACACAGGCACTATCTTAAATAACAACCCTAATACTGAATGGCCATAGTTTGTGGGTAACAAGTTTTTTTTTTTTTTTAAAGATTTTATTTACACAGAGAGAGAAAGAGCACAAACAGGGGCAGTGGCAGGCAGAGGGAGAAGCAGGCTCCCCACTGAGCAAGGAGCCCGATGTGTGACTCGATCCCAGGACCCTGGGATCATGACCTGAGCCGAAGGCAGACGCTTAACCAGCTGAGCCACCCAGGTGACCGGTAACATGTGTTTGAAGTAAAACACTTCTAGGAAATAGTAATAACCAGAACCTCAAAATATTATACACCCATATCCATCAGTCATACTTCTTAAGCCAGCCAATACCAATGCCAACGAAAAACTGAAGAGTAGAAGGTATAATTATTTAAATACATGAGCACATCACATTTAAAAAAATCTAAATTAAAAAGGTTGGTTTTGGTCTTCAAAGGAAGGTACTTTAGGAGCAATATTAATAACGTTTTGAATATCACAAACTAACAAGTGCTATTTTCAACCTTCTTGAAGAAAAATTAGGTTAACAGATGGAGAAACAAGTCCTTTCATTTTTATTTTCAGGTAATCTCAATTGGTTATGACCTAAGAGGAAAGAAAACAGGAAACACTTTTTCTAGGTATATGGTTCACAAATCAATTTCTTTTGTGTATGGTGGGAAATAATTACCTTTATAGTCACAAGAAAATCCAGTTCTAATAGACAGCAATAGGTTTTTCCAGTTGTAGAATTTAAAGAAAAGAACAATCAGCAATTAAAAATCATATCTATAAGAAAATTACTCATTTTTTTCCCCTTTTGGTAACTTTACGAAAGATCTACAACTCAGAGAAAAAGGATAGACCAATAACTGATCAATTATGGGAGAGTGGGTTATTATTAGATTAAAAAGCCAGAGTATATATCATTATTATGCCATTTTAAGAATTACTTAAAAATACTTGATCTAGCATTACTAAATTAGTGCGGATTTTTAAAACTAAGTAACTTTTAGGAAATACATTAAACAGTCATCTCAGTGAGATTTTTTAACCCCTATGTGACTGTATTTGGAGATGGGGCCTTCAGGAAGGTAGTTAAGGTTACGTGAGGTTGTAAGCATTGGGCCCTAATCTAAAAGGACTGGCATCCTTATAAAAAGAGAAAGAGACACCAGAGACCTCTCTCTGTGAGCACACAGAGAAAAGGCCATGTGAGGACACAGCAAGAAGGTGGCCCTCTACAAGTCAAGAGCAGTGTCACCAGAAACCAACCCTGCTGGCACCCTGATCTTGGACATCCAGGCTTCGGAACTGTGAGAAAATCAGTGTCTCTTGTTTAAGCCCCCAGAGCAGTGTCCTGGTATGGCAGTCCAAGGTGATTAACACAGGCCCTCTAAAAACCTGTACTGAAATTACAACTCTGAATAAATATCACATAGTAAATACACCTATTTGCATATAAATGCTTATTTTACCCAACTGAAAGAAGTATGGCAATATTTATTTTTTTAAAGATTTATTTATTTGAGAGAGCGAGGGAGCGAGTGGAGAGAGGGGCAGAAGGAGAGAATCTCCAGCAGACTGTGCACTGAGCACGGAGCCCGATACGGGGCTTGATCCCATGACCCATGAGATCGTGACCTGAGCCAAGACCAAGAGTCAGACACTCAACCGGCTGAGCCAGAAGTATGGCAATATTTAAATAGGAACACACACACAAAGGTAAATTTTACAAAAGAAATCAGAAGTCCTTGAATAAATACTAAAACACAGAGTGATTCTCCGTTACTCTTCACATAAAGACAAAAATCTGGGACTATACTCATTCCGTAATGCAAATTTATTATACCTCAACAACTAACTTGTGATTTGCCCAGTGACAAGATATAATAAAATGTCCAGGTCTAATTTTGTCTTGCTTAACATATTTAAAATTAAGGAATTAGTGCATCACACATTATAACAGAATTGAAAGAGGCAAACTTGTTGAAAAATAGCATACTGAAGTTTCTGGAAATTGGATCACTACTGTGAAGCAGAATCTGTACCTCAATCATCTGGACCCTCTTGCTGAGTCTTGCTCAGGACTTCTCTACTATTAACCAAAAATGATAAGACGTCACTTCCAAAATTAGGTTACAAGACGACTGTGACTTCCGTCTTGCCCAACCCTCGTCTATGTTACAGCACCTCTTCCATGTTGTCTCCCCACTCCCTCTCGGCCCTGCAGATCTAGGGGAGCAAGCTGTTGTGTTTTGAGGAGCTCTATGGAGAGGCCCAAGTGGCAAGAAATAGACTCTCCAGCCAACAGCGAGTGAGGACTTGAGGCCTGTCAACAGCCCTGTGAGGGAGCTTCTAACAGATCCCCCCCGGAGAGCCCTGAAATGACTACAGCCCCAGCAGACACCCTGATTGCATCCTGTGACAGTCCCTAAGCAAGCAGCCCCCAGCTAAACCACACCAGGACTCCTGGCCCACATCAACAGTGAGACAGGAACTGTTTGTTTTAAGCCACTAGGGTTTGGGATAATTTGTTACACACTGAGAGATGATGAATACAATCCTGTTTCATTTCTCCTATTGAATTATAAACTCCTATAAAACATTAAGAGTTAGTTCTTCCACCTTAGTGAAACATTTTATATATAGGAAATCCGATAAAGATTTGTTAATATTTAAAGGTAGAATACTGTACTGTTTTAACATAAAATCAGCAGACTCTGAGGATCTGAGGCACTCTAGTAAACTTCTCACAAGGCCAGCTCTCTGTTCAACCCATAAAAAACACACATGTCTCAAGATATAATTGATTATTTAATGATGACAAAATGTCTCAGATTCTACAATACACATGAAAAGTAGCAAAAAAAAAAATGCCCCATGTTTATTTCCCTTTCACCTTATCTAATCTCAAACTGTAATTCCTAAACAGAATTAAAGTGGCTGTAAGAGCTGACACCCAAGAGTAGATGAAAATTTATATAGTTTAAGGTCTACACTCAAATTTATCGAGAATTCCCCTCCACACACAAGAAGATCCCAAAACTGATTCATCTATAGACTATTTTAAGCTTCAGAGTAAAATACACGTTTTGTTAAAGTCAGAGCTCAGCTACCTAGAATCTTTAGAGAGGAATAATCTTGGAGAGACATAATTTTCTGGAACCCCAAGGATTTACCCCACAAAAACCCCCAAATTTTATTTAATAATTTTAGATCACTGTTTTCTAAAATACATAAAATTAGAAAACAGCTCAATAAACAAAATCAGAGATCTTTACAACAGAACATTTCTGAAACTAATACATAAATGTGAACTGTACCTCCCCAAGGGAAGGATATAAAATGCAACGTTCTCTAAATACTTTTGGAGATGACAGTTTTTTAAAAAAGCCATTTTATGGTTTCTGTTGTAGAATATACTTTTTTTTTAATTTTTAATTTTTTGCTTTCCCTTGAGATAGTTCATTTTAGGTTTTTATTTTAAGGGTGCCTGGGTGGTTCAGTTGGTTAAGCATCTGCCTTTGGCTCAGGTCATGATCTGGGGGTCCTGCGATCGAGCCCGCATCGGGCTCTCTGCTCAGCAGGGAGCCTGCTTCTCCCTCTGCCTGCCGCTCCCCTTGCTCATGCACTCTCTCCCCCCCCCAATAAATAAAATCCTTCAAGAAAAAGTTTTTATTTTAATTGCAGTTAGTTAACATACAGTATAATATTAGTTTCAGGTGTACAATATAGTGATTCAACACTTCCATACATCACCCGGTGCTCATCAGGATGCACTTCTGAATCCCCATCAGCTACTTCACTCATCCCCCACCCACCTCCCCTCTGGTAACCAGCAGTGTATTCTCTATAGTTAGTAGTCTGTTTTTTGGTTTGCCTCTCTTTCCTTTGCTCATTTGTTTTGTTTCTTAAATTCCACATATGAGTGAGATGATACGGTATCTTTCTCTGACTTACTTCACTTGGCATCATACTCTCTAGCTCCATTCACATCTTGCAAATGGCAAAATTTCATTCTTTTTATGGCTGAGTAATATTCCATTATATATACAGACCACATCTTTATCCATTCATCAATCAGTGGACACTTGGGCTGCTTCCATAATTTGGCAATTGTTGATAATGCTGTTATAAACACTGGGGTGCATGTATCCTTTTGAATTAGTGTTTTTGTATTCTTTGGGCAAATACCCAGTAGTGCAACTGCTGGATCATGGGGTAGTTCTATTTTTAACTTTTTGAGGAACCTCCATACTGTTTTCCAGAGTGGCTGCACCAGTCTGCATTCCCACCAACAGAGCATGAGTGTTCCTCTTTCTCCACATCCTCACCAACACCTGTTGTTTCTTGTGGTATTGATTTTAGCCATTCTGACAGGTGTGAGGTGGTATTTCATTGTGGTTTTGATTTGTATTTCCCTGATGATGAGTGATGTTGAGCATTACTGGCCCTTGGGCCAATCAAGTGAAGCTCTCTCCCGGGCAGCTATACCTACAGGTCTAGAGTCAAACAGATACGGGTGGAAGAAAGCTTTTTGTTCAGCCATCAGCAGTCAAATAAATGGTGGCTAAAGCTATGCATCTGGATGAAGGCCACAAGGAAAAATATGAAGATGAAATGAAAGAAAGAGCAAAGTCAGACAACAGAAACAACATATGAAACAGGAAAGAATGAAGCAGAAGGAGGAGGCTAGAAAGGGGACTGACCAGGAATCACCAGAGAGGGAGGGGGAAATGGAGAGAAGCCCTAAAGAAGTCTAGGGAAAGAATTCCAATAAGGGAAGTATCAAGAATTTTGTATCAGATCCCAATGAATTAATTAAAATTGACAAAATTAAAAATTCATTTCCCTTGACGCACTATCACATGTGGGTAGGAGCTACCATGTTGGTCAGAGCAGATACAGGCACTACTATTGCTATAACAAGTCTTCCTAGACAGCACTGCATAGCCCCTGCAATCAGATCAACAACAAGGCATTTGCTCAGTAAGTGCCTGGAGATCAGTGTATGGAGATCGTATACTAATTCATAGTCCGTCTTCAAGGGCAACTTTTGAGAACACAGCATAGCCACTGTTTTCTGTTTATATCCCAAATTGGCGAAACTGAATAGCTTATAAGTGTATTAGTTATCCAACTTTCTAAAATAAGGACATTAAGAACATTCCTGTTGTTGGGGACATTCATAACTTCCAAGTACTGTGAACCAACTTTGTGTCACATTCCACGAGACTTCACATACTTCTAATGTAATTCTTACAGAGAGGCAGGCATAGGTATGCCTATGAGGTACAATTGTGTTAAGAGATGAGGAGACAGGGCGCCTGGGTGGCTCAGTTGGTTAAGCGAGTGCCTTCGGCTCAGGTCATGATCCTGGAGTCCCGGGATCGAGTCCCACATCGCTTCTCCCTCTGACCCTCTTCCCTCTCGTGCTCTCTATCTCTCGTTCTCTCTCAAATAAATAAATAAAATCTTAAAAAAAAAAAAAAAAGATGAGGAGACAAGCTGAGCCTGTGAGGCAACTTGCACCCACACAGCTGACAGACATCAGAGTTTGGATTCCAGTCCAGGTCTGTCAGCCCACAGAACAGAGACTCTTTCCGTCACACACAACCCATAATGGAGAAAAAGCCTCCACAATCCAGTACCTAGCCAGATTTTCACTAAATCCATGGCACTGGAATATGTATTTTAGCAAGCACTTGAATTCAAGCTCTCAGATATATATAATAACATGCATATGAATTAATGAAGAAACTTCATTTCCTAAGAGATAATACATGCATTCCCTGAAGACATGAATATATTTACTCATTTCCTTTATTGTAAAACATAAATATCCTCTCCAGGAACAAAAACTGAAAGGTATTTATTTTTAAAAATGATTTTTTCAAGTACAAATTTTTACTTACCTTCTTGAGCAGCAAATGTTTGACTAGCTGAAATGACTTTCGTTAGTTCTGGATTATACCTTGTTCCCTCTGGAAAAATCACAAGATACATCTGTGAAACAGAGAAATTCAGTTTGTTTTGTGAACTTACCAGTGCCAACCCTATTAATGCTAAGAGAGTATTTTCTATGGTGGGAAAAATGTATATTCATTTTACATGTGACCTTCATTTCAAGCAGAGCAACCAAAATGCAAAAATGCAATTAAATCTTAACATGAATTATATTTAAAACGCAGTCATACATTCACTGGTAGGTCAATCATGAAGACTCCAACAACGTTTCTAATTACACACTAATATTCATTAATTAAAAATTTGCTCATAAAATTCTCACTCGTTTAAAGCCTCAATTAAAGAGCTCTTTTCCCCTAAGATTCTGAAAAATGACATTTTTAAATGGTGCAAATTTTAGACATCAGTGTCCCTAAGTATCAATAATAAAAGCATATCTCATCTGAAGCAATATCTAAATTTCCACAATATAAAATGTACTAAGTATTCACACTTCAGAAGATTCCCATAGCATTCTTATTTTACACAGCTCCCTTAATGCATTTAAACAATTCAATCTATAAGCAGCTTCACAAATTGAAATAATGCACTTATAAAGGAGAAAGCTGGATGTTTACTAAGTAATCAATTAGTCTAAGCTTTTACTTTTATCTGTTTGGGAAAATAAAGACGGAAACAGTGAAAGTATACAATGAGAAACTCCTAACTTTAGTGGTGAGTTACCCAAACTACACCAGCATGGTTACTTGAGGGCCGGAACACACAACGAAGACATTCGTAGCAAGTCTTTCCAAACACAAACAATACAGGGAACATAGGGTTAGAACCACAGCAGGAAAGAAAGTGATGTCCATCGTATCCAGCCTCACCTGATCCCAGGTGATGCTGTCTACACATCTGGCACAGAATCGTTCCCTTATCCGTGTGATCTGTGATTATAAAACTCCTACATAATAAACCAATGGGAAAGTTCACATTTTTTCATTAGTAGATAAACTCAGGATTAATCTCTTCCAAACTTTCACCTGAAAAACTTGTATTACTGGTTGCTCTACAATTCTGCATTTTCAGCTTCCCTGAAAATATATATACTTTTTATTCATCCATATAAATTGTCTTTAGAACCCACTATCTTTGCCTAACTTAGAAATTACTAGATTTCTATATATCCTAACGAAAGATTAACCACAGCTGCCATGAAAATGTAGAAAAATGGGTAAAACTAAGAAAAAAAATTAAAATTAGTTCCCAAACCCACAAATTCATTATCATGAGAACATATTTTAAATCAGCTTATGGGGCAACTAGCTGGCTCACTCGGTAGAGCACACGACTCCCCACTGTGGGGTCATAGGTTCCAGCCCCACACTGAGTGTAGAGATGCCTTAAAAAAAATATTAAAAAAATAAAATCTTTAACATCAGTAAACTTTGTATTCAAAGCCATGAAACCAATCACTGATGATTTTTAGCTTTTAGTTCAAGTATTCAAAAATAAAATGATTTATAATTTGAATGGTTATTAGTAATTCATGTGGTGTTATTTTCCCATCTCTTACACATTTCATTAGAAAGAACACTGATGGTCGACAAGAAAGCAAGAATGAACAATTCTTCCAGGGCTCATTCAAGAAGTATTTCTTATATACCTATTATGTGCCAGGTGCTATGTAGGATAATGAAATAAACATGGTCTTTAGAGACAAGTGAGAAAAAAGTACATTAAACAAACTTTACAAATATAATTACACTTCTATGACTGTGAAGAAGAAGAGCAAGATGTTATGAAGGAGAATAACAAGAGGGTAAGTGGAGTGGATGATGGGCCTAAGACCTAAATAATGGTAAAAGAATGAGTGCTTTCACCAACAGATGGGTAACAAGGCAAGGATGCCCCCTCTCACCAGTGCTAGTCAGGGCTGTTCTAGAGGTTCTAGCCAGGGCACGTAGGCAAGACAGAGAAACAAAAGGCATCCAGATTAAAAGAAAGAAGTAAAACTGTATTTATAACACAAATGACACAACTGTCCATGTAAGAAACCTAAGAAACATTACTGTTTTTTTAATGTTGCTAAATAATAAGTCTAGTAGGGTTACAGAACAAAAAATCAATATACTGAATGTTTAGATACAACAGTCATAAATTAAAAAATAATGCCATCTACAAGTAGCATCAGAAAACATGAAATTAAGAATTTATTTCAGCAAGAATAATAAAAGGGGAGCGGCGAAGAGGCAGGAAGACAGGACCATGTCGAAGGGCCCCGGGCCCGGCGGCTCCGCAGCTTCCTCGGTGCCCCCGGTCGCTACCGCTCAGGTGCTGCAGGCACAGCCCGAGAAAGTGCAGCACTATACCTATGTTAGATACTAAAGAAGGCTTCCCCACAGTCCATTTGCATCTGCTTTGGTGGTTTCTGTCAACCTACAAAGACTGACTTATTGGCAAGGGCAGCTGGACAACTCTGAGAGCAACTTAGAGAAATCCATCTTGGGCACACTCTATAAAGGAGCTCCTTCCCTGGAAACAGCACCCCAGATAAGTGCACAAAAACAAGACACCCTTGTGGACCTACTTCCTCCCGCTTTCAGTACCCTGATGCCTGAAGCTATGCTTGATACTAAAGGAGGTTTTCCCACATTTGCATCTTCTGTGTTTTGAAATTACAACTATGGACAGTTATGGCTAATCCTAGTAGATTTTCTTCCCTTCTTTTAACATCTTGGATGAACTTGGGGCACACTAATGTGTTAAGTGAAGATGGATGTTGAATATACTGTGTAGATTCACACCAGCCAGCCATCTTAAAATACTGCATGGGCCACAGAGATATCTGCGGAGAAAGTATGGGTAAAATCAGTGCATATAATAGTTTGTAGAATTTGACAGCAGTATCAAGAGCTGATGAGGAAGAGAAGATGGAAAGGACTCTAGTGACTTAAAAATCTCATAGCGTTCTCTGTGAGGTGACCTTTTTCCTGTTGGGGGCGCAACTTATTTAGGAGATAAAGAAGATACTCAGGCCTGTGATAATATCATCATGTCATATCTGAGCTTATTGAAATGTTTCATCCCTTTTCTTATTCTTTATATCACAGTTTACTTTTTGTGTTCCTAAGTCGACTCATTTGTCTCCTGCTAGTATTTGAAACATCATGTGGCCACCATAAGTCCTAACAAATTAACTTCTAATGAGGAGGGGAAAGGCCCATGTGCCCACCTTCCTGTGAAATGTTGGCATTGTCACGAAACTACCCCCACTGAGGAGACGTAGTTATGCTTAGGAAAGAAGAGGTTGAGAAAAACTTTTGGCCTGGTGTTTTATGACTTAAAAGTTTCAAATAGTAGTTTTTTATATGTAAGTTTCTATTAATACTGGTAAGAACATTACTATGTCTTTTTGATGTAACTTTTACTGCTCAGAGGTGCCAAGTATTTGGTAGCCCATCACATTAGGATTTGTGTAAATCAGTCTATCCAAATATAACAAATTAGAAGCCCGTACTTGTATTTTCTATTTAAAAGAAAAAACCCAAAACTTAAATTTTATAATTGAACTAAGAGTACTTTATAATGAATACATAAAATGAATATTAAATTTCTAGTAGAGCCTGTTGAAGTTAACATTTTTGTTTTTTATTTTTAGTAACTTATTTTGTGGTTATTGTAATTATGGCCTGTTAAAAAAACTCCCCAACGTATTTAAAAAAAAAAAAAGAATTTCTTTCGGCAAATGTGGATACCTTTGGCAAAAGATGTGTAAACCTGTGCAGTTAAAAACCACAAAATGCTGCTGAGAGACATTAAAGAAGACCTAAATAAAGACTGTGTTTTGGGGTCCAAAGATTCAATATTGTTATGATAGCAATTCTTCCCAGATTTATCTATAGATTCAATGCAATCCAAATAAAAAAACCCAGCGAGCTTTATGCAGAAACTGACAAGCTGATTTTAGAATTTATATGGGAAATGCAAAGGACCTAAAACAGCCAAGTGACTCTGAAAAAGAACAAATATATAAGATTTAACTACACCAGATTTCAAAACTTATAATAACGCAAGAGTAATCAAGAGAGTGTGGCATAGGCATGGGGATATACAGATAGATCAGTGGAACAGAATAAATGGTTCAGAAACAGACCCACACGTATGCAATCAATTTATTTCAAACAATGGGGAAAAGAATAACCTTCACAGTAAGTGGTGATCGATGTCCATATTTAGACACACAAACCTTGACCTTACACCGAATACAAAAGTTAACTCAAAATGGGCCATAGACCTAAATGCAAACTAAAACTATAAAACTTCCAAAAGAAAACAAAGGAGAAAATCTTAGTATCATTGAGTTTGGCAAAACCTTTTACAGTAGGACAGAAAAAGCAGAAATTTTAGGAGAGATCAATAAATCGGATGTAGGCAAAATTTTTTAAAACTTTGGTTCTTTAAGACTCTGTTATGATGAAAAGGCAAGTCACTGATGCAAAGAAAGACTCGTATAGGAATATTCCGAGGAGTTACATTTTAACAGCCCCAAACTGGCCATTACTCCACAAAGCAGATGATCTTTTATAGGAAATCATATATACAAAGACTGTAACTAGAGAAAGAGTATAGAACAGTCTGAATACTTGGCTTCAAACCCCAGACTCCACTTACAGGCCCTGAGAGCTGGGATAAATTCCTTATCCTCTCTGTGCCTGGAGCTTCTTGTCTACAAAAGGAAAGGATGGCTGTACCTCCAACTGGTAGAGATACTGTAATGATAAAGGTGATAATTTATGTAGTCTAATTAACATGGTGCTTGGCGCAAAATAATACTGCAATTTGCTGTTGTTTAAAACAGATGTGCTTTCGAAACGTGAGATGACTCATCAGGGGCAAAGAAAAGTGACAGAACCTGAGCAGTGGCCAAGAGCCTTCCCCAGAATCAGCTCTGCGCGCTGCATTCACAAGGACAGCAGCCTCTAAAGGCTGCACGGCCAAAGCAGGTCTCCTCGTTCTCTCTAATGAGAGCTGAGCATGACACAGAGCACAGATTAGAGTCAAGATTTTAAAGTAAAACTTTTTTCCTCCTTCAGCTGTTCACACCTGATAACTTCCTCACCACTGCTTTCCCACTGCCGACCAAAAAGGCAGCTCTCTTCTCAGTTCCCATGGAGATGGCGAAGGTGGCAACAGAAGGAGGGAAAGGACTAAACATGGAGCATCAGGGCAAAAAAAGAAAGACTCCGGGGCAGGGTGCCCGTCTCTGGACCCACTTCCAATTAAGGAAAATCCCTGCTCGAGGACAGGGAAGCCCCAAGGATGACAGGAAATAACTGGCAAACAGTCACAAACAAACCAAATTACGTACAAGGTTATTGCTACTGTTCATAGAAATCTTTTATTCTACTAAGTTTTCATTTAAAAGGAACCAGATTTTCTGTTTTCTTTAATGAGGACTGACTTTGCGTATAAGATCTCTATTCAAGATGTGAGGTACCATCTTAAGCATAGATACTTCAGACTCTAGTGGAAATCAGCAAGCTATTTCATATTAAAATTCCATTCAAAAAGAAAAGAGCTATTTAAGAGTTTAAAATATATTCACATTACAACCAGTTATGGAACTGATGACTTTCTGTTAAAAACAGCCTCTTCTCCATGCTTTGGATAAATTAATTTACTTTGTGTGTGTGTGTGTGTGGTTAACAGGTTGTATTTATTATTTTCTATAGTTTCTAAAAAGTAGACTATGTTGTAAGACTATGTTAAAAATAATTCTTTACACAGTTTTTGGAAGGTTCGTGGCAAACATGGTTTACAAGTAAAAGATACAATTTTCAAACTAAAATCAGTTAATAGTCTTGAATTTATAGAAGCAAGTTAAGGTTAAATTTAAATATCTGAAGCAGTTTCTATATTAAAGCATTTCCAAGAAACAGAAAACTAAGAGATTTAGATAAAGCACCAGCTGTCATCATCTCACCAAGTTAACGCTAGTTCCTCATTGGTCCCCATCACATGAAGAATGGGAAGGAACACTTATAGAAAGAAACAGAACCCTGAAATTACGTTTACTTAAGGGTTTCTCCCAAAGGCATCTTGGTCAAGTTAAAACATTTCTGAGGAACAGAAACAGGTTATAATAGTTAAGGCTCAAGATCATGCATTCATAATAAAATACAACTACTGACATTTAAGTGATATTGAATGTATTTAAAGTTTGCCATTTAAGTCAACAGTATACATATTTTCTTTCTGAATCCTTTAGGATTTTGTAGGCACACTGAAATCAATCTTCATACAAAGGGAACAAATATCAGAACCTTGTACTGCATGGATGCAAGTGGCTGCATTTTTTTTCAATTTTATTTTATTATGTTGTGTTAGTCACCATACATTACATCATTAGTTTTTGATGTAGTGTTCCATGATTCATTGTTTGCTTATAACACAACACCCGGTGCTCCATGCAGTACGTGCCCTCTTTAATACCCATCACCAGGCTAACCCATCACCCCCCTCCCCTCTAGAACCCTCAGTTTGTTTCTCAGAGTCCATCGTCTCTCATGGTTCGTCTCCCCCTCTGATTTCCCCCCTTCATTCTTCCCTTCTTGCTATCTTTTTTTTTTTTTTAACATATAATGTATTATTTGTTTCAGAGGTACCGATCCGTGATTCAACAGTCTTACACAATTCACAGCGCTCACCATAGCACATACCCTCCCCAATGTCTATCACCCAGCCACCCCATCCCTCCCACCCCGCACCACTCCAGCAACCCTCAGTTTGTTTCCTGAGATTAAGAATTCCTCGTATCAGTGAGATCATATGATACTTTGAGTCTCAGTTTCATTCCCAAATGAAGACTCAGGATAGCTGTGAGCATAAAAGGAAGTATATGAAAATATCAAGCACTGTGTGGCAGGCTCTTTATATTGTTTCCTTCCCCTCTGGTTTTTAAAAATTCTCTCTAGCTCACTAAAGAGTTTCAAAGCAGGCACATTTATATGGAAATGATATCTCAGAACTTAATAAACTTTGATTAGCTAGACATCTTTTAATTACTGCTTTCTCTTTAAATAAAAAGCCATTTCATATTTAGATGTACAGAATATAAATAAGATAGTTCATCTCTGCTTTCTTTCCTCCAAATTAATCCAGTCTAGCAAACCACAACTGTTAAAAAGGGTCTTTCTAAAATTACAATCAGAAACTTTCAACTCATTAAAAATTCCATTATACATTTACAGAGGGAAAAAATGCAAAAAACTGGTGGATATAAAGTAACAATCTCCTTCCTCAAAGAGCTTAATTTAAGTATGAAAGTGCTACAGGTATGATCAGAAAACAATTACAAAATCACACAAATGCATACATGAATGTGGCAGGCAGAATAATGCCCCCTCCCCAAAATGTCCACATCCTAATCTTTAAGAATCTGTGACTACGTTATAGAACATGGCAAGGGGGAGTGAAGACTGCTAGCATTGGACTGAGGGATAATGAGATCAGCCTAGAATGTCCAGGTGGGGCCAATGTCCTCACAAGGGTTCTAAAGATGAAAGAGGGAGGCAGAAGACTCAGAACTGGAATGATGGCTGCAAAAAAAGACCAGCTATTGCTGGCTTTGAAGACAGAAAGAAGCCATGACCTAGGGAATGCAGGCAACCTTTAGAATCTGAAAGAGGCAAGAAAATGGATTCTCCCTTACAGTCTCCAGAAGGGACCTCAGCCCCAATGACACCACGATTTTAGTCCAGTGAGACCCATTTTGCACTGCTGATCTCCAGAATGGTTAAGATAAATGTACGTTATTTTTCCTAGCTTTTTAAGGGTGTGATTGACAATAAAAACTGTATACATTTAAGGTATACAATGTGATATCTTAATATACACAGACATTGTAAAATGATTACCACAAAGTAATATACCTACCCATCACCTTGCATAGTTACCATATTTTTTTTGTGTGGTAAAAACACTTAAAATCTATTCTTTTTAACAAATTTCAAGTATACAATATGGTATTATTAACTACAGGCATCATGCCGTACTTACGTCCTCAGAACTTACTCGTCTTATAACTGAAAGTTTGTACCCTTTGACCAACACATCCCCATTTCCTCCACTCCCTAAGGCCCTGGTAAACCATTGCTCTACTCCTCAGTTAAAATTCCACATGCAAGTGAGACCATGCAGTATTTGTTGTTCTATGTCTGGTTTATTTCAGTTAGTGTAATGCCCTCAAGGTTCATCCACATTGTCATAAATGACAGGACTTCCTTCTTTTTTAACACTGAAAAATATTCCATTGTGTATACATACATTTTTTTTTTTTTACTCATTTGTTGATGGACATTTAGGTTATTTCCATGCCTTGTTATTGTGGATAATGCTACAGTGAATAGGACTGCGGGAAATAATCCTATTTCTTTTGAATATATACCCAGAAGTGGAATTGCTGGATATAATATCTCTATTTTTAATCTTCTGAGGAAACTCCATTCCATTTTTTGTAATGGCTGTACCAATTTATATTACCGCCGAAAATGTCTAAGCATTCTCTTTTCTCTAAATCCTCAACCAATCCTTAACTTTTGAAAACTATTTTAACAGTCATTGTAACAGGTGTCAGATATTAATCTCATTACAGCTGTGACCGGCATTTCCCTGATGACAAGTGAGGCTGAGCACCTTTTCATATACCTGTTGGCCATTTAACTGTAGGTCGTCTTTGGAGAAATGTCTTTTAAGTCCTTTGCCCGTTGCTTAAATTGGGCTATTTGGTTTTTTTTTTGCTGGTGGACTGCATGTTAATCTTGAAAATTAGCCTTGGATATGTCGTTTGCAAATATTTTCTCCCTTTCTGCAGGTTGTTTTTTCATTTTTGTCAATTACTTCCTTTGCTGTGCAGAAACGTTTTAGTTTGGTGTAGTCCTACTTATTTTTGCTTCTGCTGCCTGTACTTTTGCGGTTGGTGAGTTTGTGGTAATCTGTTACAGCGTGATCAGAAGCTACTACAAGAAGCATAACTTTCAAACATGTTATTTAATCCTAGCTACCAAGTGAATTATTAATAGGTTTAACATATAAAGAAAACAAGCTTAGAAAAGTTAAGTGACTTGTGCAAAGTAACAAAGTTTAAATGGCAGACCTGAGAAATGAACCCACATCTGATTTGGCCTCAAAGTGACAACCACTCATGGCACTGCCAGTCTGTAATTCAGCACTGTTGCATGAACATCCAAAAGCTACAGTTCTGCCCTTGAAAAACAGAAAGTTCTCTGGTAGCCCAAAGTAAAAGACTACGTTATTTGAACAAGCCTTCCTAATGAAAATTTAAAAAGCTGGATATAACGTCATTTAAAAATTATCAAAGAGCTGAAAGATAAAAATCAAAGCCCGTGGACCTTCTATTAAGAGTGAAAAGAAGTTGGGACGCCTGGGTGGCTCAGTCGGTTAAGCGCAAGCCCTCGGCTCAGGTCATGATCCCAAGGTCCTAGATTGAGCCCCGCATCGGGATCCTCGCTCAGCGGGAAGCCTGCTTCTCCCTCTCCTTCTGCCTGCCGCTCCCCCTGCTTGTGCTCTCTCTCAATCTCTCTCTCAAAAAAACGAAAAAAAAAAAAAGTGAAAAGACGTAAAAGGAACACCAAAGGCTATACTCTTAGAGCAAAAGTAAACCAGAAGTCAATCAGTCTCACATGGATTTGCAACTTTGGTCTAGTTAACCTCAAGTTCAGAATTCCGTTGGGTGGGCTCACGCTGAAGAAGCTTTAAGGGGCCCAGCTAAACAAATGCAAATATTCTCTGGAGGAAGGCACTTTCTACTCTTCGAGTTGATTTCTACAGATAATTTTCCAAATAGAATCGGGAGCAAATAAAGATAACCAAGCACATAAGGAAAGAAAGTACCATGAGCAAGAATTGGCAGAAAACGGCAGGGCTTCACATACTGAGATCACTAAATACATATTTACTTAATACATCTTTTAAATGATGCCTTCAATATTTAAAGAAACAAAGTTTGAAGATTAAAACAAAAATAACAGATTTGATAATAACCATACAGTACAGCATACCATGAAAAACACAATAAATTTAAAACACAGGTATTAAATGGATTTGTGGTACAGTGGATTGCATCTTGAAACACAAAGGACATTAGTAGAAAAACTTGAGAGATCTGAATAGTCTGTAGGTCAATTAATAGTATGACACCGTTTCTTTCTTAGTTTTGACAAGTGTACCATGGTTTCTAAAGATGTTAATATTAAATGTTAACATTAAAAGTAGGTGAAGATTAAATGGGAAACTCTGGACTATCCATGCAATGTTTTTGTAAATCTGAAATCATTCCAAGTTTTACAACACATTAACAAAAAAACAGGAGGGAGGCTTCCACTTAGGACAAAGAATATTACAAGAGTAACTGGGAAAACAACAAACTGAACCCTTCAGAGTTAAGGCTGCATGGCAACAACTCACCTGAACATCTAAGGAAAGAAGGCAATTCAGAGGAGAGGAGATTCATGCACACATTTACCTGGGGCAAATGCCAACAGATGGCAATAACAAGATTTAATTAAAATTTTAACAAGCTGCAAAAGGCTGAGTATGGGCTAGTTCAACAGAAGAACTCCTGGGGGCTACAGACACAGGATAATTTACCACAACTTTGTACAAACATACAAATACACACACCCACATATACATGCAAACCAAAAAGAAGAAAAAGAGAAGTAGAAAAAGAAAAAAAGGCTGAGCCAGGGCAATGTCTTGCAAACTCATCCTCATGACGATGATGATGGTGGTGCAGGCTTGGGGGACAACAGAGCCAGTGCTGGGAAGGCACAAAGCCCAGCAGAGATCCTTCCCCTCTATCTTTCCTGTGGAACAACATTCTTAAACCCTCAAGTTGATGAAAATCCAACGCAGCTGGGGGGAAATGAACAGAAGGTTAAAACTTTCTGCAGGGGATGAGCAAGAATACATCCTGGGCACAGATTTAGAGCTGGGAGCAAGGCAGGAGAGAAGCGGGGAGAAGCCTCCACCCCAAGACCCTTCCTGAGACTTAGACAACAAACCATGCCTTCCCTCTCTGCCTCCCCCCTCCCCTCCTCACCAAACTAACAAGATTTCAGTAACAAGTACCAGAGGACGCCGTTGGGGGAGGTGCAAAAAGGAGACTCTAAGTGTAGTGCAAAAAACTCAGTGTGGAACAGGCATTGACAAAAACTCTCTAGCAAAACATCTCCCACCCTATACACAAAGTAAAGAATGCTACAGTAATTTGAAGTCTGTGAGAAAAATTATTGCAACAGTAAAACCCAAATCCGGTACAACTCCTGACTCAACTGACTCAAGCCCTCACTGAAGGCCTCACAAAAAGACAAGCGTAGCCATTCTCAGGCATCAAAACTACTTCAGTCTCCACTGTCCTACTCAAGAGGCCCAACTTGCAACAAAATCGTAGCAGGTATAAAAAAGGCAAGATGAAGCAGTCTGAAGAGACAAAGCAATCAAAAATTTCAGAATCAGAGATGTTGTAATTACCAGATGGGGAATTTCAAACAACTACTAGCAACACAGTAAACGTTCTAGTAGAAAAGGTGGGCAATCCTCATGATCAGATGGATACGTTTAGCACAGACATGGAAACTGTGAGACAGAATCAAAGGGAAATACCGGGAATGAAAAACAGGAACAGAGATGGAGAATGCCTCTACCTGGCACCACCAGCAGACTAGGCAAAGCCAAAGGAACAATCAGTGAACAGGAAAATAGGTCAGTGGATATTACCTACACTGTAAGACAACAGGGAAAAAAGAGAGTGAAAAAAACAAAACAAAAAGCAGAAAAAGACTGTGGAACAAATAGCCCCAAAGACATGTAATTGGAGAAGAGAGAACAGGGTAGGAATAACATTTAAAGAAATAAGAGCAAGGGATGGTCCAAAATTAATGACAGACATGAAACCAAAAGTCCAAGTTCAGAGAAGACCAAGCAGGATAAAGAGGGAGGCAAAAGAAAAAGAGCACACTAAGATGTATAATACTTAAACTGCTGCAAACCAAAAACAAAGAGAAACTCATGAAGGCAGCCAGAGAGAAAAAAACATGTAACACTGAGGAGGAGGGAGGGGGAGCCAGAGAGAAAAAGACATAACAGAGAAGCGAGGGGAAACTGCGTACAGAACACCGAAATCATGGAAAGAGGGGACTGAATGCATCTGTTTGGCACAATGTCTACAGAATACCCAGGAGACCTCACGGCAGCTCCCCTGCCTGGGATGACGCATAGCTAGCGGGGAGAAGCGGGGTGGACTCTTTAATGTGTAAGTCAGTGCTGAAATTTTAAATTATTTTTTGAAAAGACAGTAAATATACATATTGCCAATCTCTTCTGTCTTACGGAGATCTATAAACAACGGCCCCCATTCTGCCCAGTAAGCCAAATTTTTCAGAGTAAACAGACCTTTCAAAAGGCTACACTTTGTTCTCAAGGGTGAGTAGTAACAGGACGAAGGGGCACTACATTCTACGCCAGGTCATGCCAAACAGAACACGGTTTCACAATGTCAGAACGACTAGACAAGGTTCATAAGCAAAAGTCTTGAACGTTGGAGCACTTCATCAGCTGACTGTGGAAAACTCATCTTTCAATATGAGTTCTGGCTGCTACCTATGAGCCCTGGCGAGGAGAGGAAAAGAGCAAGGAAGGCAGAGAGAAAACAAGAGGGAGGAGGAGGAGATTGAGGATGAGGGAGGAAAAAAAACAAAACTTGTGGCCGTGAGCTAAGTTCCTGCGCGCTGGTGACCAAAGCTCAAGCGGTCGCTGTGATCAGGGTGCTCTGCCCTCACAGGGGGCCGGAGGGGAAAGCCCCTGGGCAGCAGTTAGCATCCTTCGAAGAGGATCCTGAGATTCCTTTTTTAGGGAACAAAGTTTTATGAAACAACACTTATACTGAATGATTCTTCATTTGCAGATATTCATACTTTTCTTGACTTTTCAAATAACTGAATGTATACAAGCAATCCAAATTTATACTGACACAAAGAAAATTTGTTTCTTTTGAAACTATATGTGATCCTGAAGATGAGCAATTAGTAGCTGAAGTGCAAGGTCGCAGGTGTGGTATGGACTTCCATTCACAAACCACAGTCACCCACCGTTCTTGTGCTCATCTGGAGGTCCTTACCACCAGCAAAGGACTGAAGAGTCTGCGGCCTCTTCCTGATGGCCGAAAACAGCCGCTCACCTCTACGTAGACGGTTTTTACTGCCTCAACTCTCAATTATTTATTCATGGAATAATACATTTTCAACACAATTCTTAAGTTCTAATTTAGTTCTTAAAAACTGGGAATTGATAAGGAAAATAATAAAAAGGAGCACGATCTTACTGGAGTTCCTGCGTTCATGTAGCTCTGCAGCTTGTTTCTCATGTCCTTTTCATTAAATTTGGCACTTCGCTTTACATAGATCCCTCCATGCTGTCACATTAAAAAAAAAAAAAAGAAAAAGGGAGGGAAAATATTTACTATTAAAATATCAAATGGCCAGTCATCAAAAAGGTAACTTTACTCCCCAGAATAAAATTACATTTTAGGAATTAAACTATATTTAATACATTCAAATATTAGCATCTAATAAACATTTAACTAAAAGCTCTCCTAGGTTTCAACACAACTGAAATAAAAACTGCATGCTACATGGTACAGGAAAATACATGAACATTTAGTTTTGTCGAGAGTTAAAAACGCTTTCATTTTTTAAAATGAAAAACTCGATCAATAACATAGTTCTTAGCTCTCAATTTTTCCAGTGACGGAGAATCACTGAAAGTATCCTTAAAATGACAATACTTATGATCTTTAGGGATTTTTAAGACTGACCCAACTACCGATGTTTATGTAGCACTGTTATGAACTCAACTGTGTTCCCCCCAAATTTATATGTTGAAGCCCTAACCCCCAATACCTGATGGTATTTGGAGATGGGGCATTTAAGAAGGTAATCAGGTTAAACAAGGTCATTTAGGGTGGGTCCTAATGCAGAAGAAGAGGAGATTAGGACACCAACAGGCATATGCACAGAGGAGAGACAGAGGGAGAAGGCAGCGGACTGGAAGCCACGGAGAGAGAGGCCTCGGCAAAAAGCAATCCTGATTAACACATTGATCTGGCACTTCCAGCCTCTAGAACTGTGGGGAAATAAATGTCTGTTATTTAAGGTCCAGACTGTGGTATTTTGTTAGGGCAGCCCTAGCCAACTGACCCAGGCACTGTCATACAAATTAAGGGATCCTTCGTGAAACTTTGTAAGTGTCCCTCGCCAAAACTTTGCATCAAGTCACCGTATTATTTGCACTCGCTTGTGCTAATTTGAACTCATCTGTAAAATAAACTGACTGGCTGAACTTGATTTTGTCTTAACCAAGAATATGAGTAAAAGGAAATGCACAGATAGGAGCAAGGAGGGGACAGTATAGAGACTATAAAGAGGAGAGGAAGCAAGGTGGCCTTCCATCCTGATGGTGGTTCCTTCCAGATAGAAACCGGCGTGCCTGAGTGCAGAGGAAAAACTCAAGGTGCTCTACAGAAGGCATGTCACTGTTTGCCCAAATAGAGAGGACTGATTCATTCTTTACTAACTCTTTAGAATTAAAAGCCACAGCAGGTTTATACCACAACGTAAAATTTCCCCAAGCTGTAGTGGATGTGATGCCTACTCTTGACATACTAGTTCTTGCCTGTCATTCAACTTGCTTCTTAAAGTCTTTTTTAATTAAAAAACACCTGGGTTCTTTCCCAGGTATATGGAAGCTACAGAAGTGAAGACCAGGTATCTTTCCTTAAGGAACTTAAAAATTAGTGGGGAAGTGAAATATGTATACAAGTATGATATCAAGAGAATCTGGTAAGTGTGATAATAAAGACAGCCCAAGACAAAAGCAGGGTGCAGGGAACCGCCAGGCTCAGGAAGGGTTTCATAATCGCATCTAAACTGGGCCCTGGAGACAGAGGAAAGCATATTGCCTTGAACTAAAGCAACACCTCGAAGAAGGATAGGGAGGGAGAAACCGATTCAGGCTAGGAAAAGAAAGGTGGGTTGCAGGGAGGCAGGTCACGGTGGAGCATGAATGCCACGCACGGGAACTGGCACGTGGTACAGTTGAGAAACACACACTTTGAGCAGATAAGCGGCTTGACCAAATGTATGCCGGAGAAGCAAATTAACGGCATTCTGGAAAATATCCTATACTAAATGTTTATTATGTGCCTGGCACTCATGCTCAACACTCTTGCATTACAGCACACTGTTTTTTTAATATCCTACAGATCATAATTAAGTTTTAATATTAGTTTCTTAAGGTAATCATCTGTCGATTCTATGCCTTTAAATTTTCCTAGTTGATTTTTGTACACTTGTATTTTTGGTATTTAACTACCTAGGTGATCAGACGTGTACAGAAATGCACACCATTAAAAATGCCCAAGTAAAATTACTTCTGTTTGGAATAAATTATTAAACCCATAAAAATAAAACAACCTATACATTTATATTAAGTGCATGCTAAATTTCCAAATCTAAAATTTTTACAAGCTACATACATAATGAAGAAAACATGGAAAAAGTTACCTGAGAAAAATAACACCCATACAGCGGAAGCCACTTTAACCCATCTTTCAGCACGTAGCGTACATGTCCAAGAGCATTCTGCCTGATGGCCAAAATATCAGCAATAATCCAGTCAACTGCAAAGACACAACCCAATTAACGCATAAATGATCTGTATGTGAACTCTGGCATTCCTTTCCCAGAAACAGAAAAAGCCTCTTCACAAGATTATACTAGGAATATACTTTTGGAAATATGAGAACTTTAAAATTACTTTATATCAACTGTAGACATTTAAAAATTACAAGTTGCATTTATAAAAATTTTTTGTTTTTTTTTTCTTTTTGCATTCCTTGAAGGGCTTTGTATTTCAGAGGTAAAATGCAAAAAGTCACAAACCGCTGTATGATACAAAAGTAGCATGAACAAAGAATAAAGCGCCTCTAATTCTTAGTCTAAAAAAACATAAAATTATAAGCAAAAAATGGTTAAATGAAACTGCCATATATATTGTGTATATACTAATATGTTCAACACAAGGCAAGGACACTTCATCTTTACTGGTGCATTCCAGGACACGATCCTAGGTTACGACGTCAGAGCAAAGATCTGAGGCTCACAGCTGTGCGGGCAGATACATGCCCCTTACAGAAGCACAGCACAGGTACCCAGCGGCCCAGTAACGGGCATACATGGGGATGTTATCGCCAAAGGGTCGCAAAAGCAAAAATAAGACATGAGTGTGTTGATAGTAACAACAACACTTCTGGGAAGAGAGAAGAAATTCCAAACAGAAAGACTAGCCCGTGCTGAAGCAAAGAACCAGAAACCGTGTGCAGAAGGTGGCAAACAGGGGAGATGGTCAAAAGAGTCAGGGGGAAATGAAACAAAATGAAGCAGGAAAACAGTAAAAAGTCTTGAAGACCAGAGACTTGGGTTTGAAAGCAAATGGCTATAAACTACTCCATCTCTTTGATAACAATGAAAACTGAACTGGAGTTTGGGATCCTTGGGGAAAAAAAATGATAAGAATCTCTGAAAAAAAAATGTAGTCTTACTATCACGTGTGTATCCAGGGCCATAGAAGCCAGAACAAAAGGACTGAATTAGAGGGGAAAATGTTAAAATAAAATCTATGGCAAATAAAAGCCTGGAAATTAAAGCAGTTAACAGTAGTTTTAAACCAAAATGAACAGTTTCCCACAGGATTACAGCTGTGTGAGATCCTTTAGACAATACATCACACTGGAGAGATTATCCCAAAGACAACTTAGCCAGTTAAACACTAAAAATTATTCTTGTGAAAAATCACGTTATCAATTATTGCAAATCTCTTCTTAATCTTTATCACTCACAAGTTCTTTCTTGATGACTTAAGTTATAATTACACAAATTGATTCTATGACAACTCCTTTTAAGTAGAGTGATGCAGATACTCTCCTACAACCAGGGATCCCTAGAAGCTGTGTCTGTCTGCTGGAGACACTGACGCTACAGAACGATCCACTATCTCTTTACTCTCAAGTATGTGGCTTCCGCTGGAACCCTTCTCCCTAGCCCCTTCCTTCTCATTCAAATCACCTCAACAATACTGACAAACACAGCTCTTTCTGATTATGTTTTGGAAGCCAAATGAGCCGCCTTATAATAACTGTACCTAATGTAAATAAATTGTGAGAACTAAATGTACATCTGGAACATATTTGGGGTACAAGGCTAAAAACAAGATATGGTATCTTTTCCTGGAACAATTATCTTTTTATAGTTTGGAAGAATTTTTAATAACACATTTTTATATTGAAACAAACAGGGCTACACATGGCCTAGAGTACATCTTCTAAAACTTTTAAGTGTAAAATGTGTCATGTTAGTATTAACTCTCCGGCCCTATGGCCTTAAATTTGCACAAATTTTAGTGGAAAAGCTTAAGAACTAACTTTAGTTCAAAGACCCAGACTTTGTGCCATCAATTTTTGCTACTCAATTACCTTTACTTTTCCTGTTTATTCTCAACTAGGTTTCTCCTAGGAGACGCTAGACTACAGCTGGGTTGCTGACAGCAGAGATGGGAATATGTACCTTTACAGTAACTATTCACACGGCCATAGCAGTGTCATTGTTCCTGTGACCTCTGAAGAGAGGAGAGCCAGCAAGAAAAGCAAGGCTTTTCTCATCTATGTTATTATGTAACAAGAGTCCCTAAGTCACAAGGGTACTGCATAGTGTAACAGAGATCCTGGGCGGGAAGCACTTGTCTAGCGGGGACCCAGCACCGCCTGCTCCTGGTTAGCTGCCATCATCATCACCACCACCACCCCTGCTGTTAAATGCCCCCCATAAACCAGGCACACTGAGAGACTAGGAGCCAGCCTATGGAAATTGCCTAAAAACTCTGAGCAGTAGACATTCTCACAACTTACGAATAAGGCTAAGAGAAGCTAAGTGATTTGCCCACTGTCACACAGCCCACTGCCGAACAGCAGATGAGCCAGGGTCTGACGGCAAAGCCCACACCTTTTTATGATAATCTGCTCACCACATATTTTGTTAGTCGAGGCGAATATCACTGAAACCAAGAAAAGGATGCATTTCCTGAGATCAAGGTAAACAGTGTCAAAAGCAGGTATTTAAAAAGGCCAAGAGGAAGGAATAAGAGCCACTACAACGTCTCAGCAGAGAAATAAGTTAAGAGACTAAGAACAGAGAGACAGCAAGGGCACATCAAGTGAAAACACCAGAGAAGAGATACTAATTAAAACGTCAATTGTCTGGAACGTGAGGCCCAGAGGAGACTTGTATTCTGGCAAGCCTAGTAGAGGGCAAACAAGACAGTCTATGTTGAATAGCAGTCTTTGAAATATTCTTTCTGCTAATTACATTTTTAGATACTAATTTGTGGTTCTTAATATATCTCAGAAGGGTCTTAAGAAAAGGGTACTCAGACCCCACCGGCCAATGACCCATGACCATGGATAAGCTTCAGGGGTCTCTGGAACCTAAAACTATACACAAATTTGTGTATGCCCATATCCCTGGGCATAATCTATCATATTCTGACTAAAACTTGCAATTCTGAAGTAATTTAAAAATCACTATCTAGTTATGTTCCTAGGTTATGAGTTTCTTAAAAGGCATTCAAAAAAAGTAGCTTTCTCAAATCCCGAAGGCTAACTGGTACAGGACCTGGTAGTAGAAAGTCTCAGGCCCTGATGGGTCAGATAAAGGCACGAGGAAATGGCTCTCTGACCTGAGAAGTGGGACTTTTTTCGAGTCAGTTGTGGGCTGACTTTGGAACTCATACTTCCCATATTACCTTCTAGTTCTAAACACACAAGTAGGAAACAAAACTGTTTTCTTCCAAATGTTTCCCGCAAAGTCCTCACTCTGAAGGAAAGTATATAAAAGCCAACAGGTAGTAAGCACACCAGTGACAGCAACGGTTCTCATTTTATTGCTGGTGTTACCACCACTGCCTCTGGGAACGTGAGGAGTACTTACTCCACATGTTCACGCTAGTTGCACAGCTGTTAATACAACTATTTCACACTGAAACCTGGCAAAAAGAAAGTTGGCAGGGAACCCGAACAAGGAATTTTAAGAGAGAATCCTCTTTAAACACATAAAAAAAAAAAAAAACTAATAAAATGAACCAATGGGTCAACATAAAGGAAATTTGGGTTGTCATGAGCCACTCCCCACCCTGGACCCATTAATCCTTTACATTTGGATACTGGAAGCCTGGTAGAAATACACTGTCAGCAACAGGACAAGCAGCAGGACTCTGCTAGCAGTAAAGACCCAGTGTGTCTGCAGAAACTCAAAATCCAGAAGAAAGGCTGCTCTACCGGCCAGTGCTGGAAGCAGACACTGGCCCAATCAGGCTGCTTGTTTTGCTGAAGTCAAATGTAATTAAATCGTCCAAGCCAGTTACATTCATGAAGTCAGGGAAATACACAGATACATCAAAATTCCTATCAACCTTTGTAGAATCAACTCTTGTGCCATAAAACTGAATGTAATCATTAATAAGCTAAATCGAGAAAAATGCATTTCAACTTCTTTGACTTTCTTTACCTTACCCATGGTACAGGTAGTAGTAAAAGCAACAAAATCATGAAGAGACACAGTTGACAGGAGGAAGATAAAGAACAGCTATAGGCTTAAGTGATTTTTCCAGTATCCTATAATCCCTCAGGTTGTTTTTAGCTTTGAACTTCTGGGTAGTACATTTCTTAAAGTAAGAAAAATGGAATTTAGGAAATGTGCATCAAAAGCAGTTACAGGTTTGAAAAGATATGAAGTGTGATTTTCCTCTGGACTGAATTATTTGTAGAACTAAAAAGTACCTTAACCAATGTCAATTTCTTGGGGTTTGATACTGTACAACAGCTATATAACATGTCATCATTGGGGTAAAATTGACTAAGAGGTCACGGGATTCCATATACTATTTTTGCAAATTCTCGAGAATCTATAATTATTTCAAAATAAAGTTTTTTTTTAAAGTGCTTTAAAGTATATACTGCACTATAATTGAAGACCAGAGTCTTCTGACAGAACAGCAAACTATAATTAAACTAAAACATTTGATGAGGCCAAAGGAACTGCAGACATTAGAAATTAATACTGCCTTTAGGGAAGGAGTAGTCACTTATTACCACCACCTTTCTGCTTAACAATCAAAAACGTAAAATGTGTCCACACTTTGACCCAATTTTACTTCCAGGAACAGAACTTACAAAAGGAAGAATGCATAATTTATTTAAAAAACTATTCAAAGAAACAAAATAAATGAAAGAAAATGGCTCATTTACACCCATCAGAGGGAGAAAGGTAAATTTGGGAAAATTCATAGTTTTCCTATGCCTGACTTTCCAAAAAGGTAAAATCACAAAAACACAAGGTCACGATATAATATCTACATTGAAAATTTCATGTTTTAACAATAACCAAAAAAATTTTCATTTAAGTAAATAAAAACATGATTTTGAATGCCCATCTACTTTCTGTAGAAAACCTAAATTTCATGCAAATGAAATACAAACCTGTGCTTTGATGATTTGCTAAATATATTATATTTTCTTTATTTTTTGGCAAATCTCCATATAGCAATATCTAAAAGATAAAACAAAAGGAAACATTAATATTTCAAAACATGCACTACTGTAACAAACAAAATAGGACACAGTCAAAAAATCGACAAAGTCATGACTATTTCCACCCATGATTAACAAAAGTTAGATTTCTCTTAGCAGCATCAGAGACCATAAATGGCACATGTGTATAAAGTAGCTAAGTGGAGGGCAGGTTAATGGTTATAAAGTGAAACAGAATGATCAACACCCTCATGAGAAAAACATAACAAGCATTTATTTACTGACTGCTTATAGGATCTGAAGCTTTTTCTGTAAGATACATCTTCCTTCAAAAAGCCCACAGTGTAGTGGAAGAGACAGCCGTGTAATACAGTTAACAGGAAGACGTTAACACAAACATTATGAAAAGACGACACATTTTAGATCAGAGAACTGTCGACTGAAGAGCAGAAGCAGCATCGTTAGGTGTGGTTTCGGCAGATGGGATGAAGGAAGGACATTCACGAAAAGGTGGACAAAGAAATGGAGTGGTAGCGTCTGAGGTGTCTGGGGCCTGTGGAGGCGCCCCCAGCACTTTCGAGTCAAACGGCTGCATGCAGGGTTGGTGAGCTGGAGCAGGGACCCCAGGGAGATCTGGACCAGAATGGGAAAAGTCTTTTGAATACCAAACTGAAGATTACAACTTCATTTTGTAAGTAACAGGGAAACCTGGCTCACGATTAGGACCCTCTATATCTCTGTAAAGAATAGAGAAAGTTCACTGGGGCGCCCGGCTGGCTCAGTTGGTGGAGCGCATGACTCTTGAGCTCAGGGTCATGAGTTCAAGCCCCATGCTGGGCATAGGGCTTCCTTAAAAAAATAAAATTAGAAAAAAAAAAAAAAACCAAACCAGAGAGAGTTCAGGATATAGGTGACTTCCAGGACTGGGGCGGGCGGCCGGGATGCAACATGTGAGCTGCACACGGCGGTTCCAACTCTAGCAGTCTTTTTTTTTTATTATTATGTTATGTCAATCACCACACATTACATCATTAGTTTTTGATGTAGTGTTCCATGATTCATTGTTTGCGTATAACACCCAGTGCTCCACGCAGAACGTGCCCTCTTTAATACCCATCACCAGGCTAACCCATCCCCCACCCCCCCTCCCCTCTAGAACCTCAGTTTGTTTCTCAGAGTCCATCGTCTCTCCTGGTTCATCTCCCCCTCTGATTTCCGCCCCTTCATTCTTCCCCTCCTGCTATCTTCTTTTTTTTTTTAAACATATAATGTATTATTTGTTTCAGATGTACAGATCTGTGATTCAAGAGTCTTGCACAATTCACTGCGTTCAGCAGTCATGTTTTATTTCTTAAACGGGATGGTGGGTACACAGGTGTTCATTATGAGCCTGTAGTTCCGTTATGTCTTAAATATTTCACAAAATTAAGAAATTAAAAGTATATTTTTAAAGACTTTAAAGGAAAGGACTGCTAACAGTGTTTTTTTTTACTATTCAGGGCATTTTTGTTTCTCAGTATCTTGTCATCATGGGTTATGCAAGATTATGAATTAACTAAGGGTTTTCAGATGTATGCTTTTAGATGTCCACACAGATCTTTTGGTCACAACACTCTTCGTTAACATCTTCACAACAGAAGAAAGAAAATGACATCAACTCGGTATCTCTGTAGAAAAGTGTAACTGGAGGACATAACACTGCGCGGATCAGGGAGGCAGACTGAGGTTTCTACGCTCTTCCCCAGAAAACTATACCATGCTATACGTGTAATATATGTTTAAATATTTGCTCAATTTTTTATTAATAAAGTCTATCAGTGCCAAAAAAACAAAACAAAACCCTAAACCAACAGTTTGATCTATGCAGGGTTAAAAGAGGAGTTCTTGCTTGTGAACAACCCCCATTCTCTGGCCAATAAGCAGGAATTGCTTCAACAGCACAGGTACAACGCACTGCGTTGACAGTACTGCAGCCACACGACCTTCTACCTTTTGGCTTAAGTTCCCTGGGTGGGACATTCACATTTAAAGGTTTCAATTTAATTGGTTCAACCTGATTACCACTCTTTGGAGACCTGCCTGCCCCCTAGCTGAAGTCAGCAGTTGAACCATCCAAGAAGAGGCTCTCCCTTTCCTTTCCTGCTCTGAGCTTGATTAATAGACTTGTCAGGATGCAGCCTTTGAAGGTAAATAACAAGACAAGTTATTAAAAGGCAGTTGTTTTTTTTTTTTTTTACTTTGATTGTGGTAATTCTGGCATGTTCCGACTGGATGGGGCCAGCAGCACAGGTTGTGAAAGAAAAATCACCCAAGGCAGAATGAAGGAAACAGAAGTTTACTGAATACACTGCAAGACAGGAGCAGGAAGGACAGCCAGGAGAGACTGTCTACCTAGGCAGGGGTGAGGTGCTGTAGTAGCAGGTATGGGAACATATGGAATTCACCTGGTTGTAAACACCCCACTGATAGGTGATGGCCTATAGCTATTTCCAGGTGGGTCGCTTCATGAGCCTGTTGGCATTCAGCTCAGTGGTCCCTGTGGGCCCTTTTCCCTTGCTCACGTTTCCAGTGCTGAAGCCTGCTGCCTAGAAGTGGCCTCTCTGGTATCTAGAGAAAGTAAGTAGTGAATTTAATTGGGCAAAACAGATGGAGAAAACATAGTTCTACTGTTAGATCACTCTGAAGGAGAAAAACCTAATTCATAGCCACTGAAGGGAAAATATATACCTACATCTTTCATACTTCTAAAGATTATTCTTCAATATGCATAGTATCTCGCTGAAATAAAAAGTATTTCCAAATAAAATGCAAGAAGATGGGAAAAAAGGGTAAGCCTTTCACAAAACATAATTTAGCTATTTTAAAGTAAATATTTGGGCTGACTGCCTATTTAAATTTTTTCATTTGCCACTATAAATTGGTTGGAATTCAACAGAAATAAGTTAGAAAAGAGTAGCCTTTCATAGTTAAAACCTGAAAAAAGATCTAAAAGCAAAGTAAATGAAATTATGAACTACAAATCTTACTGTAATAGTTGCAAATCATTAAGTACTCTGAATTAATGTTGACTAACCAAAGAAAGGAATGCATAATTACAATCTTAGGTATCAAATATATGCAGTTTTAAGGCCCTTCACTTGGTTTATTTCCAAGATTTCAAAGAAAAAAGCATTTCATTCTAATTTAAAACTGTCAGATTTCTTTCATTCATTTAAGTGAAAGTTTTTAAATTTACCACCAAGGAGAGGAAGAAATGCAGATTCTCAAATACTTAACACTTAAGTATTTAACAGTTATTAACAGTTATTACTACCTTATTAACAAATATATGGTTAGATAGCTGTAGTATCTAAATTAAAAAAAAAGTTCCTAAGAACTTACAAAATACCTATACATATAAATTATTAAATGATTAGGTAAGGACCAAGGGCAGGCTGCCCCTAGAAGGGCCACTTTGGCATAAAGATTAAGTTAAAAGTAATCACAACCCAGCAGATGCAGGAAAAGCTATCTGCCTGGCTCTCAAAGACCTAAATTTGCATTGAAAAGGAGAGCCAGTTCCAGGAAGAGAGCTCTAAATAGACTCCCCTTTACCTAAGAAACTGATCTGCATAATAGGGCACCTCCTTTCACCTTCTTGCCAACAGCCTTTTTCTTGAATCCTCAACCCCTCTCGCCCTCTTTAGCTCAGGTAAGCTTCCCGTTGACGCACTATCTTTGGAATCTCATGTGTGTGTGTGTGGAGTCCCCATACATACACCTATTAAATTTGGTTTTCTCCTGTTAATCTGTCTCATGGCAATTCGATTCTAAGTCCACCTAGAAGGACCACAGGGCAGAGGAAGGTCTTCCTCCCCGACAATTACACGAGGACCTATAAGCCTACCGGCACTGTCTCATTGTAATCATCTTAAATCCGCTCATCCTCGGCATGCATCTACCTCTTCTCCAAAGCCTTCCCGCCTTCTAACCCAGAGCCCAGGATTAATCACACCCCTCTTTTGCCCTGGAACAAACCCTGTTCACACTCCTAGTGTGAACTCCTAAGGAGCCTCAACCACAAGTTGTGCATATTTATTTGCAAGTCACCTGTGTGTACGGGGGGCGGGGGGGGCTCATAAGCTCTTCTGTGGCAGGGTCTTCATTGTTTTTCTACCCCCCGAGGCCAGGACTCAGATGGTTTTCAGCACAAGTTTACTGAATCATTAAGCTGCACTTTTATTTTTCACAAGCAGATAAAGCTACATCTCAACTTCAGCAGTAGATAAAGCTAGATCTCAATTACAGCAGTGAAAGGTTTTGGAATAAACATAAGTAAAACACTTTAAATGCACCAGTGACTTAAGGCATTCTGTGAATCTTCTAGTACATGTATTTTGAATCACATTAATCAGGTCTTTTGCAGGTAATTTGTTCCTTCAAAACAAGGCACATGAAAAACATGGCTTTTTTTGTTCTTCCTAATTCTTTAATTTTAGGTCCATCATAACTGTTGATTTTAGCTCATCCATTTTTTTAAAAGCTCATCTAAAGTCTCTATAGAGGGGCGCCGGGTGGCTCAGTCAGTTAGGTGTCTGCCTTCGGCTCAGGTCATGATCCCAGGGTCCTGAGATGGAGCCCCATGTTGGGCTCTCTGCTCAGTGGGGAGCCTGCTTTTCCTTCTCCCTCTGCCTGCCGCTCCCCCTGCTTGTGCATGCATGCTCTGTCAAATAAATAAAATCTTGAAAAAAAAAGTCCCTATAGAAAAAAGGACAATTTTTCCTTTTCATTTTATTAATTCAGAAGGGGACAATAAAAATGCTCTTTGAATAATTATCTTCATTGCAACTGATCCTCTAGTTACTTTTCTGCTTTAGTCAAACAAACTTGTTTAACTTGCACAAACCGGCTATCAGAAGGCAGCCTGGATGTAGATGTAGACTTCTTTCACCTCACCTTGACTGTATCTTTATATTGTTTTTAATTTTCTCCCATGATATGTAAACAACCTCAAGACTCTTTTATATCCTGAAAAGAGGGAGTAAAATGGAATCTACAGTGATCACATGTTTAACACAGTAGAGTATCTAATAATACCACCGGAACATAAATGCATACCATTCTTTTTTTGTGGAAAAAAAAAACAAAAACAGATTCTTCATTTATCTCAATAATATCCATTTTCTTTCAGTATGCAAAATGAAATATTTTTTTAAAAAACTTTTTCACTGCCCTTAATATAGACTCTGTTGAGGGCGACCGGAGTATGCTACCCCAAAATATGCCACATTGGCATAAGGATATTTTGAGGTGAAGACAAATGAGAAACACCAGACACAGGAATACCTTTCTGGCTTCCCCCTTTCTGCCGAAGTCATAAGCTTCCCTTTGTAAGGGTGATGTTAATACCCATTCCTAAAGGTGTTCCCTTCTAGAGTGCCAGAAAGACCAGCGATAGCATGAGAGGAGTCTGCACAGCAAACCTTACTAAACCACCCTTACCTATCACACATTCCCTAGGGACATGCCCACAATTTACCAGCCCTAATGGCACAAAGCCCTTTCTCTGTCTAGTCATGTTTCCAGAAGTTACTGCCCTTTTTTAAAATGACATATAAACCCCTCAAACTGAGTCTATTCACTTCTTTTGATTTTCACTTCTTTTCTGCGAGGCACCAATGCATGTAAAAATATTAACATCAGTAAAATGTGTATGTCTTTTCTGCTGTTAATCTGACTCTTGTCAGTTTAATTTGCAGACCTCAGCTATGAACCTAAGAGAGTAGAGGAAAAGTTTTTCTTCCTCTACACTGCAACATAATAGTCACTAAGAGCACAAGTTAAAGTATTTGATTTGAATTAAGACTTGGATTTGAATCCTAGTCTATCACCTTAGTAATTGTGTGTAATTGAGCAAAGTCCCTTACCTCTCCACCATCTATTTCTTTACATGTAAAATGAATGTCCTAACAGCAACTACTCCTAATTAATGAGATCAGGTAAACTACTTCACACATTGCCTTGAACATAGTAAGCATCCCCCCAAAAGTTAGCTGTTGTTATTATTGTCCAATAAAGTGAAATTTTTTGTTCACAACTGTGTTAAGTGATTAATGGGTAAGAGGAAAAAAAAGTCTGATTACACAGAAATGCAGCTATAAGTTGTTTTAATAAGATTACATATACACTTTACGATGTTTATAATCATTTGAAATGAATTTTTAAATGTATTTTTAGGCCAATGAAATATATCACGAGTTAACCAGTAAGATTTCTACTGTAATGCATACAAACACGATGGTCTTTTTCTGCCCAATCTCAAGCAACACTTCATTGAATAGGAAAATTACAATGCCCTCTGAACCAAGATCAAAGTAGAAACATAGTCATTTGTCTAATAAGCAGTACGCTAAAATAATGATCATGCAACATTTAAAAGGAATCTTACAAATCACAAAGCTTTCTTATACATTCTTCACGTGTGTCCCTTGGTACTGTCCTTATTCTACAGGGTGTTTTGCTGAGCACCTATGACATGCCAGTCACTGAGCGCAGTTTCGCATGGTGTCTCATTTCGTCTTCAAAACAGCATGACAGCAAGTATTCGACTGAAGGAGGAGAATATTGAGCTGAGAAGCTGACTTATTCAAGCTGACACATACTATGGCAGAGAGCTAGGAATTACACTCCGGTTTCTCACATCAAGATCCAAAACTCTTTCGAATGTTATAAAACTATTCTCTGCAAAAATTCGAAATAAGAACTTTGAATGAGAAACCTTCCCATATATTAGAAGCTTATGTGGGGGCTCCTGGGTGGTTCAGTCGTTAAGCGTCTGCCTTCAGCTCAGGTCATGGTCCCAGGGTTCTGGGATCGAGCCCCGCATCGGGCTCCCTGCTCGGCGGGCAGCCTGCTTCTCCCTCTCCCACTCCCCCTGCTTGTGTTCCCTCTCTTGTTACCTCTCTCTGTGTGTCAAAAAAAAAAAAAAAAAAAAAAAAAAACTAAAAAAAAAGAAGCTTATGTGATTTTTTCCGTCTGAACACTAAGGAGATAAGAAACTCATGAGAAAAAATTAAGTAGACATAAAAAATTTTCCTCCAGAAATGCAAATGCAGTCAGGGAACAAAGCAATACCTAAGCCAGGAAGAGCAACTGACGTTCACTCTCCGGGCCCTAGCTTCCACAAACCCGTGCTGAGCCACACAAGCTCCGTACAGTGAAGCAAGGCTAGGAGCCAGCGGCACTGCTCCTGTATTCCCATGACACTTGATTCTTTTCTTTCTTTCATAACTTCATACACGCTTTTTTAAACTGACTTCTTTCTACACTGCTAAGCTGTGTGTTGAGAGACTATTTTCTCATTCTAAAACATGAGTGCCTATGGGCACCTGGGTGACTCAGTGAGTTAAGTGTCTGCTTTTGGCTCGGGTCATGATCTTGGGGTCCTGGGACTGAGCCCTGAGTCGGGCTCCCTGCTCCACGTGGAGTCTGCTTCGCCTTCTGCCTCCTCCCCCTGCTTATGCTCATGCTCTGTCTCTCCCTCAAATAAATAAAATCTTTAAAAAAAATAAAATAAAATAAAACATGAGTACCTAGCATGTGGTTAGCACTTTGGGTGATGCTCCTTTCCAGGTATCACCCCCTGATTTCTTTTTGGTTCTGCAATCCCCACCTGGAGGCCAGGGAGGATAAAGCTGTCTTCCAAATACCACTTCCACACACATACAGTCCTCTAAAATATCCAAGCAACACTTGCTTATTTGGGGTTTCCATTGCTAGTTCCCACAGAGAAAGGGGAAACAAAATAAGCCTTAGAGAACTGCGTAGGTTCAAAAGTAGCAAGAAGTACAGGTTTTTATTGACAAGCAAACAAAGGTTTCTCTATATCGCTGGCTGTTGCAGAATGTCCTCTTTATAAGGTCTCTGACCTTATTCTTTCTCAGTCTTACTTCTGAGCGTACAGTTCATGTTTCTTTCCCCTTTATCTATTTAAGAATACAATTAGACTCACTAGACCAGCAGTCCCTATTAAATCAAAACCTGTCAACCAGGAAGCTCATTCAAGGACCCACCCCAGTTAAAAGTGAGATTCATCTACGTTTCCACAGACACCAGATCAGTATCCCCTGTACTCTGCCCTTTTATTAAAAGGGGAAAATTAAGTTATTCTCCCCTTTATTGCTATCTCCACAAGGTTACAATCTTGTAGAGGGGTCAATACAGGCATTAAAAGATGCTAATGTTATGTTAATATTTCCTGTGTTAATCACATGTGTGATGCTGACACCGAGGGGGTGAGGGAAAGATGAGGCTTCAGCTGGAAGGAGTCCAAAGGCACATGCTTGAAAATACCCTGGTGATTTGGGAGACTGGGGAGGAAGCAGCAGCTGGGTTACAGTGAAACCAATAAATGGAAAAAGTGGCCAGGGCAAAATTCAGACAGCTTTGAAGGCCACACTTAGGAGTCTTCATTTTCATTCAATTATCCACTGAGGGCCTCTTTGTCCTAAACATACCACAATACTCACTCCCGTCTGAAGTAAAGATTCAAAGCACCTCATGCAGCCTTCTTAAAGAACCCAGGCAAAGTTATTTTATCTTTGTGTCACAAAGCTAACAAACACAAACACTCCAATTTCAGTATTATCCTCTACTGGAATTGTTTGTCCCTACTGTCCCTAGTATGAATAAACTAAGAGCAGGGATCTCATTTCAACCAACATAACCACACCATCGAGCAAAGCATCTTCAGAAAATGGATCCTGAAGCCAGAGTGCCTTGTACCGACCGAATCCTGCCTTAACTACTGCAAGTGTGAACTACGGGTGCCTCAGTTCTCATCGGTAAAATGGGAAGAAGGGTGCCCACGTGGTCACAGCGACAGGACTGACACGCTAGAACACCTGGCACAGTCAGCTCGCCTGCAGCTCCTTACGGAACCCTTCCTCTCCTTTCTCTTCCACATCCCGTCACAAGGCCCTACCAGCTATGTCGAAAATAGATCTGGGAATCTTTACATCCTCTCCATGCCCACTCTGTCCACAACTCTGACCACCATCTCTTGCCTGGATTACTACAAATCCTCCCTGATTGGCCCTTTTCCAGAGCTCCATGCAAATGTCACTGGTTTGGGCAAAGCTCCTCAACCACTAGTCTAACAATCTCACTGAGCACAGTACATGTTAATTTTCTTGTTACCATCTGTGCCTCACTAGAGGGTGAGCTCCATAAGGGCAGGGATCTTGCCCACGGTTTTCCTCACTGTATCCCTTAGCATCCAGCTAAGGATCTGAACAAGGTACACACTCCAATACTGCATGAATGAAGGAATGAAGAGTAGTTTTTAGGGATTCCTTAGAAGTTACTACTCAGTTTTGGATTGCATTATCAACCCGTGTTTAAGAAACCATAATAAAATGAGAAAATATTAAAGGAAAAATTAATTTCTAAGTCCATTTAGGAAGAGTCAACTCTCGGTTCATTCAGCTCTACAAATTCAGACAAATTCACGAAAGAGGGAAATTAAATTATGTCTATAGACTCATATTTTCCTTTCCTCATCAACAGCACAGAGGTGTCCCCATAGGTTACAGACATATTGGGTACAACTATAAAACCCATCCGAGAAGTTAATGTATTGGAGGAGTCTTCCCACAATTTACATTTATTTAAAAGCTCTTAGAAGAAATCTAAAGTTACACACCAAATTCTTGCATACCTGGGAAAGGTGTGTGTAGGCAGAGGGAACTTTAACTTTCTCAAAATATTTTGGCAGTGTTTGAATGATTTTTTGCATCTGTGATTTAAAATAGAAAAATAAGACATTAAAAGGAATCTTACACCAATGCAACCAAAAAAAAAAAAAAAACTGCTTGCTCAATCAAGGATTTTTATTTATAGAATGTATAAAAACAAGGTTCTAATTACAGTTCTCTAAAATTTTCCTATAAGTCTATTCTCTGGCCAGACTTAAAATGTGTTAGACTGGAATACTATCTGATTTGAGAAATTAATTTCCTCTATGAAAGGCTGTTGTCATTCTTAAACACACACATGCAGAAGCACAACCAAATCTGCCTGGCTCTGTCTTGCCCCAGCTAAACTGAAGGAAGTAATCGCAGGTCTTTTAAGGTCTTCACATAGATGATAAATAAGCAGAGAAAAAGGAAATAAAGGATACAAAGTATTTATATTCTCTTTAGGACTACTGATATTCAAGAAGACTCTGGGCAACGTTTTAGCAGAAATGCAGACAGAATCCAGATGTGGTAAAAAGGAGGTGGACCTGTAAGGTCCCTTCTCCCATTCTAAATAAACATGTTTTATTCGAACAGTTTAGCTGCCTTTAGCCACAAGATACAGAATACAAATTTAACTGAGAGTCTAGGACTATGTTTGATGAAACAGTGCTATAGAAAGAACCAGTTATAAACGAGATGTCTCCAGATATGAATGCCTTGGTTGTTCCTGAGGAACTTGAAAAAATGTTTCATTTAAAAGTATGAATTATTAGAGAAGTTAAGAGTATTCTAACTGAACATATTAAAAAAAATCAAAATCTTAGGCTTAAATTCTGTTATCTTGTTTCCAGTGCTTTTTGAACTATTTTATACTTGAAGTAGGTCAGTTGAAAAACTAAATTTATCTTCTCTCAAAGTCCACATTTTGTTGTTCTATCGTGTTAGCATTTGAGAAAGAGCAAATTAGAAGATAGGGCCATTAATGTAAAATACATTTTAAAGTAAATTCCAAGTGTTACAAAAGGATTTAAGCAGGAAAAAAATCTGATTAAAATATTTATTAGATGTTAATAAGGAGGCATGTATTATATCACTAGATATTTTTGCCCTGCAAGTATCAATGATCAGTTTTTAGTTCATTCCATTGGAAGGAGGAAAAAAAGAGAACTTTTTCTTTTGAAAATAATGAGAAAGGAATTCTGATATTTAGGAAAAAAAAAAAACATTAACTTTTAACAGCTTCCAAAACAACATGTTAAGATTTTTCATTACCTATCATAACTATTACAATTATTGTTTATGCAGAAATCTCAACATTCAGGACAGCATCCTACGATAGAAATTATGGTAAATCTGATTTCCCCTCACTTCGAGGTTATAGTAACTGCATCACCGTCCATCCTGCAGGAATCCTCACTGCTGCCTCTGCCAGTTATGCCCCTCTTTCTTTTTACCTTCCCACAAGTTTTCCTTAAACTCCAGCTCCAAGAATAAGCAGGACTAAGTTACTACTAGGTTGAATGGTGACCCCCACAAAAGACCGTCCACGTCTTAAGCCTGTAACCTATGAATGACCTTACTTGGGAAAAGGGTCTTGGGCTAAGGATTCTGATTTGGGGAGCTCATCCTGGATTATCTGAGTGGGCCCTAAACCCAATGACAAGTGTCCTTATAAAAGAAAGGCAGAAGGGGATCCGACACAGGCAGAAGAGGAGGAGGAAATGAGATCACAGAAGCAGATTGTGGACTATATGGCTACAAGTCAAGGAATGCCCACAGCCACCGGAAGCTGAAAGAGCCAAAGAAAAGACTGCCCTAGAGCCTCAAGAGGGAGTATAGGCCAACAAACACCTCGATTTCAGACATTTGGCCTCTAGAACTGTAAGAATAAATTTCTCTTGTTTTAAGCCACTAAATTTGAGGTGATTTGTTATGGCAGCAATCGAAAAGAAATAGTTATTTGAATCCATGTGCCCCAAAATAATAAAGAGGTGTGTGTGGATTTTCAATGGGTCTCAAATTAAGAGAGATAAATGAGACTTTTAAAATCCTTATTGCTTATTCCAAAGTAAATGGTGAAGGTACCCTTTTTTGTTTCAGTACTAATAAAATTCTAGAACCTAAAAAAATAAATTATAAACGAAAATTTTAGCAACAGCGATTGAAATGCTCTGTGTCAAAAATGCGTGTGAAAATAAAGTAGTGGAAATAGGAAGGAACAGATATTTAGCTAGAATCCAATGGAACATTCAAGTATACACGATGAACTGGCTTACCTGCCAAACACAGATCATCAACTTCATGGACCTACTTCTCTTCAGCTTAAAAATTATATACATTAAAAAAATTCTGTTACACTACTATGAGCCATTTCTTTTTTAAAACCTAGAATTAAAAAGCATTAAAAATTTCATTTAAAAAAATTCTAATTTATGTTCAACATCACTAATCAACAGGCAAATGCAAATCAAAACCATAAGTTATCACCTTACACCTGTCAGAATGGTTAGTATCAGAAAGACATTTAGAAAGGATGTGGAGAAAAGGGAACCCTCATGCACTGCTGGTGGAAACGTAAATTGGTGCAGCCACTGTGGAGGTTCCTCAAAAAATTAAAAATAGAAATGCTACCTGATCCAGTAATTCCACTATTGGGTATTTATCCAAAGAAAACAAAAACACTAATCAAAAAGATATACATGTACCCCTCTGTTTACTGCAGCATTGTTCACAATAGCTGAGATATGGAAGCAACTTAAGTGTCCACTGATAGATGAAGAAGACGTGCTACACACACACACACACACACACAGGAATATCACCCAGCCATAAAAAGGAATGATCTTGGCATCAGAGACAACATGGATGGATCTAGAAGGTTGCTAAGTGAAATAAGTCAGACAAATACCATTCGGTTTCACTTTATATGTGTTATCTAAAAAACAAAACAAAAAAGAAACCCATAAATACAGAGATCAAACTGGTGGTCACCAAATGGAAGGGGGTGGAAAAAATTCTAATTTAAATATAACTCTACAATGTATATAATTTAATGGTGAACTTCCTTTCATCCAAAAACTTAAATTACTAACACTTCTTCAGAAATGAATCAACATTCTTTTATACAGAACAAAGATGAGGATCATCTCTGTTTGCAAATTAGAGGTGAAAAACAATTCAAGAAAAAAAAAGTCCCCTAGCAAAATAAGAAAAACAAGACAAAATGTTAATCAAAACTTTACAATGACAAAGTCACTGATGAAAACTAGTAAGTAAAACTAAGAATAAGGTGACAGAATGTCCTTATAAATTCCCTTTCCTTTATTATCCTGGATATTGTCACTCATGCATTTATAAAAGGATGTCTGATGGCCCTCAAGTGTAATTCAAAGTTCTATTTAATGTGTGTTCTTTAAAGTTTGTTAGGAATCCTGGAACTCACTGTCCACTGACGATCAACAGATTCAAGTTTTTAAAAAACCATGTGCTGAGAACTCAAAAATTAAACTGGAGGTCTACACTGAACAGGGTATAAGGTAAAACATACAATTTAGAAACACTGAAATTTTACAATCATTTTTAAAATAAGAAACTTGCTAAACACATAGTACTTCACTGGTATATTATACATTATATTGCAGGGAACATGCTATATTCTTTGAACAAAAATGAAATATTCCACCAGAGGTAGTATTGTTTTCCTAAAAGGTAACTGACTCTGTCCTATGTTCTGTCTATATCCTAGTCCAGGTCAGCTGTCATCTGATGTGAAATCAAATATTTAATCATGACAAAACCATACATTTAGACAAAGGCAGTGAAATAAGAGCAAAGGGGGCAAAACGATTGACCTGAATTAGTGAAAATTTTAAATGAAGCCCATTTTAAAAGTCAATTAACAGGAAACCATGATCTGGAAAAGCAATCTTTCTTTTCTAGGAAGCACTTACAGACGCCGGTTTAAATGTAGGCCCTGGCTTCTCCTACTTCCCTTCCCCCAAACAACCTCCAACTGGGGCAAACTCAGAGTCATCAGGGATCCACAGCAGTGCAACTGCAAACTGAAAATAGTAGCTGGTTGACAACAGGGTGAAAACAGCTGCTCGAGGAAAAAAAAAAAAAAGACAAAAAGACAAAACCAATGCCATCCCATTCCCTTCAACCCAACCCCGACTAAGAAAAGAAAAGAAAAAAGAAAAAAAAGAGGACTAATTGGATATAAGGAATGACCAAGAGTCAAGCTCTTTTATTCAAATTGGGAAATAAAAGGAAAATTCGCAATTGTTATTTTTGTAAAAGAAACTTCAAATAACTAAAGGGGGTCTTCTACTTTTCTTTTCTTTTCTTTTCTTTTTTTTTTTTTTTACAAATTTAATCTGCAGATCCAGTCTCTACAGAAAAAGTAACAGAAAGTCATCAGACAAAAAATTAGCCGCACATTTGAGCCTAGTATAAGTTGGCAAGAATTTTATCTACGGTAAGGCTTCTACAGTAACAAATGTATTAATTTCCTCATCCAGCTTTCACTTATACTGGGGAAGAATGCAAAACAAAGTTGTACTTATTGTCCAAGTAGTAACATTCATCTGTTTCAAGAGGTCTCCGATTTTTTAAAAGCTCCCTTTTGACTTCAAACATTACCAATCTTCTGAGACCAAACGCCAAAAACTTGTCAACTGCTTGCCCTACTTAAGTGTTCATCTGCACCTACTTAGCAAAGCACCGAGACAGGTAGTTACAAAAGATGGGGAGAGCGGGGCGGATGATCCAACTTGTGGCCTGAGAACAACACAACCACAGCTTCCTAGCGATCTTGGGGTACCTGCAAGGAAGTATCGGACCAAACCCTACCTAAGAACGTGAAACTTCCCTCGCCGTGGGGGGACAGGGTGATGGCACGTGTTCTTGGGGCCGGATCTGCCACGCAGAGCTGAACGATCCTAAAGTACCCTGGGGTGGGGGGCGGGGCGCGGGGTGCATGGTTCCCAGCGGGGACCCGGGTGGAGAGCGGGGAGGCGGGGGCGGCAGATGGGAGCGGAGGGCGGGCAGTGCCCCTCACCTGCACGCCGGTGTAGTTCTCGAAGAAGAAGAGCACCATGCTCTGATAGATGCAGTAGAGCCGGTCGTCCACCGCCTGGTAGAGGCGGGAGGGCAGGAAGGCGGAGAGCAGCCGCCAGGCCCCCCAGGCCAGCACGTAGGTGGGGGCAGTGCCCAGGAGCACGGCGGCCGGCAGCACGCAGCGCATCGAGTACATGTGGAGCACCAGGGACAGCAGCATCTTGCCGGGGCCGCGTGCGGAAGGCTCCGCCGGCTGCTCCCCGCCCGGGACGCCTCCAGGCCGTCCCGCTGCCCTCAGCCAGCGGCCAATCACGGGGCCGGGCCGGGCCCCGCCGCCGCCCCCTCACCTCTCCGGGCAGCCAGCTGCACCTGAGACGCCCGGCCCGTGCCCGCTCCGGCCTCCGCCCCCAGCCGCATGGGCCGCGCCGCCTCCTGACGCTGGGCGGGCCCACGAGTGTGGGGTCGGGCGCGCTGCTCGCGGCCGCGGGGCAAGGGGATGCCGCGGCCCTCCGAGGCTCAGCAGCTCAGAGACGTTTACACCCCTTGACCCTCGCCCGTCACCCAGCGCCCCTGACGGGGGCGGGGCTCCGCGGCAACAACACGCCGCCTGATTGGCCTTCGGTTGCCATAGTCCCCCGTGGGGGGCGGGATTCCATGAAATTAACACATCCTCTGATTGCTCGAATGCGCTGACAGTTGAAGCGCAACTGCCGACCGGACGCGCGGCCAGCCAGGGTCTGTCAGCTACGCATGCTCCAAAGCTTAGTCTCGCTGCAGACGCGGGAAGGAAGGTGGCGACTGGCAGGCCCCCTGGGTGAAGGTGCGTGCGGGCCGGAGGAGGGGGCCCGGGTAGTCTTGGGTCCCGTCAGGTGGTTTCTGGGCCCGGGGTGTTTGGAGTGCAGGCCCCACGTTCTGCTCGCACGCTCTGTGGGCCCCTGGTCCCCGGGATGCCGTGTGTCTCAGATGTGCTGCAGACTTTGCTGTCTCCAGTCAGGAGGACTCACGCCTTCAGCAAATATTTGCCAAGCTTAGTTTGGGAAGGCCAAAACGACAAACCTGGACCGGTACGGTAGGGTGTGATAAGCGCTATCAGAGCTCCGCCCCGGGTTATCTACCCAGGGCTAGGCTCGGCGAGAGGCGTCCCCTCCTTCCCTGGGTGGCTCCCACACGGTCCGCCTTCCCCGCTTCTTCCCCTTCTCCCCAGCGAGTGTGCGGGACTCGCTCCCTTCCCTTCCCTTCCCCCGCCACTAGGGTGGTTCAGGATCAGGCCGCTTCTTCCATCACGGTAGTGACGGGACTTGCGTGTTAGCGCCCAGCTGGACAGCCCTTTCACGAGGTGCTTTCCACACTTTGTCAGACCTTTCGGATTCACTCTTGCTTCACTTCCTCAGCGCCTGGGTCTCTGTCTTCCCATTTTGTTTTAATAAGGAGCCTCATTTTGGGGGTAGTACTTAAAAGGGCTGTACATATAGAATATGTAAAGTACTGACATACTTTTGTGACCTTCACAAAAATCTAGGAAGGCGGGGCAGTTGTTTTATTGATGTAGAAACAGACCCAGAGACCTTCTGGATCCTTCTACTGCCCTTTGGCTTCAGGAAAAGTGGTTTAACGTGTAACCTTTTCTGGGGACGATTGCACTTCCAAAGAATGCCACATGCTTTAAGTGAAAAAAATTTCTTTTTCATCAAAAAAAATTTTTTTTCTTAACAGAAGCCTGTGGGGTAGCTTTATGCAGGGAGCCATTTTAATGGAAAATCCTAATAAGGGCCAGGACAGTGGCCACTTTCTGTGACTATATGTGATTGACATCATGTAACATGATTGGTAGATGGTTATCTTAGGAGACAAAGCCAGGTGAATAGAGTTCTCAAGGAACAAGTATTTGGACAAGTGTATTGCCAACAGGAAGCATTACACAAAAGAAAGACTTTGAACAGGGTTTCCCCTCTCTTTCTCTGGAAAGTAATGGCCTGTGAGAAAAACTAGATTTCTTTTTGGAGGGCAAAAGTCATGGGTGTGGCTAGTGTGCATCTCCAGTACCACTCATGCTTCCTTGGATTGAGACCGGACATCCCTACAGTTAGAAGAAAATGCATGAACGACGTGGATGGAACTGGAGGGTGTTATGCTGAGTGAAATAAGTCAATCAGAGAAAGACATGTATCACATGACCTCACTGATATGAGGAATTCTTAATCTCAGGAAACAAACTGAGTGTTACTGGAGTGGTGGGGGGTGGGAGGGAGGGGGTGGCTGGGTGATAGACATTGGGGAGGGTATGTGCTATGGTGAGCGCTGTGAATTGTGCAAGACTGTTGAGTCACAGATCTGTACTTCTGAAACAAATAATGCAACATATGTTAAGAAAAAAAAAGAAGTTAGCAGGAGGGGAAGAAGGAAGGGGAGTAAGTCGGAGGGGGAGACGAACCAGGAGAGACGATGGACTCTGAGAAACAAGCTGAGGGTTCTAGAGGGGAGGGGGTGGGGGGGGGGGGTTATCCTGGTGCTGGGTATTAAAGAGGGCACATTCTGCATGGAGCACTGGGTGTTATATGCAAACAATCATGGAACACTACATCAAAAACTAATGACGTAATGTATGGTGATTAACATAACAATAAAAATTTAAAGAAAAGAAAATGTATGAAGAGATAAAGCAGGCTCAGTGTTCACATTACAATCTGTATGTATGACGTCAATAAATATGTGTGATGTATGGAAATATGTTGCTTTCCATGAATTACGCCCCAGTGACTGTTCATCACCAAGCGGTAGAGTTCTATGGCGTGGAAACACTGAGAGCTTTCGTTTCTCTTGTCCCCATTTATATCCATACCCAGCCCTGCCTACCTGGTTAGTCCTGTGCTCTTCTCTCTTCCTAGTAGCAGCGGCAGATTCACTCTCCCCTCTGCTCACTTACTCCCTTCTTAAGCTATAATCAACCCTCATTCTCTGCTTCTACATCCTTACCTCGTACATTGTTTAAATCCCTCGCAATCTGACTTCCTTTTCTACCACTCTAGAAAAATGGTTCTTTAGAGAAGTACAGCTCCCGGGGCCTGCATACACCAGCGCTGGGATAGAACAGTGAAGAGACTGGTTTCTCTTTGTGCCTTTCTGGTGCTTAAGTGTGGTGAGGGGTTACGCGTGGGGTAAGTTTTACAGAAAGAGGAAATGCATAGTACTATGGGAACATGTATTAAGGAGATTTCATTTAGTCTGGGTACTAAGAACCCTTCTCAGAGTGACACTTAAAATGAAACTTAATGGTGGAGTTAGCTAGGCGACAGCTAGAGGAAGAGGAAGAACCTCCCAAGTGAGAACGTATCCTGAGGACGGAAGCTGAGAGCGCAGTGTACCCGAGCACTGAAAAGCCGTGTGTGGAGCATTCGAATGGGCCACGCTTTTTTTATTTTTTTTTTTAATTTTATTGAGAGAGTGTGCTTACAAGCTGGGGGTGGGGAGAGGGCAGAGGGAGAGGGAGCAGCAGACTCCCCGCTGAGCAGCTCCACCCCAGGACCCTGAGATCGGGACCTGAGCCAAAGGCAGACACTTAACCTAACGAGCCACCCAGGAGCCCCATGGAGTGGGCCACACTTAAAAAAAAAAAAATTGGATGCCCCCTAAAAGAACTGTATTTCCCGCACACATTTTTAAGTTAATAGCTAAAATTGTTCTTATCGTAAGTTTAGTTACAAAAGTAAGTTCTGATGAGTTACGACATTTTAAAAATGAAGTGATTACAGAAATCTTTTAAATGGTCTGAATGCATTATGAATACCATGGCGATTTTATTACCCATCATCATCTGTTTAAATACTTAAGGTTTTTTACCACTTAGAAGTTTACATTGATCCTTTCTTTTTCTCCTTGAAAACATATTTCATTCCACTTGTACCACAGAATTTAACTTAATGGAATATCCTTTTATGATTCGAAGTCTTTTATTGCTCAGACTATCATCAAGTATCTAAAAGTAAAAATTTCTCCTGGATTAGGTCTTGCTGTTGTTAGCAATATACAGTGAATCAGTGTGTATCACAAAGTCTGATAATTATTGTAAATAAAGTTTTATTGACAACACCTGTCTTAATGATGACTTAATTAAAATAAATTTTAAATTATCTTTTGGTGTCCTCGAGTTCATTACACCTTTCCACCTCTGCAGTGCAGTACAATGTAGTTAAGATTTGAGGTGGACCAAGTGGGTGGGGACCATTGTGAAATGCAAGGTGGATCTGGACTCCCAGGAGTCTTCATAGGCAGATCAGTTTCAGGAAAGTTAAGCATCTGAAAGTCGGGTCCTTTAGAACTACTCATGACCACATCTTTACATATTTTCAGGGATTCCCCATGGAATAGTTTGAAAACTATCGGTGGAGAAAGTAAGTGGGACAAGGGAAGGAGACAAAGATGGTAGGGGTTGAGTCAGGAAAGGAAAGATCGGGAAGAACCACATGACGGTGGGACTTAACGATACATGCAGATGATTTTAGACCTTATCCCAAAGGATCTGGAAAGCTACTGAAAGGTTTAAAAGGGATTTTTTTTCTTTTAATTGTAATAGGCAGTGTGGCAAGTAGGTCGGGAACACGTTGGAGATGTTGCTAGACTCACAACTAGAGATAATGTTGGCTTAGACTTTGTTAGTGACTCTGTATGGAGAACAATTCCTCATGTATGGCCTTTTTGGGGGGAGATTGACAGTGTCCACCAAACGTGGACAGATAGCCTTTCAATCAATAAATCTAATTAAATGAGCGTCCATAGTAGAATAATTACATGAATTCACAAAGATGACAAGTGAAATGCTATGTTGTAGGTGGAAAGAAACAAATAGATTGAAATGTATTGCCTTAGATCTCCAGGACATTAGGTGAAATAAGGTTGCTGAATAATCTATGCACTACTATCCCATTTCAGTAAAAACTAAATAAAACAATATTTCTACATGCAAAAGACTACTGGTGACAGTTATTATCTCTGGGGCAGGAAAGTTCAATAGATGTTATATCCACTGCTAGTTGTATATCCCACCAGCTCAGCTGGGTTTCAAAGATAAAGAACAGATGAAGGCCCTGAGGTCATGACCCTTGTGAGGCGTGTGGGGGGGGGAAGGGATTTACTTATTAGATGGGCAAATAAAAAAAAGCAAAGATAAGTAAGAGATAGCTGAAAGGTATGATCCACAGGAGTTAATTGACTGGTGGTGATAAATGAGAAAGGGAAGAGAGAGGAATGCCTTCCAAGTCTCAGGCTTGAGTAAGGAGGTGGAATTTCATCTGATGGAGTGGAAACAGGTTGTATGGGGTGTGGAACTTAGCTGGGGGAGTGGGAGCCTTTCAAGAAAAACACAAGTTTACAAATACAAAAGTAGATGTGAAGGTGGATATTTATTTAGAATGAGAAAAATCACAAGAAAAAGAATTAGCTGGCAGATCACAAAAATAAAATATTCAGAAAAATAACATTATGTAACTATCATGTATCTGTAGAGTATACCTTTCGATTATGAAAACCATTTTATATTTTCTACATATGGCAAGAAAAAATCATCTTTCCTCTAGTGTGGTAAATGGAAATTTAGTTTTTATCACCGTTAGGATGTATAAAATACTCAACCTCACCCTCTGACTTTAATGCATATTCAATAGAAATCTAACTAGATTTTTTTTTTTTTTTTTGGTTGGGGGAGGTGTGAAGGAGCCAGGATAACAGTATAGTGGGACCTTGACAAATTTGTTCTAAAACTCATGAAGGGAAACAAGTAATTTTTTTAAAGGAGGAATACTGAATGGCAGACAGAATGATGTTCATCTGAAGATACCAACAAAATTTCTGCAACTTGTGAATAAGTTTACATGGCAAAGGGCAATGTGAGACTCAGATGGAATTTAGGATTACCAATCAGCTCACCTTGAGAGAATCCTGGGCTATCCAAGTAGGCCCCATGTAATCACCAGGGTCCTTTTAAGTAGAAGAGGGAGGAAGAGAAGGTGCTCAGAGAGAGGTAAGGGCTCCACCCCTGTTTGCTGGCTTCAAAGATGGAGGAAGGCAGCTGGGAGCCAAGGATGGGGGGCAGGCTGCAGAACAGATCCTCTTCCAGAGCCCCCCAAGGAAGCAGCCCTGCTGACACCTTGACTTTAATCCAGTGAGGCTCATCTTGGATTTCGGATCTCCAAAACTGAGATAACAAATTTATATTACTTAAGCTACTATGTGGTAATTTGTTATAGCAGCAATAGAAACAACACATTGATGGGAGGGGAGTGGCTTTCTCCAGTAGGTCCCAAATCTACTCTAAAGCTACAGTAATAGTATCTTCACTGGTGAAGGAAATAGATGATTCAGCGGAGCAAAATGAAGAGCCCAAAAATCCATGTACTGGGTATTTTGTATTTTTTGGGTGAAAGTGGCATTTAAAACCGGAGAAAAAAGAATGAATTAGTCAAAAAATAAGGTTTAGTACAACTGTCCGTGTTTTAGAAAAATGTGGTAAATGAACATGACATGTCCCCTACTATTGTATTGTCTATTTCTCCCTTTATATCTGTTAGTATTTATTTAATATATTTCAGTTCTCTGACAGTTGAGTAAACAATTATGTCTAATGCTACAAACTACAGAATATTCACCCTGAATACTATGAGATTTTAGGGTGTCCCTCAGGGCCTTAAAGGAACACCCAAATTGAATCTACAATGTGGAGTGTCATTAAAGAAAGCTGTAACCTGATCAATTGTAGTGTAAATTGACTGTCCAGGTGGTAACAGGGTGCTGATCTGGATGTGATGCCCATAGAAACAAAGGGAAACACTTGTGTCAGTGTGAGTGCAGGAAAGATCCCAAACGAGAATACCTTCTGTTCACCAACAACCTAAAATTGTAGCCCAGTACTCTGCCTCTATTGGTCAGCTACCATGCAAGCCTTTATTTTTTACTTGTAAAACTAAAACAGGCATCCTTGTTCCAAAAGACCTAAATAATACTTAAAAATATATATATATATATTGGATGAAATCTGAACGTCTCTTTCCAACTTTCTCGCCTAGAGGTTAGAGTTGTAATAACATTCTAGTTCTTCACCTGTGCTTCTGTTAGTGGATGTTTGTACATCCATGGCCCTGTTCGCCTCTTGACCTGAGGAGTTTCGTTCGGATCAGATGTCCATCCCTCCCCAGCCAAGGTCCGATTGGGGGAAGTTGGCTTTCATCCGGGCTCTGGGGATGGGACATGATTAGCATCAGGCAGTGGTGTCTGAAGTGTAGAACTTGAGCCCCTGAAAGTCTCCCAAGACGTCCAGGTGCCCCAAGATGAAATGTTTCTTAATGTCCATGAATTGTGATTTGCCTTTCTGACTGTGTTGAATTTTCAGTGATGATGTTGGGTAACTCTACTAGCACTCTAGCATGCATCAAAGCCAACATACCAAAGTGCCCTAGTGCCCACATGTTCATCATCACATACTTGCGGCAAAAACAAACTCGTTTCAGCCAATATCCTTGGTGAAACAACAACAAAAAAGACAAAGTTTATTAAATCCTTACCCTTTAACATTGTGTGAGTAAATGGTGAGTATCTATGAAGCACATGTGATTTCCTCTCTGGAGGAAAACTCATTTTTCAGGCTGAACTAGATACTTTTTTTTCTTTCTTTTTTTTTTTTTAAAGGAACATCCTTTTTACGTGAAAGAATAACATAAGTTATGGTTATTCTGGCAGATATTTTCTCAAAAATGAACAAAATGTCACTTCAAGAAAAACAACGCATAGTTGCTGGTAATAAAACTTGAGCTTTCAAATGAAAATGAGAATGTTGGAAAGCTTAAATTTGCTCCCAGGGGTCTGACCTGTTCCCAATACTTCAGACACTTAAAAATTCTGTGGTAATAGCCATTGTGACTTTTCAGTATTGTATGTCAATATTTTAGAAGATTTGCAGAAATAAGTGAACCACTAATTTGTAAGCCAGTGCTCCATGTCCAAATCATTGCATGGGTAACAGGTTCTTCCAAAGTGCAAGAGAGACCTATGGATTTGAATATAATAGGGTACAAAACTTTCCTATATTAAGCTCCAAAATGCTAATAACCTCTAAGAAATTACCAGTTGCTGAGTTTTACTCCAGTAATGTGCATATTCTTATCTGGAAAGGCTAATACACTCCTTCCTTTTTTCTCATCATGTATCTGATGGAGACTGGATTCTCTTCATTTGCCTCCACCAAAAAAGAACTTGTGAATGCAGGCAGGGAATCTAGCTGTATTTAATTAAGCCACATAGTAAAGAGACCTGCAAGACCATGTATAACTGTAGCCACTCTTCTTACTAAATTTACTTTTGGAAGTCCATTTTTTCATGAAAATATTGTTAGAATGCAATGAGTTTTAAAGTGTTTTTTAAAGGAACTAAATATTTTTAAATTTCTTGTTTTAATTTCCAAAACAGTAAATATCAATAGGTAGAACTCGATTTTTTTAAAGCTTTGTTTAATGCTTTCTTGAACCATTGGTCTATTAAAAAGTAGCCCTACTTGCGTTGCTACAAAAATTGGTTTAGGGATGAACCCTTAGGGCTTCTGAGACCCAAAGATAATTGGGGTGTTCTGGAAAACAGTCCTGTCCACTCCGCTAAAGGAGCTACCAGAACAGATGCTCCTCTCTCTCTTCCACTTAGTGACTTGACTGGGCTGACACCTGGATCTGCATAGCCACTTTGCCATCTCATGGAAAGTCAGTTTTAGGATGGCGCTGACACCCAACGGAGAAATCGATAAGGACTTAATTTGGATTTTACTCTGAGATGGGAGTATCTCAGACAGAGTAGTAACAAAAGGATCACCTTGGCTGCCGCATTCATTTGCTGGGGCTGACATAAGAAAGCATCACAGGCCGGGTAGCTGCTGAATCAAACCAGCTATGAAACCCACTCTCAACCCTGTGGTTATAGGAACCAACAAATCTCCATGAAAGCCAGGTTGATGTGGATTTCTCTCTTATCTGTTATCTGCCCAGTCCTCCACACTAGAAACCTATAGGTTACGCTACATTTCTCTGTTGCTCACTGTTGGCACTAGGTCACTATTCATTCACTCCATCAGTTACTGAATGCTTTGTGCAAGGCCTTGTTGTAGGACCTGGTAATACAGCCATGACCAAGGCAAATAAGATCCCTGTCTTTGTGTTACCTCCATGTCCGTGGTAAGAAATGTGTAATAGCTTGTCAAGGAGTTATACGGGCAAGCAGTGAGCTAAGATAACGTGATGTGATTGTTGTGAAGTGACACCTTTACATGGTAAGGCCAGGAAATGCCTCCCCAAGGAGGAGAGCTTTAAGTTACAACTGGAATTATAAGATCTAAGATGAGAGCATTTCAGGCTGAGGGAAAAGCAAGTGCGAAGGTCCTGAGGCAGGAAGGAGTTGAGTAAGTAGCAGTTTTAATTTCTCACTGGCTAAATCCTTACTCTCCTTCTTGATTCTTCTTCCCTATCCTGCATGCAATCTATCAGTAAACTGTATTGGCGTCACCATCAAAATACATCTGGAACCCATCCCCTCTCTCTACCTCTCGCTGACCACCCTCATTGGAGGTGCCACCCTCTTAACCTATACAACTGTGATAGCCTTCATTTAGTCTCCCCGCTAATATTCTTGCCCCTCACAATCCTATTCACTATATTTGAATTGTGTCCACAAAATTCATACAACGAAGTCCTAACCCTCAGAATCTCAGAATAGGACCTTATTTGGAGATAGGGTCTTTACAGAGATAGTCAAGTTTTAAATGAGGCCCTTCAGGGGGCCTTAATTCATTATGACTGGTGTCCATATAAGAAGGGGAGATTGAGGTCCATGCACAGAGGGAACATGAAAAGACAGGTAGGTAAAAATGGTCCTCTCAGCCAACGAGGGTGGCCTGGGTCTGATCCTCCCTTACGGCCCTCTGAAGAAACCCGCAGACTTCAGCCTCCAGAACTGTACCACAACAAATTTCTGTGTAAGTTACCTGGCCTGTGATGCTTTGTTCTGATGGCCCCAGCAAATGCAGCAGCCAAGGTGATCCTTTAGTTACTACTCTGTCCAAGATACTCCATCTTGAAGTAAAATCCAAATAAGTCCTGCCTGTGGCCCACCAACCGCCGGGAGCCATCTCCTGACCACATGGAGAATGGCTGTGCCTCAGACTCCGAGCTTCAGCTGGGAGTGACCTAACTAAACCCTCCTCAACATGACCTTATTCTTTGCTCCAGGAAATTCTTGCCAGGAAGATAAGGCTGTAAACCAGTAAGTAACTTTTTTGTTTGCTTCACGAATCCCTGCATCCCTTTGACACCGACAATAGGCTGCTCACCCAAACCCTTCTCAGGACAGCTGAGAGCTCATTTGCATAGACTGCCTTCTCTGGACAGACTACTCCACGGGGTGCTTAGCAAAGAATGTTGGTGTGTCAGACTTGCTCAGAAGCCCTTGCCTAGCTGTGTCTACCAGTTGTGAACTGCTATATCACTAACTTTGTCCAAACCCAATTAGGTCCCAACATTGAAAGACCTTCTTAAAACTATTCAAGCCCAGACCCTAAAACTCCATAAATGCACTCTCTTCTCTCTTTTGGGACTCTAAGACTATCTAGATGATGATCTTCCTTACTGCGGTAAATAAGCAGTGGTCTTGCTTGATCAGGAAGTTACTCTGGTCTTTTTGGAGAGACAACCATCCTGATCTTTTGCTATCCATCCCGTGCATTAAGGAGGAGGGTCTTCCCAGAATTTGACATGTTCTTCCCTCACCTAGGAGCACGTTATCCCTCTTTCCCAGGCTCCTTCAAATGTGACCAGAGAGACTGTCCCATAACCATCCTGCGTGAACTCTGTGCCCCCTTTGTGTTATTACTGACCTTATAGCAGATGCTAATTTCCACCAATATTCACACTCCCCTTCTTTTATAATAATTACATCCCTAGTTTTCCTAGGCACATGGCTGCATAAAATAAAACCCACTTCCCAGCTTTTCTTGGACCTAGACGATCGATGAGCCAGTGAAATGTAAAAGGAAGTAGCCTATGTGTGGTATGGGTTGTGTTAGGTAGCCTTCTCTTTTTAGATGAAGTTGTAGGTTGTGGCTGGAGTTCCAGCAGCCAAACTGGTAGGCACACATGGCAGGTCAATTCCAAAAGGAATGTGAATTCCTGACACCACGGAGTATCCTACCAGCATTGGACTTACCACCTCCAGATATTATGAAAGCAAAAAAAACAAAACAAAACAAAACAAAACAAAAAAACAAAACTTTAACTTGTTTAATCTTGTTTTGGTTTTTTGGTATTTGAAGCCAGACCTAATCCTAACTAATATAATACCCCTTATCCTGCTTTACATTACATTTCTTCTCTTTTTTAAAAAAGATTTTATTTGAGAGAACAAGTGGAGGGGAGAGGCAGAGTGAGAGGGAGGAGCAGGCTCCCTGCTGAGCAGGGAGACTGATGCGGGTGTAAATCCCAGGACCTTGGGATCATGACCTGAGCCAAAGGCAGACGCTTAACTGACTGAGCCACCTGGACACCCCCAACAACTCATTTATTTCTATGTGACGTGGATTTTTGTCTTTTGCTAACTAGAATGTATTCTCCTTGAGATGTGAGACTGTTTTGTCTTTGCCGTATTTCTACAGCCTGGACCCATGCCTAGCAAACAATAAATTAAGTCAATAAAAACTTGTTGAATTAAAGAGGAAATTTGCATTCCAAGAAGATGTGCCTTGGTTACCCCCCCCCCCAGGGCATATTGAATACCCCTAGTACACTGTCACTATATAGATACATATGGGGTACTTTCTTAATTCATGCCCCCTTCTTTAGCGGTGCTCCCCAGAGTCCCTGCTTAAATGAGATCTGTAGAATCAGGGTTGTACAAGGGAATCTAACTTTTCAGCCCCTGGTGTTGGATCCATGATAATTATGTCCCAGACAATCAGAGACCGAGATTCTGAGCTCAAGAGAACTGAGCAGTTGGACATAGAAATCATGTAGAATTACAGTCATAACTGGCATCATGGAAACCCCAAACGAGCACATGTTGCTGCTTTGGGAGAACTGGAGTGAATGAACCTGCAGGGATAAAAATGCAGCATGCACACAGCCCACATACCCCACAAAAAAGGGAGTGAGAGGGGAAGAATCTTTGGCTCTTCATTGTAGATTCCCTTTTACCTAATCTGCTTTGAATAGGTTTGTATTCCCTGTATCGGAACAATCCAGGCTAAGACCTCCTTGGATGTCTCTGGGGCATGTGCTCTTCAGGATAAAGCTGAAGCCCTTCCCAGTCTTGTCCCGACCTACCTTTCTGACACCCTGTTCCGTTGTTTGCCTCCTCCCAACCTGAGCTCCTTCACAGAAGCTCCTTTCAGTTCTCTAAGACAGCTGTGCTGTCTGGTACTTTAGTATTTTGTAAGTGTTCTCCCTTCTGCTAGAATGTTCTTCCTCCCTAACTCGTGCATTGGGACCTAGCTCAAGTTTTCTCCCTGCCAAAAATATCCCCAGACCTCGTCCCCTCTTCTTCCCCAGACAGTGGGGCACTCCCTTGTCCCTCAGCAGTCCCTTGAGCACTTCTCTGTTACAGGACTTACCCGAAGTTATCGTAATTTGTTGAAATGCTTGTTGGTGTTTCTCTTAGCAGAGAATGCGCTGTAAAGCCATCTCTCCCTCTTTGCAGCCTCTATCCAGACAATTGTCTCGTATATGTCAAATGCTGAGTCCCACACCCAACATTTTTCTAGCTGGCTGTGATCCGCCTTTGCCTGCCCAAAGTGTCTTGGCTACACAGCCACTCCAGTTCCCCAGATGTTCTTGAATGAGTCCATTTCCCTCTTCATGTTTGGCCAATCCACTCTTTGCTAATCTCCCTTGAATCTACAGATTGCTTCTGAGCTGCAGGCCCTTTTTTAAAATCTGCCTCATTGACATCTGAGCTTGGGAATGCTACAAGAATTTTAAGTGTTCTTAGCAGGAAGTGTCTGCACCATCACCACCCTGCTCTTCCCTGAATCCTCTCCATTTGATTACTAAGACTCAAAATAGCCCTCCACTTTTCCCTCGGCTTCATCCATGCACACCACACCCTGGATGTTATACAATTGGCTAGTGGGGTTCCTTTATTCCAATTCCTTTTTTTAAGAAATGCCTTTTGACTTACCCTGTCTTTTCCACTGAACCCTTGACATTATTTCTGCTCGACTACTGTGCCCGTGCTGTCACCCATCACTTTCCACACTGCCACCAGCACCACTTTTCTAAAATGAATATGATCTTACCCTTCTTCCTCTGAAAACTCTTCAATGACTTCTCTTCTCTAAGGATAGAGTCACACCTCTTTATGGCTCCTAGTGCCTTTCATGACATGGCCCAGCTGGCTCGGGGGTGGTGCCAAGCACCACTCAAGTGGAGCAATGATGGCTCCATACTGAGACACTGGCCTGACCTACATCCACTTTCATCCTGTCCCACAAGTGGCAATCCTTCCCACTGACAATAATATCCAGCCACCTGTTTCTCCTGGCCGCCTGCTTCAGATATGACTCATGCTTTTGGCTTCATGCTTCAGAAGCAACTCTTCCTTTCTAATTCTGTCTCTCCCCAAAATATTTAAACTTGACATATGGTAATAACTTGTGTGTATTTCACTTTGTTGCAAATGAACCATATGGTAACTTACAATGATACATTCAGAATAAAACAAGTGATGAAATGAGAAAACAAAATCAGAGATCTGTAGGTACTCCCCTGGCAAGAGGAGGTCAGTGCCATGCAGATTTCTCTGGTGAGGTGAGGACACAGCTTTGTCCTGAAGGAGGCTTCTACTTTTGGAGTCAAGCATCTGTAAAAGTTGCTCAAGAGAAGTACAAGTCATACTTATATTTCATATCAGAAAATAAGATCATCGATAATTGCCTTTAGTATACATAGCTCAAGGTTACCTCTACTGATAAGGGTGGATGTCCGTTCAACCATTCTTCATAGTAAGAACCGAGAATTGAAGCTGGGAAGACGCCCATGCAGCTAGAGGGTTTCCCTAACTTCCCTTTTAGCAAAGCATGGCCACGTGACTACATTGACCACAGTCAATGGGATGTGAGCACAGGTGTTGTCTGAGACCTATGGGAAACATCTTAAAAAGAAGGAGTGCTCCCTTCATTTCTACTTATCTCTTCTGGTTGGTGGAATGCAGAAGTTACAGCCAAAGCTTGAAGAGCTCTTTTGGGCTATGTGGCAGAAGAAGAAGCTGGAAGGAGTTGGGATCTTGGAACTTCTAGGGCCATTGCCAAGGGGATGTGTGTGTGTGTGTGTGTGTGTGTGTGTGTGTGTGTGTGTGTGTGGTATGAAAATTGCAGCTAAAGTTAATCCTGAGAGAAAAGGATGGTTAGAAGTTAGAGTCCATGGCCTTCCAATGGGTAAGCATGAGAAGATCAAGGATGATGGAGGGGCAGTTTAGCATCTATTTTCCATCTGGCATTTTGAGTACATTGAGTTCTTAGAGTCTTTAGAAGTTAAAAGAACCATTTTAATAAGAGAATGAATAAACTCTGGGCAAATTGAGAGGTCTTTTGGTTCTTGAGAGATGGTGCTGAAGATTTAGGAGAGAACCCTCCTCTGCACTCCTTCTCTGAACTAACAGATTGGGAGTGGCCAGAGAAGAAAGCCATATGGATATTATTGCTCTCCTGGTGGGAATGTTCTCATTCTACAAATCAGTTCTATCATGTAGTAATCCATTACAATCATCCAAAATCTCTCAGCAAACTAAAGCCCAGGGCCAGAGGGCTTCCCAGGGGAATTCTATCAGACATTTAAAGAAGAATTAATACCTATTCTCCTGAAACTCTTCCAAAAAATAGAAATGGAAGGAAAACTTCCAAACTCATTTTATGAGGCCACCATTACCTTGATCCCAAAACCAGACAAAGACCCCATCAAAAAGGAGAATTACAGACCAATATCCTTGATGAACATGGATGCAAAAATTCTCACCCAAATACTAGCCAATATGATCCAACAGTACATTAAAAGGATTATTCACCACGACCAAGTGGGATTTATCCCTGGACTGCAAGGCCAGTTCAACATCCGCAAATCAATCAACGTGATACAATAACAAAAGAAAGAACAAGAACCATATGATCCTCTCAATAGATGCAGAAAAAGCATTTGACAAAGTACAGCATTCTTTCTTGATCAAAACTCTTCAGGGTATAGGGATAGAGGGTACATAACTCAACATCATAAAAGCCATCTATGAAAAACCTACAGCCAATATCATTCTCAATGGGGAAAAGCTGAGAACTTTTCCCCTAAGGTCAGGAATGCGGCAGGGATGTCCACTCTCACCACTGCTATTCAACATAGTATTAGAAGTCCTAGCCACAGCAATCAGACAACAAAAAGAAATCAAAGGCATCCAAATGGGCTAAGAGGAAGTCAAACTCTCACTCTTTGCAGATGGTATGATACTGTATGTGGAAAACCCAAAAGACTCCACCCCAAAATTGCTAGAACTCATACAGGAATTCAGTAAAGTAGCAGGATACAAAATCAATGCACAGAAATCAGTGGCATTCCTATACACCAACAACAAGACAGAAGAGAGACAAATCAAGGAGTCGATCCCGTTTACAATTGCACCCAAAACCA